>NC_044386.1:78259689-78562719 GCF_006542625.1 Nomascus leucogenys
ATAGAGATGGGGTTTCGCCATGTTGGCCAGGCTGGTCTCAAACTCCTGTCCTCCAGTGATTTGCCCGCCTTGGCCTCCCAAAGTGGTGGGATTACAGACATGAGCCACCACGCCCAGCTTGTATTTAATTTTTGAGGATCTGCTAGACCACTTCCCAAAGTAGCTTGTATCATTTTACATTTCCATCAGCAATATATGAGGGTTCCAATGTTTTTTTTTTGCATCCTCTCTAGCACTTGTTATTACCTGTGTTCTTTATTACAGCCATCCTATTTGACCCCATTCAACTCTTAGATCACATGTACCTGTGTTTTATCATTGTGACTTATGTTTTCTTGCCTTTAATTAAAGTGATCCTTGTCTGACTGGCTGCCTTCTGTAATTTGCTCATTGCCATGCTCATGTTCACTCATCTTTGTGTTCCTGGTTTATCACTGATCCTGCTGAACTACAGATAGGGCGTGATGGCTGATCTTGGATACAGCACTGCCTGTCCTTGTGAATAAGAATAGAAGAAGATAGTGGTTTTGATAGCTTTCTGTAGGAATAGGTCATTCTGTGCCTTAATTATTGTCATTTGCTCTGATAGTAAAGTTATATACTACAGTAACGTGGGAGACCTGTAAGATTGTATATTTCTGTAACCCATTTGTAGAGAGGGAAAATACTTGCTTACTAAGCAGCTGTTGTACTCGCTTTTTAGGAACTGGTTTAAAAATGTATTTTATGGGCAAAACACATCTATGATGTCAGAAGTTACATAGTCGTTAACAATTTGGTGGGCTGTAGTAATGGGAAGAAGATTTCTAGGGTGCTGGTTATGTTGTTTCTCTGTGTGCCAGTTACATAGAGGTGTTCATTTTGTTAGTGTTCATTGATCTATAAACTTAGAATATGTGTGTATGCTATACTTAATAAAAACTTGTTAAAAATATGTTAACATTGTTTATTCATATTTTGCACTAGTAAAGCTCTTCATTTGTCACAGTAACTGCCTTTCTGATGAATATGTTTCATTTTGAGTCATGATATTTACTATTACATTATTTTCATATGTACATTGCATTGTTGTAAATGCTTTAAGTTCAGATCTCTTTGGCAGCTCGTAGTTTAAGATGTTGAATGATTTAGATAGATTAGCTGTACAAAGTTTGATTTTATATTCTGCAGTACTGTTTATTTAACTGAATGATCTTCAGCAGCCTACAGTCTTGGCTCTAATCTTTTTGTATCTAAAACTGAAATGCAGTAGTTGTGTCTACTATCAGGAGAATTCAGATTCTCATTAGAGAATTAATAGAGTAGTATGAAGGATAAAAAAATAGAAAAGAGAGGCTTATATTCATTAGCTCATTATTAATAGTATCAATCTAATGTATAACCATCTAGATGTACAGAAATATTTAATAATAACCACTTAAAAATGTCATACCAGAAGTATAACATGTTGACTAATTAGTCTTTTGAATTCGAATCGTTTTATCTATATTTCACTGAAATAGGTTTTGAAGTAATTGTTTGATTTGACCAAATATGTTTTGTTGCTGAAGGTAGTAAGAGATGCAATAAGATCAGTTTTTGGTTAACAGAAGTTTTTAAGTAGGCTTATGCTCTATATTTACTGTATTTCTAAAAATTGGATGCATGAGTAGAGTGACCAGAGAAAAACGTTTTATAAGAACAGTAAAATAATTCATAACAGACGTTTTGTGTACTGATGAGGAAAAGACAGTTCTGCCTTTATAAGGGATCTTCTTGGTGGAATTTGAGAACTCTTCAATTAAATAGTATAATAAAACACATTAAAAATCTTTTAAATATCTAATTTTGTCTTCTAGGCTTTCCTTAAAGTTTCCCATGTCTCAATGGACTCCTGAATATAACAAGCTCTACACCTTAAAAGTGGATATGAAGAGTGAGATTCCTTCTGATGCACCAAAGACACAGGAGAGTCTAAAAGGGATCCTTTTGCATCCAGAGCCCATTGGGGCAGCCAAAAGTTTTCCTGCAGGAGTTGAGATGATTAATAGTAAAGTGGGGAATGAATTCTCTCACCTGTGTGATGATTCTCAAAAGCAAGAGAAGGACATGAATGGTAACCAGCAAGAAGAAGAAAAAAGTCTCGTTGTGAGGAAAAAACGCAAAAGCCAGCAGGCTGGCCCTTCATATGTGCAGAATTGTGTTAAAGAAAACCAGGGAATATTAGGACTGAGGCAACACCTAGGAACACCAAGTGATGAAGATAATGATTCCTCTTTTAGTGATTGTCTTTCTTCTCCATCATCTAGTCTGCATTTTGGAGATTCTGATACTGTGACTTCAGATGAGGATAAAGAAGTCTCTGTAAGACATTCCCAGACCATTTTGAGTGCTAAAAGTAGAAGCCATAGTGCACGGTCTCATAAGTGGCCTCGGACTGAGACAGAATCTGTATCGGGATTGTTAATGAAAAGACCCTGTTTACATGGCAGTTCATTACGGAGACTTCCATGCAGAAAGAGATTTGTAAAAAATAATTCCTCACAGAGGACACAGAAACAAAAAGAGAGGATATTAATGCAGAGGAAGAAACGAGAAGTGTTAGCTCGAAGAAAATATGCCTTGCTACCTAGTTCTAGTAGTTCCAGTGAGAATGACCTCAGCAGTGAATCCTCTTCTAGCTCATCAACTGAAGGAGAAGAAGATTTGTTTGTTTCTGCCAGTGAAAACCACCAAAACAATCCGGCTGTTCCCTCAGGTAAAAATGTTTAAGCTGAGTAAAACATGGAACTGATTGCATTGTATTTGTGCTTAATTTTTTGTTTGTGTCTTACTGATTTTATTTAAAGGGACTATCAGGTTCTATTAACTTTTACTTTTAAGTCATGTAAATTACCAATTGCAGTATTAAACCATGACTCCAATGCTGAGATAAAAATTTAAAAAATTTCTAGTGACAAAAATAAGTCAGAGTTTTTTGGGGGAATAACCATTCATTGCTTTTTTTTTTTTTCTGAAACAGTCTCACTGTGTCACCCAGGCTGGAGTGCAGTGACGCAATCTCGGCTCACTGCAACCCCCGCCTCCTGGGTTCAAGCAATTCTCCTGCCTCAGCCTCCCAAGTAGCCAGGATTACAGGTGCCCATCTCCATGCACAGCTAATTTTTGTATTTTTAGTAGAGACAGGGTTTCACTATGTTGAACAGGCTAGTCTTGAGCTCCTGACCTCAAATTATCTGCCCACCTTGGCCTCCCAAAGTGATGGGATTACAGGCATGAGCCACCGCACCTGGCCTCATTTATTACATTTTATACATATTAGATTATATTTTATATACGTTCTTCATTTATGGTACACATTTTTTTCCTTGTGTTTCTTTAATATGCTTGACTCTTATGAATACTTTTTCAGCTACCTGTATGATGGATTCAACCATATTAAGAACAGTTTTAGTCACTAAAAAAGACTGGTTAATATTTTTTTCTTTTCTTTTTTTTTTTTTTGAGGCAGCATCTGGCTTTGTTGCTCAGGCTGGAGTACAGTGATGCAGTCTTGGTTCACTGCAACCTTCACCTCCTGGGCTCAAGCCGTCCTCCCACCTCAGCGCCTCAAGTAGCTGAGACTATAGGCACACACCACCACATCTGGCTTATTGTTGTATTTTTTGTAGAGCTGGGTTTTGTCAAGTTGCCCAGGCTGGTCTTGAACTCCTTAGCTCAGGCGATCCACCTGCCTTGGGCTCTCAATATTTTTTCTTTAAGTACTGTATTCTTGTTGTTTGCTGTTATCATGTTCTTTATAGCTGAAAAATAATTTCAAGTATTTGAGTGGTAACTTTTATTCTAATACTAGGACCCAGAGACTTTTAGTCCTGACAGTGCATACGATACATCAATTAAAATTGGATAGGGACTATTTCCTGTCAGTGCTCTTGAGCGTGTGTGCTCTTGCTTATGCGCTCTGACTCTCTCTCTCTCTCTGTCACACGCACACAGTAAATGTGATATTTAAGTAGAGTAAGTTTATTTGCAGACAGTCCTGAAATGTATGTTCCATGTATACAAACCATCCTAAGATAATGCATCACTTTTACAGTTGTAATTTAAAGGGAGTTGTTGAAGTGAGCATTGAAGAGCTGTCTGAACTGAGGGAAAAGATTAATTTCTTGTGAAATTAGGGAATAGGGCAATGGGCCTAGGGGGAGCTTTCTAAAGGGCTAGCTAGATCATGGTTTCTAATACTAACATAAGCTTTCTCAGTTTTACCTTATGTCTTGCCTGTTAAGGTCAGGGCCTGCTAGTCTACTTTTGGATGTGCCATTTCTTCTTCTTCTCTTCTTCTTTATGAGTCCCTTCCTTTTCCAAGAATCTCTTTCCTTTTTCATTTTTATTTTTCTATTTTTGCCAGAACCCTAAACCAGTAACCTTGTTGTTAATCTTAGGCTTGGCCATGTTCAGATCAGTTTTAACCTACACAAATACTTTTTTGAGAAGAGTTCATTTTGATCATGTACAGCCAGCTGAAAGGAGTGTAGAATAACTATTCCCTCAGGAAAATGAGGAGTTCTCTTGCTTAATTGTCACATTTTTCCCAAGTGGTCAGAAAGTGCATGTACTAGTTTTGGGAGCAAGAACAGGAGAGCTCAGTTTGTGCTTGAAGTCAGTGAGACAGGATGGTTGATGTGGAGCAGAAGTTCTAAGGAGCTGATGTTTATAGGGAAATGAGAATAGAGTAATTGAATGTCATTATCAGTGCCAGGGGTTCTTATAGCCTCAAGTATTAAAGAGAAGTCCAAACTTAATTCATTTAAAAATCTTATTTAATACTTACTGTAGCATGTGTTTTTTTTTTTACTGCCTTTCTTGGCAGAATTACGTTATTTTAACTACATTATTTTCAGACGTTACCCTCAAACATTAGAAACAAAAATCCAAAATGTTGAAACCAAGTACACCCGATGTTTTCTGGTTTCTAGACAAGTGATTTGCTTTAAGCTAGTTTTTAAAAAAATAATGATTTAATAACATTCACACGATATGGAATTTTAAAAGTATCAAGTAAGTATAAAATAGAAAATAAAAGTTTATCTCTTCTTCATATCCTCCAGTCTTACTATTAACCAGAAGTAATCACTATTAGTAGTTTCTTATCTCCTTCAGAAAAATGTGAAAGGCTATTCAAGGATAAATAATGCGGCTCTTTTTATATCACTATGTATAGTTATCTCATTCTTCTTGACATTTGCATAATATTCCCTTTGTATGGATGTTCCATAATTTATTTAATCAGCTTTTGTCAGTGGATATTTGCTGCATTGAGCAACCTTGTGCTTGCATTTTATACACCTATGTAGGTGTATCTTAAGGAATAATTACTGAAAGTGTTTCAGAGGGTATATGCATTGAAAATGTTGTTGGCTATTGTTACCAGAATGCCCTCCAAGAAGTTTGCATTAAATTCCTCGATGCTAATGTCATGATGATAATAAAAATATCTAACACTGGTTGAGTGTTTACTCTGTGCCAGTAATGTTCTATTTTATGTGTATTCTCATTGAATCCTTCCAGTACTCATACGAGATGGATTCTTTTATCATCACACTCATATTACAGATGCAGCATTTGGAAAATCAGTTTGGAATGATTTTTTAAAAACTATTTTCAGAATAGTTAAACTGAAATATCAATGAGACTTAGCTCTATTATCAAGAAATCTCAGCTCTTTCAAATAATTAACTTCCTTAGATTCTTAGGAGATAGGTTATTTCCTGGTCATATTTCGAGTGATTCAAATAAAGCGATTTGGCAAAAAGTCTTAGCTAATTCAAATTGGTAGAACTAGAACTTGAACTCAGGCTTTCTGGATAGAGTTGGAATGTCTAAACTTTTAATTTGACTTATTTACTGCGTGTTAATATGATTTGTATGGATGAATGGATATTAGTTACTCTGGAGCTTCTGGGACAACTTTTTCATACAATGTGCATGTGTTAATCCATTGTCACGCTGCTAATAAAGACATAACTGAGACTGGGTAATTTATAAAGGAAAGGGGTTTAATTGACTCACAGTTCCACATGGCTGGGGAGGCCTCACAATTATGGCAGAAGGTGAATGAGGAGCAAAGTCACGTCTTACATGGCAGCAGGCAAGAGAGAGCTTGTGCAGGGGAACTCTCATTTGTAAAACCATGAGCTCTTGTGAGACTTACTCACTACCATGACAACATGGTATGTGGGAAACTGCCCCCATGAATT
Organism: Nomascus leucogenys; assembly: GCF_006542625.1. Lineage (NCBI taxonomy): Eukaryota > Metazoa > Chordata > Mammalia > Primates > Hylobatidae > Nomascus > Nomascus leucogenys. Next base: position 78,265,926 of record NC_044386.1, read on the forward strand.
ATGTCCACCTGGCCCCGTCCATGACACGTGGGAATTATTACAAGTCAAGGTGAGATTTGGGTGGAGATACAGCCAGACCATATCATTCTGCCCCGGCCCCTTCCAAATCCCATGTCCTCATATTTCAAAACCAATCATGCCTTCCCAACAGTCCCCCAAAGTCTTAACTCATTTCAGTATTTACTTAAAAGTCCACAGTCCAAAGTCTCATCTGAGACAAGGCAAGTCCCTTCTGCCTACGAGCCTGTAAAACTAGAAGCAAGTTAGTTCCTAGATATAATGAGGGTACAGACATTGGGTAATTACACCCGTTAACATTTTGTGCCACATAACTTATGCAAATTTCTGAGCTGGTTTGAATTTCTCCCCAGAAAATGGGTTTTTCTTTTTTATCACATTATCAGGCTGCAAATTTTGCAAATTTTTATGCTGTTTCCTCTCGAATGCTTTGCTCTTAGAAATTACTTTTGCGTATACCCTAAATCATCTCTCTCAAGTTCAAGGTTCCACAGACCTCTAAGGCAGAGGCAAAATGCTGCCAGTCTCTTTGCATAGCAAGAGTGACCCATTTACTCCAGTTCCCAAGAAGTTCCTCGTCTTCATCTGAGGTTACCTCAGCCTGGACTTTACTGTCCATATCACTGTCAGCATTTTGGTCAAAGCCATTCAACAAGTCTCTAGGAAGTTCCAAACTTCCCCACATCTTCCTATCTTTGGAGCTCTCCAAACTTTTGCAACCTCTGCCAGTTACCCAGTTCGAAAGTTGCTTCCACATTTTCAGGTATCTTTACAGAATCGCCCCACTCTGTTAGTACCAATTTACTGTATTAGTTCATTCTCATGTTGCTAATAAAGACATACCCGAGACTGGGTAATTTATTCTATTTTTATTTATTTATTTATTTTTGAGACAATCTTACTCTGTGGCCCAGGCTGGAGTGCAGTGGTGCGATCTTGGCTCACTGCAACCTCCACCTCCTGGGTTAAAGTGCCTTTCCTGCCTCAGCCTCCCGAGTAGCTGGGATGACAGGCCTGCACCACCACGCCCAGCTAATCTTTGTATTTCTATTAGAGACTGGGTTTCACCATGGTGGCCGGACTGGTCTCAAACTCCTGGCCTCGAGATCCGCCGCACACGTCAGCCTCCCAAAGTGCTGGGATTACAGGTGTGAGCCACTGCACCTGGCCAAGACTGAGTAACTTGTAAAGGAAAGAGGTTTAATTGACTCACAGTTCCACATGGCTGGTCAGGCCTTACAGTTATGGCGGAAGGTCAATGAGGAGCAAAGTCACATCTTACATGGCAGCAGGCAAGAGAGAGCTTGTACAGGGAACTTGCATTCATAAAATCATCAGATCTCATGCGACTTGTTCACTACCATGAGAACATGGTATGTGGGAAAATTGCCCCCATGATTCAGTTATCTCTACCTGGCCCCACCCTTGGCATGTAGGCATTATTACAATTCAAGGTGAAATTTGGGTGGGGACAAAGCCAAACCATATCGGTGCATCAATATTTATTGGCTATTGGGAAATGAGCTGATGGAAAAATGTTTTACATTTTAAGTATTTTGTAATATCTTAAAACACTCCAAGGCACAACAGTTGTATATAATTAACTGACTTTACGTCATCAGTTCATTTGTGGTTCTTTTTGGTTTGGTTTCATTTGCTTTTTGAGACAGAGTCTTATCTGTTGCCCCGGTTGGAGTGTAGTGGTGCAATTATGACTCACTGCAGCCTCAACCTCCCTGGGCTCAGGTGATCCTCCCACCTCAGCCTCCCTAGTAGCTGGGACAGCAGCAGGTGTGTGCAACTACACGTGACTAATTTTTTTTTTTTTTTTTTGCAGAGACAGGGTTTTGTCATGTTGCCTGGGCTGGTCTCGAACTCCTGGGCTTAAGTGATCTGCCTGCCTCAGCCTCCCAAAGTGCTGGATTATAGGTGCGAGCCGCTGCATGTAACCAGTGTATTTGTTATAATCAACAGATTTCTGGAAAATATTTGCTTCTTGCTGCCCCATTATTAATTGGCTTTTAACTTTATTAGAGACTTCTATTTATGTGTAGAAAGCCAAAATGATATGTTACTTGGGTTATTAGAAAGCCTGTTATACATTTAGTTTTTCCCAGTTGCCAGTGAGGCTGATAATTTATACATTTTGTTTTGTTCCTATAATATTTGTCAGGAACTCCAGATATTTAAAATAACCTAACAGAAGCTAGGTTTGAGAATAGGTGTTAATTTTAGTAATACATTTCTAGGATCTATTCAGAGAACCTTATTGGAACTAATTAACATTTAATAACACTAAAACCTTGGGTTTCCCAATTGATTGTGGATATGAGGACTTCTTTATACTTTATTAACTTTAAAATTAATAGGTATTGCCGGGCACAGTGGCTCATGCCTGTAATCCCAGCACTTTGGGAGGCGGAGGCGTGCGGATCACCTGAGGTCTGGAGTTCGAGACCAGCCTGACCAACATGGAGAAACCCTGTCTCTACTAAAAATACAAAATTAGCCGAGTGTGGTGGCGCATGTCTGTAATCCCAGCTACCCGGGAGGCTGAGCAGGAGAATGGCTTGAACCTGGGAGGTGGAGGTTGCTGTGAGCTGAGATCGTGCCATTGCACTCCAGCCTGGGCAACAAGAGTGAAACTCCCTCTCAAAAAAAAAAAAAAAAAATTAATAGGTATTACAGATTATATCTCCTTCAGTCTTCAAGGAAATGTAAATGTCAAATATGCTCCTAAATAAGAGAGCTTAAGTCAGTCCCATTTTACCACTGAGGAGAAAAAGAAGTTTTGCCTATCTTGCTTTGAAATATAAAGTTTTAAGGCTGTTGTTAAAATAGTCATATGTCTTATTAACTTATTTACATATAAGATATTGAAAAAATGTTAATTTGGAATTAGTGATTATTACCCACATTTCCGGAAAATAATTTTATTCACACAAGCATCGTAGACATTGATGTCTTGGTAATTGCTAGAACCATTTTTTAAGTCATCACAATTTTTGAGAGCATAGGATCCTCATCTGCTTTGTGTGAGGTATGGCACGCACTGACTCCATGAGTGATGCATCACTAGAAACTTTGTCTCAAACTACAAATATCATTTAACCTTATATTAGGCTTTAAAAAATTATCTAATAGCTGTATATGTATATGTTTTCCATGTGTAGTCCATACTGTGTTGACTTTTTAAGCTTTTTTAAAAGTTTGCTTAAAAAGATAATCAAACCTTGAAATTGTAGAGTCCCAGGATCAGGAAATATATCTAAAGCTGTGAATACTTCTATCCCTCTTTTTGTAAAAATAGCGTTGATTGAGTTATAGTTTTTGGTTTTATGATTTTATTTGGGAACTTTTAGACATACACAAAAACAGAAATATGCAATGAACTCCCATATAATCATCATCTCGCTTCAGTTGTTGACATTCTGCCATTCTTATTTCTAACCCCTCTTTTTTTTCCTGGAGAATTTCACAGAAATTGTAGACATCATTTTACTCATAGACACTTCAACACACGTGGTTTAATTCTTTTTTATATATGGCATCATTTCTGTAAACTGGTAGTTAGGTCTAAAAGCTTGGTTAGGTTCAAGTTTAGTTCCGGCAGTACTTTGTTGATGATACTGTGTGCTTTCTGTTGCATCACATATTGAGCTTGATCAGAGGGTTCAGATGTTGTCATTCTGATCCTTCCATTATAAAGTTCCCCTTCACTGTTTTCTGTAATGTTTTTTAGCAGTTATTAATGGTCTTGCCCAGATTAATTTTATTAGGGGTGCAAAATATTGATTTTTTTATTTTTTGAGATGGAGTTTCACTTTCGTTGCCCAGGCTGGAGTGTAATGACACGATCTCAGCTCACCGCAACCTCCGCCTCCCGTGTTCAAGTGATTCTCCTGCCTCTGCCTCCCGAGTAGCTGGGATTACAGGCACGAGCCACCATACCTGGCCAACTTTTTATTTTTAGTAGAGGTGAGGTTTCTCCATGTTGGTCATGCTGGTCTCGAACTCCTAACCTCAGGTGGTCTGCCTGCCTTGACCTCCCAAAGTGCTGGGATTACAGGTGTGAGCCACCACTCCCGGCCTTGATATTCTGATTCTATCATTTTGCTTAGGTTTATTATCTGAGGTTCTTCTATAAGGAAGAACACTTTGTTCATCAGCTAATTGGTTATTCTGAAATTCTGTTCATACAGGAAAGGCAAGATGAATGCTTGATTTTCTTCCTTAATTTACCACTTCACAGAATGACTTGGTATTCTAGCAGCATCCAAAGAGGTTTTTTCACTTTTGAGTATCATTATGAATGCATGAATTTTAGTATATTTGATGGGTTTCAGTTTGTTGCAGTCTTTTTATACTTTTTAAAATGATTTCATCTTTGGCCATTGGGAACATCTTCAAACTGGGTCATTGTCCTTTTGATGCCATCCTAGTAGTTGTTGATAACTTCCCTACTCTCTGATATATCAGCTTGGTGCAGATTAATCTACAGTTCCTGCCCCAGACCTAGAAACAGCTATTCCTTTAAGAACTCCTGATTTTTTTTTTTGTTTTTTTTTTGAGATGGAGTCTTGTTCTGTTGCCAGGCTCGAGTGCAGTAGTGCGATATTGGCTCACTGCAACCTCTGCCTCCCGGCTTCAAGTGATTCCCCTGCCTCAGCCTCCTGCGTAGCTGGGACAACAGGCGTGCGCCACCGTGCCCAGCTAATTTTTTGTATTTTAGTAGAGATGGGGTTTCACCATATTGGCCAGCATGGTCGCGATCTCCTGACCTCATGATCCACCTGCCTCAGCCTCCTCAAGTGCTGGGATTACAGGTGTGAGCCACTGCACTCTGCCTGATTTTCTTTTATTGGGAGGTGACAGAGACTAAAGTCTGGGAATTAAGGTGGTTTCTGCTCTGCTGGGTTGCCAGTGCTTTTGGCTTTTTTGAATTTAACCTAATTTTTTTTAAAGGGACGGTCTCACTCTGTCACCTAGACTGGAGAGCAGTGGTGCACTCATAGCTCTCTGCAGCCTTGACCTCCTGGGCTCAAGTGATCCTCCTGCCTCAGCCTTCTGAGTACTTGGGACTACAGCACATGCCATCTTGCTGCACTAATTTTTAAATTAGATTTTAATTTTTTTTTTTAGAGACGAGATCTTTTTATTTTATTTTATTTTATTTTATTTTTTAAATTTTATTATTATTATACTTTAAGTTTTAGGGTACATGTGCACAATGTGCAGGTTTGTTACATATGTATACATGTGCCATGTTGGTGTGCTGCACCCATTAACTTGTCATTTAGCATTAGGTATATCTCCTAATGCTATCCCTCCCCCCTCCCCCCATCCCACGACAGTCCCCGGAGTGTGATGTTCCCCTTCCTGTGTCCATGTGTTCTCATTGTTCAATTCCCACCTATGAGTGAGAACATGCGGTGTTTGGTTTTTTGTTCTTGCGATAGTTTGCTGAGAATGATGGTTTCCAGTTTCATCCATGTCCCTACAAAGGACACGAACTCATCATTTTTTATGGCTGCATAGTATTCCATGGTGTATATGTGCCACATTTTCTTAATCCAGTCTATCGTTGTTGGACATTTGGGTTGCTTCCAATTCTTTGCTATTGTGAATAGTGCCACAATAAACATACGTGTGCATGTGTCTTTATAGCAGCATGATTTATAGTCCTTTGGGTATATACCCAGTAATGGGATGGCTGGGTCAAATGATATTTCTAGTTCTAGATCCCTGAGGAATCGCCACACTGACTTCCACAATGGTTGAACTAGTTTACAGTCCCACCAACAGTGTAAAAGTGTTCCTATTTCACCACATCCTCTCCAGCACCTGTTGTTTCCTGACTTTTTAATGATGGCCATTCTAACTGGTGTGAGATGGTATCTCACTGTGGTTTTGATTTGCATTTCTCTGATGGCTAGTGATGATGTACATTTTTTCATGTGTTTATTGACTGCATAAATGTCTTCTTTTGAGAAGTGTCTGTCCATATCCTTTGATGGGGTTGTTTTTCTCTTGCAAATTTGTTTGAGTTCATTGTAGATTCCGGATATTAGCCCTTTGTCAGATGAGTAGGTTGCAAAAATTTTCTCCCATTTTATAGGTTGCCTGTTCACTCTGATGGTAGTTTCTTTTGCTATGCAGAAGCTCTTTAGTTTAATTAGATCCCATTTGTCAATTTTGGCTTTTGTTGCCATTGCTTTTGGTGTTTTAGACATGAAGTCCTTGCCCACGCCTATGTCCTGAATGGTATTGCCTAGGTTTTCTTCTAGGGTTTTTATGGTTTTAGGTCTAACATGTAAGTCTTTAATCCATCTTGAATTAATTTTTGTATAAGGTGTAAGGAAGGGATCCAGTTTCAGCTTTCTACATATGGCTAGCCAATTTTCCCAGCACAATTTATTAAATAGGGAATCCTTTCCCCATTGCTTGTTTTTGTCAGGTTTGTCAAAGATCAGATGGTTGTAGATATGCGGCATTACTTTTGAGGGCTCTGTTCTGTTCCATTGATTTATATCTCTGTTTTGGTACCAGTACCATGCTGTTTTGGTTACTGTAGCCTTGTGGTATAGTTTCAAGTCAGGTAGCGTGATGCCTCCAGCTTTGTTCTTTTGGCTTAGGATTGACTTGGCGATGCAGGCTCTTTTTTGGTTCCATATGAACTTTAAAGTAGTTTTTTCCAATTCTGTGAAGCAAGTCATTGGTAGCTTGATGGGGATGGCATTGAATCCATAAATTACCTTGGGCAGTATGGCCATTTTCACAATATTGATTCATCCTACCCATGAGCATGGAGTGTTCTTCCATTTGTTTGTATCCTCTTTTATTTCATTGAGCAGTGGTTTGTAGTTCTCCTTGAAGAGGTCCTTCACATCCCTTGTAAGTTGGATTCCTAGGTATTTTATTCTCTTTGAAGCAATTGTGAATGGGAGTTCACTCATGATTTGGCTCTCTGCCTGTTATTGGTGTATAAGAATGCTTGTGATTTTTGTACATTGATTTTGTATCCTGAGACTTTGCCGAAGTTGCTTATCAGCTTAAGGAGATTTTGGGCTGAGACAGTGGGGTTTTCTAGATATACAATCATGTCATCTGCAAACAGAGACAATTTGACTTCCTCTTTTCCTAATTGGATACCCTTTATTTCCTTCTCCTGCCTGATTGCCGTGGCCAGGACTTCCAACACTATTTTGAATAGGAGTGGTGAGAGAGGGCATCCCTGTCTTGTGCCAGTTTTCAAAGGGAATGCTTCCAGTTTTTGCCCATTCAGTATGATATTGGCTGTGGGTTTGTCATAAATAGCTGTTATTATTTTGAGATACGTCCCATCAATACCTAATTTATTGAGAGTTTTTAGCATGAAGCATTGTTGAATTTTGTCAAAGGCCTTTTCTGCATCTATTGAGATAATCATGTGGTTTTTGTCTTTGGTTCTGTTTATATGCTTGATTACATTTATTGATTTTCTTTTCTTTTTTTTTTTTTTTTTTTTTGAGACAGAATCTCGCTCTTTTTGCCCAGGCCGGAGTGCAGTGGCACTATCTCAGCTCACTGCAAGCTCCGCCTCCCGGGTTCACGCCATTTTCCTGCCTCAGCCTCCCAAGTAGCTGGGACTACAGGCGCCCGCCACCACGCCCGGCTAATTTTTTGTATTTTTTTTAGTAGAGATGGGGTTTCACCGTGTTAGCCAGGATGGTCTCAATCTCCTGACCTCGTGATCTGCCCGCCTCGGCCTCCCAAAGTGCTGGGATTACAGGCGTGAGCCACCGCGCCCGGCCACATTTATTGATTTTCTTTTGTTGAACCAGCCTTGCATTCCAGGGATGAAGCCCACTTGATCATGGCAGATAAGGTTTTTGATGTGCTGCTGGATTCGGTTTGTCAGTATTTTATTGAGGATTTTTGCATCAATGTTCATCAAGGATATTGGTCTAAAATTCTCTTTTTTGGTTGTGTCTCTGCCAGGCTTTGGTATCAGGATGATTCTGGCCTCATAAAATGAGTTAGGGAGGATTCCCTCTTTTTCTATTGATTGGAATAGTTTCAGAAGGAATGGTACCAGCTCCTCCTTGTACCTCTGGTAGAATTCGGCTGTGAATCCATCTGGTCCTGGACTTTTTTTGGTTAGAAAGCTATTGATTATTGTCACAATTTCAGAGCTTGTTATTGGTCTATTCAGAGATTCAACTTCTTCCTGGTTTAGTCTTGGAAGGGTGTATGTGTCGAGGAATTTATCCATTTCTTCTAGATTTTCTAGTTTATTTGCGTAGAGGTGTTTGTAGTATTCTCTGATAGTAGTTTGCATTTCTGTGGGATCGGTGGTGATATCCCCTTTATCATTTTTTATTGCGTCTATTTGATTCTTCTCTCTTTTCTTCTTTATTAGTCTTGCTAGCGGTCTATCAATTTTGTTGATGTTTTCAAAAAACCAGCTCCTGGATTCATTAATTTTTTGAAGGGTTTTTTGTGTCTCTATTTCCTTTAGTTCTGCTCTGATTTTAGTTACTTCTTGCCTTCTGCTAGCTTTTGAATGTGTTTGCTCTTGCTTTTCTAGTTCTTTTAATTGTGATGTTAGGGTGTCAATTTTGGATCTTTCCTGCTTTCTCTTGTGGGCATTTAGTGCTATAAATTTCCCTCTACACACTGCTTTGAATGTGTCAAGAGATTCTTGTATGTTGTGTCTTTGTTCCCACTGGTTTCAAAGAACACCTTTATTTCTGCCTTCATTTCGTTACGTACCCAGGAGTCATTCAGGAGCAGGTTGTTCAGTTTCCATGTAGTTGAGCGGTTTCGAGTGAGTTTCTTAATCCTGAGTTGTAGTTTGATTGCACTGTGGTCTGAGAGACTGTTTGTTATAATTTCTGTTCTTTTACATTTGCTGAGGAGTGCTTTACTTGCAACTATGTGGTCAATTTTGGAATAGGTGTGGTGTGGTGCTGAAAAAAATGTATATTCTGTTGATTTGGGGTGGAGAGTTCTGTAGATGTCTGTTAGGTCTGCTTGGTGCAGAGCTGAGTTCAGTTCCTGGGTAGCCTTGTTAACTTTCTATGTCGTTGATCTGTCTAATGTTGACAGTGGGGTGTTAAAGTCTCCCATTAGTATTGTGTGGGTGTCTAAGTCTCTTTGTAGGTCACTGAGGACTTGCTTTATGAATCTGGGTGCTGCCATATTGGGTGCATATATATTTAGGATAGTTAGCTCTTCTTGTTGAATTGATCCCTTTACCATTATGTAATGGCTTTCTTTGTCTCTTTTGATCTTTGTTGGTTTAAAGTCTGTTTTATCCGAGACTAGGATTGCAACCCCTGCCTTTTTTTGTTTTCCATTTGCTTGGTAGATCTTCCTCCATCCCTTTATTTTGAGCCTATGTGTGTCTCTGCATGTGAGATGGGTTTCCTGAATACAGCACACTGATGGGTCTTGACTCTTTTTCCAATTTGCCAGTCTGTGTCTTTTAATTGGAGCATTTAGCCCATTTACATTTAAAGTTAATATTGTTATGTGTGAATTTGGTCCTGTCATTATGATGTTAGCTGGTTATTTTGCTCGTTAGTTGATGCAGTTTCTTCCTAGCCTTGATAGTCTTTACATTTTGGCATAGAGATGAGATCTTGTTAACGTTGCCCAGTTTGGTCTCAAATTCCTGGCCTCAACTTATCCTACCATGTTAGCCTCCTCATTTGCTGCGATTACAGGTGTGGTGTGAACCACCATGCCTAGCACATTTTGACTGTTTTAACAGACAAAGCTAGGAATGTAAAGATTTTAGAAAAAAATAAATCTTTAAGTGAATATTTCCACTGCAAGTTTAGAATTAGGGTTTTTATATAAGTTGTTGTTTTATATTTGTATTTGTTCTTACACTGAAAACTCTGATTCTTGACAATATTATCCATAGCTTATTTGCCTTGTCCTATATATACCATAAATACGTACACATAAGTGAACTAGTTTCAACACAAAAATTACTTTTAATGGCAAAACCACCATTGCTTTTGCACTAACCTAATACAGTAATTCTAATTAATACAATTTAAGTATTTTGTTTCGTATAGTGCCTTTTTGCCCTTGGCCAGTTTTCTGTGTGGTTATGCCACCAATTTCACATGCATTTGGGTTCATTTATTTCAGGGTTGGCTTTTTTAAAGGTATTTTTTAAAAATTTAATTTCGCTTTTTAAATTATGTAAAACATTTACCTGGCTTCAGAGTCAAAACTTTAAATCAAGATATACCCAGGTCTTAATTTAGTTTTGGTTAATTCTTTCATTTTTTTTCTTCAAAAATATACCCAAAGTACGAGCCCCTTCTCTTCCTCAAAAGTGTCTCTTGCTTTTTTCACTTAATATATACTATTGTTGGGGTATACAGAGATACTGTAGAGGAATGAAAGCATGTATCTCTGTATATCTCATTTCTTTTTATTCCTTTTGTTGTTAAGCTTCATCATACTGCCTTGCATGGTTGTACCGGTTTGTTCAACGAGTCTCGTATTGATGAACAGTTTGCAGACTTTTTTTTTTATTATTATAAATAGCACTGCAATAAATAGCTTTTCTTGACCCAGTGCGGTGGCTCACGCCTGTAATCCCAGCACTTTGGGAGGCTGAGGCAGGTGGATCATGAGGTCAGGAATTCAAGACCAGCCTGACCAACATGGTGAAACTCCATCTCTACCAAAAATACAAAAATTAGCCGGGCATGATGGCTGCACCTGTAATCCCAGCTACTCAAGAGGCTGAGGCAGGAGAACTGCTTGAACCCAGGAGGTGGAGGTTGCAGTGAGCCAAGATCTAGAGTGGGACTCCGTCTCAAGAAAAACAAAAAAAAGTCCTGCAATAAATAGCTTTTTGTATATGTCATTTCATATTTGTTTGACAGGGTGTCTTTGGGATAGAATTCTAGAAGGCAGTTGTTGAATAAAGGATAAATGCATATGTTATTTTGTAAAATATGGCCACATTTTTCTCCGTGGTGATTGTAACCATTTTGAATGCTCACCGGCAAGGGTGCCTGTTTTCTCAAAATCCTTCCAACAGAATATGTTGTCAGATTTTAGGGGGTTTTTGGTCCATCTGATAGCTGAGAAATAGTATGTCAGTACATTTTAAATTTGTATTTCTTTTTTTTTTAATGTGTAATGTGTAACTTTTCATATGTTTTAAAGATCTTAGGTTATTTGCATTTCTTTTCCTGTGATCAGTCTGTTCATGTTTTTTTTTTTTTTTGCCTGTTTTGATATCAGGATGTTGGTCTTCATTCTTCTATCCATTTTTAGAAGCTTTTTATATATTAGCAATGTAAGTCCTGTATAATACACACATTTTTCACAAATTAATTAGTTTCTTGACTTACATACTTTTATGCCAAATTGTTTTTTCTTTTTTTTTCTTTTTTTGAGACAGGATCTCACTCTGTCACCCAGGATGGAGTGCAGCATTGCTATCTCGGCTCATTGCAACCTCAGCCCTCCCACGCTTAAGCGATCCTCCCACCTCAGCCTCCTGAGTAGCTGGGACCACAAGTGCACACCCCCACGCCCGGCTAATTTTTGTGTTTTTTGGAGGGACAGCATTTTGTCATGTTGCCCAGGCTGGTCTTGAACTTCTGAGCTCAAGTGACCCACCCGCTCGGCCTCACAAGGTGCTGGGATTATAGGCGTGAGCCACTATGCCCGTCCAACATTTTTTTTCACAAGTCATATTTATCAACTTTTATTCTTACTGCTTCTGGATTTTGAATCATAATTAGGAATACTTTTTCCACTCCAAAGTTCTAGCAAAACTAGCCCATTTCTCCCCAGTCCTTGTACTTAATTCATTTTTAACATTTAGAGCATAGATGCATTTGGTGTTTATCCTTATGTATAATATGAAAAATGGACCAAATTTTTTTTCATGTGACTATCCAGTTGTCCCCAAACCAGTCATTAACATCTTTTTCCTGTTGACTTGAGATATGCTACCTTTGTCACATGTTAAATTTTCCACATGCATTTGGGCCTGTTTATGGAGTTTTTACTCCATCTTATTGCTCTCTCTGTCCAGGTACAGGAAGAACACTCTTTTAATTATAGAATCTTTAATGTTTTCCTAGATATTGTTGTTTGTTCTTCCAAGTGAGCTTTATAATCAGTTTGTTTACATGGAGGTGTTTGGGGGTGGGGAGGTCTGTGATGGTATTTTTATTGGGATTGCATTTGTAGATTACATTACAGAGAGTTGGTATCTTGGGATTTTGAGTCCTTGTATTCCAGAATATGGGATGTCTTCATTTGTTGACGTCTAGTTTTGTATCTTGCAGAGAGCGTTTTATGTTTTTTTAAAAATTATGGAGGTATAATTAACTACTATAAAATTCATTTTAACTACTATAAAATTCATTCATTTAAAGTGTACAATTTAGTTTTTTTTTTTTGAGACAGGGTCTCATTTTGTTGCCCAGGCTGGAGTGCAGTGGTGTGATCTCTGCTCACTGCCACCTCTGCCTCCAGGGTTCAAGTGATTTTCCCACCTCAGCCTTCCAAGTAGCTGGGATTACAGGCACCCACCACCACACCCAGCTAATTTTTGTATTATTTGGTAGAGAAGGGGTTTTCACCATGTTGGCCAGACTGGTCTTGAACTCCTGACTTCAGGTGATCTGTCTGCCTTGGCCTCCGAAAGTGCTGGAATTGCAGTGTGAGCCACCGCACCCAGCCCAATTCAGTAATTTTTTAAAGTGTATTTAGAGTTGTGCAATAATCACCACAATACAGTTTTAGAATATGTTTATCAATCCCAGAAGATCCCTCCTGCTTTCTTAATGTCAGTCTCTGTTCCTACTTTCATTCCCCTCAACCTCTGATTTGCTGTATCTACCTACAGATGTGCCTTTTGTGGGCATTTCATATAAATGAAATCATATAATATATGGTCTTTACTGTCTGGCATCTTTTACTTAGCATAATTTTATTTTTTGAGGCAGGTCTTGCTCTGTTGCCCAAGCTGGAGTGCAGTGGCGATCACAGCTCACTGCAACCTCTGCTTCTCAGACTTAAGCAGTCCTCCTATCTCAGCCTCTCGTAGCTAGGACTATAGGTGAATGTCACCATGTCTGGCTAATTTTTGTATTTTTTTGTAGAGATGAGGTTTCTCCATGTTGTCCAGCCTGGTCTCTGACTCCTGGGCTCAGGCAATCCACCTGCCTTGGCCTCCCAAAGTGCTTGGATTACAGACATGAGCTACTGGGCCCGGCCTAAGTTAGCATATTTTTTTGAGATGGTTAATCCATGTTGTAACAGGTATCAGTAATTAGTTTTTATTTTGTTAGTTATAGTATTCTGTTATATAGATATACCACATTTTGTTTATCTAGTTGTCAGTGATGGCATGTTTTTTTGTTTGTTTTTTGTTTTTTGAGATGGAATCTTGTTCCGTTGCCCAGGCTGGAGTGCAGTGGTGTGATCTCGCTCACTGCAACCTCCACCTCCCGGGTTCATGTGATTCTCCTGCCTCAGCCTTCCAAGTATCTGGGATTACAGGCGCACACCACCATACCCAGCTAATTTTTTGTATTTTTAGTAGAGATGGGGTTTCACTATTTTGGCCAGACAGGTCTTGAACTCCTGACCTCGTGATTTGCCCGCCTTGGCCTCCCAAAGTGTTAGGATTACAGGTGTGAGCCACTGCAACTGGCTGGAATTGTTTAAGTGATTTATTCCTTGTCTGGGCTCTGGTCCTACTTGTGTTTCTGCACTGCCATTAGTCATGAAGATGAGATACGACATCTATAAGGCTAGTGAGTAGGCTCCTGTAGGTAGGTAGAGGTCAAGGGCATTTTGAATTGTTTCCAGTATTTGCTCTTGTGAAAATGCTACAGTGAACATTTGGGTACAAATCTTTGTGTACATATATGTTTTCATTTCTGTTGGAAAGATACCAACAGAGGAGTCCCAAAGTGGAGTCATTTGCTGTAACTTCAGTAACTTTAATTGTGACTATAAAAGACAGGAGCGGTGGCAAAAGCATCTGGTAGCAGGAAAATGCTTTTGATAGTAACTAGGCACCCACATGTTTAGTAGGTATGGTAACATGATGTCATTTATGAAAAGAATATGAGCTTTAGAATTGGAATTAGCTTTGAATTTTAAGTGTTGCTTATTGTTTTCTTGCAAGTCACTTAAACTTTCTAAGCTTCAGTTTCTTGATGAGGCTAGACATGCATAATACTATATATGGCACAAAGTTTGTGCTTACAGATTGGAAACTATGTTTTTTTGAGGGGGGGTGGGGGAGACAGAGTTTTGCTTTTGCCGCACAGGCTGGAGTGCAATGGTGCAATCTCCGCTCACTGCAACCTCCACCTCCCAGGTTCAAGCGATTCTCCTGCCTCAGCCTCATGAGTAGCTGGAATTAGAGGCACACATCACCATGCCCAGCTCATTTTTGTATTATTAATAGAGACGGGGTTTTGCCATATTGGCCAGATTGGTCTCAAACTCCTGACCTCAGGTGATCCACCTGCCTTGGCCTCCCAAAGTGCTGGGATTACAGGCATGAGCCACCACGCCTGGCCATGGAAACTCTTCTTATTGTTAACATCATTCCAGTCTTAAGGCACAGAGGGACTAAGGCGATTGGTGAGCACAGTGGCTAACATTGCTTATTGCTGATGCCAAGAGAATCTGTGATCTCTTACCAGGAAATAGAAATGGACTTTGAGGAGTTCATAAAGAACTCTCCAGAGAAACCATTGTTTTTGTTATCATTGTTATACTACTCATATTCTTTCTAGCCTGGTAGCCAGAGAAATATGTTATTTTTCTCATGATGTTTTAAAAGCTATAAACAACCTAACTAACCTTTAAAAAAAAAATTCAAAGAAAATCACCCACAGTCCTACCACTGTCTTAGCCATACTCGTTTTTTATCCTTTAGTATTTCTAAATGTAAAAGATAAAATGAAAATAAAATTGACCCAGTAAGAAGTGACCTATTCTCCTGATTTTCTTTTAAGCTGTGCTATTTAATAAGAGTAACTTTATAATTTTTGAAATATTTCCCTTTTTAAAATTTTGGTTTAAATAACTGTTATCCTAGAAAACACTGGATTGTAGATGCCAAAATGTTGCCTGTTGTGAATATGCTTTAGTTATATAATTTTTATGTATTATGTTCAAGTTGTGCATAAAGTCCTTTTTAGAAAAATAATATATTTAAGCAATAGAATAAGAGTGCCTGAGCAAGCTATTTATGTACTTTTAGTTACATAATCTCTGTATTCATAAAAAGTTATATAAATTGAATTTTCATGCATTAGCAAAGCTAACTTTGTATCATTTATCATTGAGGTTTCAAAATGTTACATAAGCCATGTAAAAGGTGTTCGATAATGTTAGCTTGTTTTTTACAGTTTTTTTTTTTTTTAGTCTTTTTTTTTTTTTTTTTTGAGACGGAGTTTTTGCTCTTGTCACCCAGGCTGGAGTGCAGTGGCACGATCTTGGCTCACTGCAACCTCTGCCTCCTGGGTTCAAGTGATTCTCCTGCCTCAGCCTCCCGAGTAGCTGGGACTATAGGTGCCTGCTACCACACCTGGCTAATTTTTGTATTTTTAGTAGAGACGGGGTTTCACCATGTTGGCCAGGCTGGTCTTGATCTCCTGACCTTGTGATCTGCCCGTCTTGGCTTCCCAAAGTGCTGGGATTACAGGCGTGAGCCACTGCGCCTGGCCTTAGTTTTTCCTCTTTTTAAAAACAGGTTTTAAAAGAAATTTTTTATACAGATAAGTGGAGAAAAATCATAAATAAAGTTGACATGTAGATATAACTTTTCTCCATGTCAAACTGGTAATGCCCAGTTTATGGGTTGAAATAAGGAAAGTTTTTAAAAAATATGACTTGTCATTGATACATAATGCTTTTAGTTTTAAATGTACTTGTACCACCATACTTAATTCCATATTTAATAATTTGAGTTAATTAACAAGTAACGTGTCTGCAAAGTCAGTGGTTAGCTGGATTAGTATCTCAAGGTTCCTTTTGTACTTCTACCTTAAGCTGCATTGTGTTCATGATTATGAAGCAAGAGTTGGAAAATAATTTGGAAATTCAATCTACAATATTATTTTAAATAGCCACTTGGGTGCTACTGTTTTGTTGTTTTTCTGCCCGTAAGATATATTTGCGCTGTTAAAAATGCATTTTACCTCAGTCTTTGTGTGTAATCTTTAGGACTTCAAAACCACTTCAAATATTTTCACATCTCATAACTCCTAATAAATGTTATGTTTTCTATCTAATTGATAATAACATTTTGCAAATATTCCAGAATATATATACAATATTATTAAGTAATTTTTAAAACGTTTCTCTAAATCAGATAATCTTTCATTATCTCCCTTATTTACCAGTGTCTGCGCCTATTTTCTGCTTTTTTTTTTTCCTTTAATTTTTTGAGACAGGATTTCATTCTGTTGCCCAGGCTGGACTGCAGTGGCGCCATCAGGGGTCCCTGCAGCCTCAGCCTCCAGGGCTAAGGTGATCTTCCCATCTCAGCCTCCTGGGTAGCTGGTACTACAGGCACATGCCACCACACTTGGCTAATTTTTTATTTTTTGTAGAAATGAGGTTTCACCTGTTACCCAGGCTGGTCTTGCACTCCTGGGCTCAAGCGATCTGCCCACCTCAGCCTCCCAGATTGCTGTGATTACAGGCATCAGCCTCTGCTCCTGGCCTGTTCTGTTCTTTGGAGTATTGTATATTCATATGCAGAAAAGATAAATTTAGACCTTTTACTTGTTGTCTGACACAGAAATTAACAAAGTAGATCATAGACCTAAATGTAAGAACTAAATGATAAAACTTCTAGAAGAAGGCATAGAAGAAAATCTCAGTGACCTTGGGTTAGACAGAGGTTTCTTAAATATGTCACCAAAATCATAATCCATAAAAGAAGTTGCCAATTTGAACATTAAAATTAGAGACTTTTGTGCTTCAAAAGACGCTATTAAGAAAATCAAAAGGCATGTCATGGACGGGAAGAAAATATTTGCAAATAGTATATCTGAGAAAAGACTTCTATTCAGGATATATAAGGAACTCTTTATTTTTTATTATTATTATTTTGAGACACAGGGTCTCACTCTGTTGTCCAGGCTGGAGTACAATGGCACAATCTCGGCTCACTGCAGACTCGGCCCCCTGGTTTCAAGTGATCCTCCCACCTCAGCTTCCAGAGTAGCTTTTGTCGAGACGAGGTTTTGCCATGTTGCTCAGGCTGGTCTTGAACTCCTAGGCTCAAGCAATCCACCTGCCTCAGCCTCCCGAAATGCTGGCATGACAGGCATGATGGCTCATGCCTGGCCAGGAATTCTTATAATTCAACAATGAGACCAAAAACTCAGATTAAACATGGACAGAAGAACAGACATTTCACCAAAGTGGCTAATAAAATTAGGCTTGGCACGGTGGCTCACATCTATAATCCTAGCACTTTGGGAGTCCAAGGTAGGAAGATCACTTGAGCTCAGGAATTTGAGACCAGCCTGAGCAACATAGTGAGACCTCATTTGTATGAAAAATTTAAAAATTAGCTGGGCATGGTGGCATGTACCTGTAGTCGCAGCTACTGGGGTGGCTGAGGTGGGAGGATTGCTTGAGCCCGGGAGATAAAGGCTGCAGTGAGCTATTATAGTGCCACTGCACTCCAGCCTGGGCATTGGAGCAAGACACTTTCTCAAACACAAAACAGATAAAAACCAGAGTAACTAATAATCACATGAAAAAATGCTCAGCACCGGTAGTTATGGTTTTTATTTATTTATTTATTTTTTATTATGTTTTGAGACAAGGTCTGGTTCTGTTGCCCAGGCTGGAGTGCAGTGGTCCCATCTTGGCTCACTGCAGCGTCCGTCTCCCAGGCTCAAGCTATCTTCCTACCTCAGCCTCCCGAGTATCTGGGACTACAGGCGTGTGCTACCATGCCCAGATAATTTTTGTATTTTTTGTAGAGGCAGGGCTTCGCCATGTTGCCCAGGCTGGATTGAACTCCTTAGCTCGAGCAATCTGCCTGCCTCAGACTCCCAAAGTGCTGGGATTATAGGCATGAACCACTGTATCCAGCCTACTTATTTTAGAAATGGTTATTAAAACCACAGTGAGATACCACATATAGCCACTGGAACAGGTTTAATGAAAAAGAGACAATAATAGGTATTGGTGAGGATGTGGAGAACCTGAAACCTTCATTTCCCTATTGGGAATGTAAAACCGTAGAGCCACTTAGGGAAACAATTTGGCAGTTCCTTAAAAAGTTAAACAAACTTACCATAGAACCTAGAAATTACATTCCTAAGTATTTACCTAAGAGAAATGAAAGCACATGTTTGTAGGAAGACTTATACAAGAATGTTCATAGCTACTTTATTTGTAATATGCAAAAACTGAGAACAACCCAAATGTCCATCAGTGGATGAATGGATAAACAAAGTATGTTATATCCATATGATTGGATACTACTCAGCAATAAAAAAAGTATGAATATTGATACAACAAATAAATATATTTCAGCATAAATATGCTGAGTGAAAGGAGCCAAAAGTGTATGTAGTATGTGACTCCACTTAACATAAAACTTTACAAAATACAAACCAATTCATAATGACAGAGCAGATCAATTGTTGCAGGGGTATTGGAGTTGGTATAGGGGATGATGACTGACTGAAATAGGTCTTGCGAGCTCTTTTGGGGTTATTGGAAATGTTCTTAAACTGGATTGTGGTGATGACTACACTCCATAAATTTATTAAAATTAGCAAAATGTACACTTAAAATGGGTGAATTTTTTTACACTCGTGAAAATTCTTAATTACAGACATTTGTAAACTGTTGGGTGACATTTGTATTGACAGGTGATAGTAATGAAGAAGCCATTCAACAACAGGTTTGTAAAAAATACAGCAAGAAAAGAAATAGAGCATTACTTTTTTAAAAACCATTTTAACCATTTTTAAGCTTATAGTTCAGTAGTGTTAAGTATATTCACATTGGGACCAGGTGCAGTGGCTCATACTTGTAATCCCAGCACTTTGGGGGACCGAGGTGGGAGGAGGATTACTTGAGCCTAGGAGTTCGAGACGAGCCTGGGCAATGTACTAAGATCCTGTCTCTTAAAAAAAAAAAAATTAGCTGGGTGTGGTGGTGTGCACCTGTAGTCCCAGCTACTCAGGAGGCTGAGTTAGTAGGATCACTGGAGCCCAGGAGATTGACGGCATGAGCGTGATTGTGCCCCTAAACTCTAGCCTGACCCTGTCTCACACACACACACAAAAAGTATATTTACATTTGTTGCGAAACAGATCTCCAGAACTTTTCCATCTTGCAAAACTGGAACTCTATAGCCATTATGCAACTCTTTCTCCTCCCTCTGACTGTGGTTACCACCACTCTTCTGTCTGTTTCTACGCATTTGACTACTTTAGATACTTCACATAACTGGAATCACAATTTTGTCTTTTTGTGACTGGCTTATTTCACTTAGCATAATGCCCTCAGGTTTTATTTTGTTTTGTTTATATAGTTCCTGTTTTGATTTTTTTTTTTTTTTTTTTTTTTTTTTTTTTTTTTTTTTTTTTTTTTGTTTTAGTCCAGGTGTCTTTGATTTTTTTTTTTTTTTTTGGCCACCTAGTATGCCATGAATTCGCAGGTTATAGGTTCCAGCAGTTCAGGCTCCTGTGCATTGGTTCTCACAAAGTGTGCTTTTCTGGGTGGAGAGTGCTGATGCTTCAGTTGTACCTAGGTACCTTTCTCTTTGGCTTCCTTCTTTTTCTGATCTTTTTCCTTCATGTGTTTTGGGAAGCCATCTCAGCTATAGTGCTTTATATGCTCATTATATACATTAATTCTTTTGGCAAGAGTTTTGTTTGTTACAGCAATGCCAACAGCATGCTGGATAACATTGTAACTTCCAGTTTTGCCATGGTAATATTTATGGGCATTCCTTTTCGAACAGTAGCCATTTTCTTTTTCTTTCTTTCTTTTTTTTTTTTTTTTTTTGAGATGGGTCTCACTCTGTCACCCAGGCTGGAGTGCAATGGTGCGATCTCGGCTCACTGCAACCTTTGCCTCCCAGGTTCAAGTGATTCTCCTGCCTCCTGAGTAGCTGGGATTACAGGCGCGTGCCACCATGCCCAGCTAATTTTTGTATTTTTAGTAGAGACAGAGTTTCACCATGTTGGTCAGGCTGGTCTCAAACTCCTGACCTCGTGATCCTCCCACCTCAGATTCCCAAAGTGCTGGGATTACAGGCGTGAGCCACCACACCCGGCACACAGTGGCCATTTTCTTTTCTTTTTCTTTTTTTTTTTGTTTTGAGATGAAGTCTCATTCTGTCGCCCAGGCTAGAGTGCATTGGCGTGATCTCGGCTCACTGCAACCTCCGCCTCCTGGGTTCCAGCGATTTTCCTGCCTCAGCCTCCTGAATAGCTGGGATTACAGGTGAGCACCACCATGCTCGGCTAATTTTTGTATGAGCAGTAGCCATTTTCTTGATGTGTACAACATCGCTTTTTCTTGTAGATTCCTGTGTCTGTGGCCAAAGGAACAACTCCATGTTTTCTAAAAGCCCTAGAGAACAAATTGGAGGTGCCTCTTTTCTTTTCCTTTGTGTTTGTCATCTTGGTGAATTATTGGAAGATGGTGGTTTCTGGCGAAAGGCCAGATTAAATGGTTGAATTTTAAAGTATGTAAATTGTACTTCAAAAAAACTATTTTAAAAAGTAGACTTACCCTGACACTAGACTCTATGTCAAAGGGGTTGAATAGTTTCAAAATGGACCCTAAAATATGCGTAATATTTAAGAGAAGTATCAAAAAATATTTTAACTGCATTATTGAGGTATGATTAGTATACTAAAAGCTGAAGGAAGGTGGTGTATATACCTTGATGTGTTTGGAAAGAGGTATAACACCTGTAAAACCATCATTACAATCAATGCCATGGACTTATATCCATCACCTCCAAAAATTTCTTCCTGTCCTCTTACTTTTGTTTCCTTTTTTGGTTAGAGCACTCAATGTGATATACCCTTTTAGCAAAGTTTTAAACATACAATATGTTATTGTTAATCATAGACCCTATGTTGTGCAGTCAATTTCCAGTACGTATTTCTTTTGCATAACTGAAAATTCGAGGAGGTATCAAAAACTAATGGGATAAAAGAAAATATTTTTCAATAAATGTTTTGGTGATAGCTAGTTAGCTGTGGAGAGACAGAGCAGGATTCTATTTATATAATCTTATCTAATGTCATAACAAAAATCAGTTCTAGATACAGTAATATAAAGAATATTAAACAAAGACTTGGACCAAGTCTAATGTAATACGTATCCATCTTCTAAATAAGGATGCACTTTCCAAGCTTAGAATGATTTAGAAAAGAACAGGCATTTAAAAATGACAAATTTTGGACCGGGCGCGGTGGCTCACGCCTGTAATCCCAGCACTTTGGGAGGCTGAGGAGGGCAGATCATGAGGTCAGGAGATCGCGACCATCCTGGCTAATACGGTGAAACCCCGTCTCTACTAAAAACAAAAAAACAAAAAAACAACAAAAAAATTAGCTGGGCCTGGTGGCAGGTACCTGTAGTCTCACCTACTTGGGAGGCTGAGGCAGGAGAATGGCGTGAACCCAGGAGGCGGAGCTTGCAGTGAGTGGAGATCGAGCCACTGCACTCCAGCCTGGGCGACTGAGCGAGACTCTGTCTCAAAAAAAAAAAACAAAAAACAAAAAAAGACAAATTTTGGCTGGGTGCAGTGGCTCACGCCTGTAATCCCAGCACTTTGAGAGGCTGAGGGGGCTGGATCACTTGAGGTTAGAATTTCAAGAAAAGCCTGGGCAACATGGTGAAACCCCATCTCTACTAAAAAATTAGCCTGGCATGGTGGTGCATGCCTGTAGTCCCAGCTACTTCGGAGGCTGAGGCATGAGAATCACTTGAACCCAGGAGGCAGAGGAGGTTGCAGTAAGCCGAGATCATCCCACTGCACTCCAGCCTGGGTGAGTGAGAAACTGTCTCAAAAAATAAATAAATAAATAAATTAAATAAATGACAAATTTCATAACATAAAACTAAAAAGCTAACTAAAAAAAAACTAAAAGTTTTCTTAAAAGAATATATCACCTAAATGAAAACAACCTTGGAAAAAGCATAAAGCTACTGTAATTACTTTGAGCTATTAAAGGGTTAATATTCCTATATAATGGAATATGTTATACAAGATCTATAATATACTACAGATATTACAAGGTAAATATCTATATAGATCTTACAAATAATGTAGAAACCACTGAACATTTGTAATGAATACACCAAATCCATAGAAGAGGAAGTAAACATGCAAAGAAGTATAGATGAAAACGGTGATTACCATTTTTACTATGTGTGTTTTTCGCTCCTTGTGTATTTTTTTAAAAAACCTTTTTGACAGATAAGATTTTTATTTTTGCAATGAATTTCGTGGTCTTCAAAGTCAAAATAAAAATTTCTGCCTAACGATTAGCTGACAGGAAGATGCCTTTAAATGTTTTTTCTTTTTGTTTCCAGGAAGTATTGATGAAGATGTTGTGGTGATAGAAGCTTCCTCCACTCCCCAGGTTACTGCCAATGAAGAAATTAATGTTACCTCAACTGACAGTGAAGTGGAGATTGTAACAGTTGGAGAAAGCTATCGGTGAGATTTTAATTCTTAGTTAAATGTTTGAAATATTAAATATAAATATTAAACATATTTGTGCTGCAGATATTTGCATCTTTTTATTTATTTATTTATTCTTTTTGAGACCCAGTTTGAGTATGCATATATCAGATTAGTGGATTTTTTTTTTTTTTTTCTCTGTAAGAGACAGAATATTGCTATGTTACTGAGGCTGGACTTGAACCCCTTGGCTCAAGTGATTTTCCTGTCTCATTCTCCATAGTAGCTAGGACTGTAGGCACATGTCACTAAGCCTGTCTAGATTCGTGGTTTTCAAAGCAGGCTGCATTAAACTCACCTGGAGAGATAATAAAATAAAGCTATATTGTTGCCCAGACTCTTTCCAAGACTTGAGCTAGAATTTTAGAGGTTAGTCTTTTTAAAAGCACCCTAAGTATACAATGAGAGTTAAGAGTTAATGCTCTGAATAAACAACAATTTTACTTAGTGTTTTATAAAATTCTGTTTTTTTAATGATATGGAGAATTGATCTCCTTTGAAATTTAGATGTGAATAATACATAAATATTGGGGATGGTACCAAAATTAAAAATGAAAAAATATTAAGGGGTTTGATGTTGAAATAGCCCTTTCTGTTAGAATCTACTTGTTTCAATATGTTACTCATTGATACCAGTGAAACTTGTGCTGTTACTGTGTTAGGGCACCGTAATTCAAAACATATGTTTTGATTCTTTGTCCTTCACTCAGTAATGTTATCGGTGCTCTGAACTAACACATGAATGAAACATCCTTATCTGTTTTTATAAGTAACTGGAAAAGACATTGCCCTATTGCAGAATCGCTTTGACTCTCCTTCCAAAATATCAACTCCTAACACTGCATTCATCTTATACTTTAGGTGATTGTAAGTATCGGTAATAATAGCAATAAAGAGTTGCTTTGTTACATTTGATACACCAAACTAATAATCTAACGGATGAATCTTAATTTTTGTGTTGGAACGAATTTAGAAGTGCATTTGCTTATTGCATGTTAATATGTTACTGATTTTAAAAGTATATATTCGTATTTCTGACATCTGTTACAAACACTTAGAACATGCTTTTCCACTTGCCATTTTAGCATTGAAGTGCTACTTCTAAAGGCATGGAAGTGAGCATTCTATAACATATCCTTGTTTGTTTTAATTTTTATATGATTTTCCCCAACTCTGAGTAAAACTGGTAACTAGTATTATGTACCACACCTATCCTGTGACTGTGCATAGTGCTTGGTACAGCATTGACTCAATTTTTATGAGCTGTAAGGTCTACTGAAATTACAGACCTATTTTTCCTTGTAGGACTAGAGATCTTGTTTTGGACATGGTTGATGTCAAGCAGATGCATTTACCTGAGTAATAGACAATGATCTTGAAAAAGACCCACAGTGTACATGACCCATTGTTATATTTCTTATTGTTATCTGAGATATTAATTTTGTTATTGTTTAGCTGGCTTTTGGCCCTTTAGTTTATTTTACTTATTTATTTTTTAAGACAGAGTATCCCTCTGTCACCGAGGCTGGAGGGCAGTGGCGCCATCTCGGCTCACTGCAGCCTCCGTCTCCTGGGTTCAAGCAATTCTTCTCCCTCAGCCTTGTGAGTAGCTGGGATTACAGGCATGAGCCACCACACCTGGCTAATTTTTTTTTGTATTTTTGGTAGAGACGGGGTTTCAGCATATTGGCCAGGCTGGTCTCGAACTCCTGACCTTGTGATCCACTTGCCTCGGCCTCCCAAAGTGCTAGGATTACAGGCGTGAGCCACCACGCCTGGCCTGGCTCTTTCATTTAAGAGAGTATTTCTGTGTTTTAGAGTCTTTTGTGTCAGGATTTGACAGTTGCTACTAATCATGGTGGCCACTAATACCTCCTTGAGACTTCCTCATACATTCAGTTTTTTTGCAGTTGCTCCATCTAGTAGAATATGATGCTTTCACAAAAGTACTGCAAAGTGGACCTATAACTTCCTTCAGCTATTAACAGCTTCCCAGAGATAATAGACTACTCAGTCTCATCATAGACTCTTGGTTTTTCAAGAATTTTAAATGGTGATATCTGTCCTCATACGAAACCATTTTATCCCAAGACATTTGTTTACTATCATGGCTTAAGCTATACCACAACTGTTTCTGATATGTACTATCCTATTTTGACAGTGGCTCAGTAATTAACCTTTATATTCCTTCTTAATAATTTTATTTTAGAATCTGAACTTTTTAAACTCTAGGTTCTATAATCGTTGAAGTTCAAGTTGGGCTGAAAATGTTGAGGCCATTTTCAGCCCACTTTGACCTTTGGAGTTCTCTTCTTAGTGGTTAAGCGCCCACCCCCGATGACCTTTTATATTACAGATATTTTCCATAAATGCTGACAATAAGGTTATAAGCAGTTTTATATTTAGTTTGAGCAGGAGAAAGCCCTTGTGTTTTATTGGCCTCACCTTTTTAAAAGATTTATTTTTTTACCCTGGGGGCTTAGGACTGCATATTCTACATATTATCCCTGTATATCCTCAGTCCAAATCATTATAGTGAGTCCTTAAAAGTATATACACCTGTAAGTAAATTTAGAACAGTGTAATGCCACACACATACTTAAATGAAGTTAGATGTTTAGGGTTCGCAGTCACATGTTTTAAAAGCATAAAGTAGCTCACACAAGTAATATTTCTTATGGCTACCAAACTAGTAAACTAGCCACAATATCCTTACCTCTACACATCAGGAAATCTCCCTCGTGCCTGTTTATTTTTTTTGTTTTCCTTTATGGCAATACTGGAAGCTTAGCTTGGTTTAGGACTCCCAAAGCAATGTTTTGCAAATCTATCCTGAGCTAAATATACAAGACCTTGTGGATATTATTAAATGTGTAGGGTGTTATTTTTATTCCTTTACCTATGGTGAATAATTTTAGCTATTAACAGAAAATGTAAATAGTTTATTATAACCTGGTAAATACTCAAAGTAACCATGGAAGAGAGAGTAGCATTCTTGAAACAGAATCCTGTATTTTACACTAATGATTGGTACAACATAGCATTTATTGTATTCTTAGGTCAATTAGTTGGCGATTCATTCAGCAAAGTTTACCGAGTGCCAGACATTGTGCTAGTCATGATTTTTAATTACGATTATTTCTTTGGAGAAATCTTGTATGAAAAATTTAACATTTAGTAAGAAAGGCTTATGTGTTTTTGTGGTGACTAAAAATTCTTTATTTATATTTACTAACTTAATATTGATGTCATTTAAGGTCTCGTTCAACCCTTGGACACTCCAGATCTCACTGGAGCCAGGGTTCAAGTTCTCATGCAAATCGGCCACAGGAGCCACGGAACCGCAGTAGGATTTCTACTGTTATACAGCCCTTGAGGCAGAATGCAGCAGAAGTTGTGGACCTTACCGTTGATGAAGATGGTAAATTGAAGTAGTAACAGTAGAAAATTATGAAAGGAGTTTGATAAAAGGAAATTTCTTAATATGCTAGAAACTCCTCCTGCTTACTGGTAATATATTATTAAACTACAGGGAAATTGTCAGATTTTTTAATCTCACGTTTTTAATTGATATAATGTCCTAGGCTTGTAAATTTACATAAAATTCTTTGTGGTTATTGTTTCAGTACTTGATAGCTATTTTCTCAGGAAAAAATATTTTTGTAAGTGGTAGTTTGAGGTTAGCTCAAACTAGTTTAGTTTGATTTGTAATAATGATTGTCTTTAACTTGCCATGAAAAAGTAGAAGCAGCACTTTTTAAATATAAACACAAAATAAGTATAACTGAATTTTAAATGACTAATACTGGCTATTTGAAATGTCTAACTTTACTTTTAAAAGTTATGTTATCCTTCAATATTATTGGTACCTTTTTGTGCTGCTCATTTTTTGTATTTTATTTTGGCTTACAGCTATACCCAAGTAACTGAGGAAACAAAACCAGAGTTGGAATACAGAGGTTAGGAAAAGTGGTAGAATTTATGAATATATGAATGAATACATATGTGAATTTGCCCACATATTAGGAATCATCTTGAGGTATTATTAGTTATATCTTAGGAAATGGTCAATCATAATTTCCCAAAAGGAAAATGGTAAGCCATATATGAGTTTGTTAGTTTTGGGAGTTAGCTATAAATTGGGCAAAGAATATATCAGGTAGATGGAAAGAGTTGATAGGTGGAAAGAGTTAGAGGCCATATGCAGTCAGCTCTTCTATGGGCTATTTGCAGTTTGGGTGGTCATAAGTGTCAGAGTATCAGTACCCAGTTGTTTATGAAGAGATAACAACTGTTTGCATTTCATTCAACAATCTCTTGTTTTTTGTTTTGAAGCACCATAAATGATCTGTAAGACAGTCGTTAATGTAATAGGGATTAATTAATGATTACTCAGAGTTAATTAAATATAAGGTGACTATTTTGGAAACTTTTTGTGTTCCGATGTGACACCTGCTAGCCGGTAAGTAGGAAAAGGTGATAGAGTAGCCTTTTCCACATTACAGTAAGTTAAACCAGAATTTACACTTTACTGGGTTAAAAGTATTTCAGTGATTAGTAGATGCTCCCTTTCCTCCACTAGTTTTTCTCAGTGGAAAGCTTCTCTCTTATTAAAAATAAATCCAAAACTAAGTACATCAGACCAGTGGTTCTCAACTAGGGGCATTTTTTTCCCCTAAGTGATATTTGGCAATGTCTGCAGACATTTTTGGTTTTCACAGTTAGGGGAGGATGCTACTGACTTCTAATGGATAGAGACCATGGTTGTTGCTAAACATCATACAGTTCACAGTGCACATCTCCTCCCCAGTGAACAAAAAATTATCTAACCCAAAATGTTAGTATTGCCAAGGTTGAGAAACCCTGGTTAAACTATTTACAAATAAACAGAAGTTCTTTTCCCCCTTTTTTTATGTACAAGCAATTTGCATATACAAGCATTTGGACATACTAGCATTCAAACTGTCCCATATAGACTCACAGGTACTATTTGTGCCTAAGGAATTAGCTTACCATACTGCATTGTATAGAAAGTCAACTCTCTCATTCTATAGCACATTAAGAGACCCCCATTCTTTTCAGATTTAATTGTCGTGACTATGCTTTGGATGGATTTATTCCCATCGTTCTCAATTTTAAGCAACCATTTTAAAATTAGTTCTTTGAAACTTAACTCACTCATAAGTTGAAGTCTACCTGAAATTTCTTTTACTTTCTGATAGAAAAATGTTAATTTTTATTAGAAAGCACTGATGAATATTAATATTTACAAAATTTTCTTTGGAAAACATATAAAAAGGCATGGAAAGAAGATGAAAACATATTAGAAATAATAGCTAATGTTAAGTGATTACTCTCTGTAAAGCATCATACGAAGTATGTGATCTCAGTTCATCCTAATGACAGTTCTATGAAGAAAATTCTGATACTTTCCCAGTTCTACAGATGAGGAAATGGAGAATGGTTAAATAACTTATTTATATTCATACTGTCAGTGGTGAAATCAGTATTGCTATCCAGGCAGTCTTACCCTAGAATCCATATTGTGTCAAACACGGTGTGGTTTGTAACACTGTTCTGACAGCTTATGGCCACGTGTGTGTGCATAGCAAGGAACTTTTACTTTCCTTTTACTCTTTTCTTCTTTGTGATAGATCAGACAACTTATTTAGAAGCTACCTGAAAAACTGTTAAATCACCTAAATTATTGGAATAAGCATATTGGTGTTGGATTTTTAAAAATGCAGTAATATTTTGGTAACACGTCAGTTTGATATTGATATTTTGGTAACACGTCAGTTTGATATTGCAGTTTAGCTTTGTGAACCCTTTCTTTACCAAATGTTATTAGAGAGCTTATATTTTTAAAGTTTTTTTATTTAATAATTATAAACACATTAGCTTACATTAAAATATAACCGTTTATCTAATTTGTTTTGAAATGCTAAGTTGACATTTTGTATTTTGTAGAACCTACTGTAGTACCAACCACTTCTGCAAGAATGGAATCACAAGCTACTAGCGCTTCCATTAACAATTCAAATCCATCTACCTCTGAGCAGGCCTCTGATACTGCTTCAGCTGTCACCAGTAGCCAACCTTCCACAGTGTCAGAGACTTCAGCTACTCTTACAAGCAATAGTACCACTGGCACTTCTATAGGAGGTATGTAAAAAAGTGGGGGAGGGGAGACTTTTTGTCATTACTTTTGTTAGGAAAATTATTAGATTTTAGCTATGTTAATAAGCGGGTATTCTTACATTATAGTAAACTTCATATGTTATCAAGGTAGTCTTTATTATAATTAGGCTGATTTCATATTTGAGTTTGTGTGCTATATGTGACCAGAGTATTATAGCTCAAATAAGAGAGCTTGGGGAGAAGTAAATGGCTGACACCAAAAGCATGAGCAACAAAAGCAAAAGTGGATAAGTTGGACTTCATCAAAATTTAAAACTTTTGTGCATTAAAGGACATTATCAAGATAGTGAAAGACAGCCTACAGAATGGGGGGAAGAAAAATATTGCAAATCCTATATCTGATAAGCACTTTAGAATCCAGAATCTACAAAGCACTCTTAAAACAGCCCAACAGGCCGGGTGTGATGGCTCATGCTTGTAATTCCAGTACTTTGGGAGGTTGAGGCGGGAGGATCACTTGAGACCAGGAGTTTGAGACCAGCCTGGCCAACATGGTGAAACCCTATCTCTATTTATATTTAAAAAATAAACAAGTAGAAAGAAACAAACAAAAAGCCCCAACCCAACAGAAAGACAACCCAATTTTAAAATGAGAAAAGATTTGAATAGATATTTCTGAAGAAGTTATGCAAATGACCAAGAAGCACAAGATGCTCAACATCAGTAATCATTAGGGAAATGCAAATGAAAACCACAATGAGATACCACTTTGCACCCACTAAGGTGTCTATAACACAAACAAAAATAGAAAATCACCAGTGTTGGCAAGGATGTAGAGAAATTGGAACCCTCGTGAACTGCTGGTAGGAATGCAAAATGGTGCAACTGCTGAGGAAAACACTTTGATGGTTCCTCAGAAAGTTAAAATAGAGTTACCATTGGATGCACTAAGTCTACTCCTTAGGTATCTTCCCAAAATAATTGAGAATGGGGATGGGAGTTTTTAAAATTGTGATGATGTCCATTTTCTGGGGTTTTTTGGTTGTGGTTTGGTCTTTTGGTGTCATATCTAAGAAACCATTGCCTAATCCAAGGTCACAAAAATTTATTCCAGAGCTTTCATTAGTTTTAGCTCTTATTTCAAGCTAGTTCTTATGTTTCAATTAGCAGTGATATCTCTGGCTCTCTCTTGTATCATTTGTTTAACTGAGCCTTAAACTAGCTTTCTTTCATTTTTGGATAATGGTACAGAGATAGGAACTTGCTAATTGCTTACCAATAGAAACACTGTAGACCCTGTAGCTTGTGGATTGACTAAATCACCATTAATAATGAAACCATCTTATATTTTCTATCCCTTTTTGCTTTTAATAATATCTCATTTAATTCTTTTAATAGTCATGTAATTTACATCTAGCAGATTAGAAAACTACATGTGGCTGGATCAGGAAGTACTCTCTCCTCTGGAAAACTGAGGGCAGAATTGAGAAACATTCTTGATCAAGAAGATTTCCCACGAGTGTCTTTTTTGTTTTTTTGGCCTAGGCTAGTCTTGAAGTTCCAGGCTCAGGTGATCCTCCTACCTCAGCCTCCCAAGTAGCTAGGACTACAGGTGTGAACCACTGTGCCCAGTAGGGGTGTCTTTTAAAAACATTCTCTGAAAAAATGTAGGCGGAAATGAAATGGGCTTTTATTTCATTTGTTGAGTACATACTCTTTTCTTAGCTTGTTACTTGGGTATCTTATATGTTATTGTATATATTTTAATTCTTAAAAAAAAAAAAATCCTTGACATAATGAGACTCACACCTGTAATCCCAGCTCTTTGGGAGGTCAGGGCACGCAGATCACTCGAGGCCAGGAGTTCAAGACCAGCCTAGGCAACGTGGTGAAAACCTTGTCTCTTTTGAAGAAAAAAACAAAACAAAACAAAAAAACAGAAAATTGCAGAAATTAGTGAGGCATGGTGACACATACCTGTAGTCCCAGCTACTCAGAGACTGAGTCAGGAGAATCATATGATCCTGACAAGTCGAGGCTGCAGTGATCCTCTATGGCACCACTACATTCCAGCCCGGATGACAGAGTAAGACCCTGTTTCAAAAAATAAAAAAAATATTGATGTTGGCATTTCTCTTACCGTTTCAGAAATGAAGAAACCTGAGAAGTTAAGTACTTTGACAAAATTGTAATAATCTTTGAGGCAGGGATTTGACTTCTCATTGACTCCTGTCTCCTGTTATAGCTTTATGTAGCATTCTTTTTTTTTTTTTTGTGAGACAGGTCTGACTCTGTTGCCCAGGCCCGTGTGCAGTGGCACAATCTTGTCTCACTGCAATCTCCACCTCCCAGGCTCAAGTGATCCTCCCGAGTAGCTGGGGGACCACAGGCATGACCACCAGGCCCGGCTAATTTTTGTATTTTGGTAGCAATGGGGTTTTGCCATGTTGCCATGTTGCCCACACTGGCCTCAGTCTCCTGGGCTCGAGCAATCCACCTGCCTTAGCCTCCAGAAGTGCTGGGATTACAGGTGTGAACTACCACACTCGGCCTATGTGTAGCATTATTCTTACGTGCATTTTATGTGATACAGTCCCATCTTTATTTCAGAATAGTCCGAAAGCTTTTATATATAAATCTTTGTTCATTCACAAATCAGATTTAATCTCTGAGCATCTTGGCTACAGTCCTAAATGGGCCTCTCTTAAGGTCCATTTCCTTCCAGGACCCTATGGAACATTAGTTCAACTATTTTCTCCACAACCTGTCCTTATCTTGTACCTTTTTGAATATCTCCAACCCTCACATTCAAGCTATCTAGCTTCACACTTATCCAAGTTCCTCCATAAATTTATGGTTTCTAATCCTGGGCTTTCTGTAGGAAATCACCATTGTCTTGATCAGTTCCCTTTCCTTCCTCCTAAGTGCCTATTTCAAAACACTCTCCTTTTCCTCAAGGTTTTCATTCCCCAGGGGAAATTTAAAAAAATGAATAAATGAAAGTTCCTAAGCATGAACTCCTGCAACTTCCAATGCCACCATATAAACTTTTGTGGCTCTTTCCCTGTCCTCGTCTACTAATTCCTAGTCTCCTAACTCCTTCCTGTCCCTTCCATCCAGTTCCTTTATCTGTGCTCTACCTCTTATCCTTTCCTTTGTCCTTAACCTTGCTTTAACTGTCATCTTCCCTGTGTCTTCGGCATCTTCTCTGGTTTCATTTCCTTAGTACATGCACATGTACACTTGTTTTTGTCTATGTACATTTAAGTGTATTTTTGTCACACTAAACTCTTTAATGGGCTTCTGACTCCTTTCATAATGAATAAACATGATCTTTTAAAATCTGACAGTAGTCTCCTTTTCATAATTCATTTTCTTCCCAGGACTGTGTTCTCATCCCCCTTCTCACTAGCCCATTTCATAACTTTAAGTGTTGTCACCTATCACTAGTATGCTGATGACTCTCTCTTCTGTGTTTTTTGACCACCGTATTTGTTTTAAACTTCTTTTTTTTTTTTTTTTTTTTTCAAGACAGGGTCTTGCTTTGTCACGTAGGCTGGAGTGCAGGCTCACTGCAGCCTCCACTTCCAGGCTCAAGTGATCCTCCTGCATCAGCCGCACAAGTAGCTGGGACTACAGGCACACTCCACCACACCTGGCCAATTTGTGTATTTTTTGTAGAGATAGGGTTTTGCCATGTTGCCCAGGCTGGTCTCGAACTCCTGGACTCAAGCAATTCACTTGCCTCAGCTTCCCAAAGTGCTGGGATTACAAGTATGAGCCACCATGCCTGGCCATTTTAGACTTTCATATCCAATTGCTTCTTGGACATCTGTCCTGGATCATTCTGCAGTCAGTTCAAACTCAGTGTGCCACAAACAGCTCATTATCTGCCTGACCTCTCCATGTGGTCCTTGTGTTATGCCTACATGATATCTTATATATTCATTTGTTTAACACATATTTATTGGTGGCACACTATATGTCAGGCACTGTGCTAGGCAGTGGGAACAAAACAGATAAATTTTTCTTCTAACAGAGTTTACACTCTAGTGGATAGCAGCAGCTAATATTTGTTGAGCCTATAATGTTGGCCGGTGGATTTACCTATAATAACTCTGATTTTTGCAGTAACCAATGAGGCAGATTTTATTACCCTTCTCATTCTACAGGTGAAGTAACATATCCAAGGTTATATGATAGTGGAGCAAGAATTCAAACATAGGCAGTCTGGCGTGACACCTCTACTTTTCCCCTTTATGCCAAGATTTCTCAACCTTGGCATTACTATTGACTTTGGGCCAGAGTAGTTCTTAACAGTGGGAGGTGGGGAAGGGTTGTGCTTACAGGATATTTAGCAGCATGCTTGGTTTCTAGCTTCTAAATTCCAGTAACATCACCTCCCTTCCAATTGTGACAACCAAAAATGTCTCTAGGCATTGCCAGATACTGGGGAGAGTACTGCTTTATACTATGCTAGAACCCAGTGTTTCTGTTCTAATACTGGTTGATTTGTATCCTAAATTGTCTCCATGCTTGATGATGAGCTTCCTTAAGGGCCAAGGAGCAAGTGTTTCTCTTCTTGGCACTTACCTACATGATTGCATGCTGCTTTTCCCTTGTGAGTTGAAATTAAATATAGAAAGTGCTTATTGAGCCACCTACATTGTGCAAGCATGTTTCTGGTTGCTAGAGATAAAAACAGCAAAGGCAGACCATACTGTAAGTTATGTTAAAGGCCAGGACTTTCATTTTCACCTTTGTATTATCCAGTGCCTTTTGTAGATCTTTTACCATGACTTTTATTATGTGTAAGACCGTTGAATGAATGAGTAATTCATGCCTGCATCTCGATAATCCTGCTAGAGTTACTGAAGGCACTCCTAGGAGGCCCTTTAACCAAATTATTGTCACTGGGTTGTGGAGTTAATTTCCCTAATGCAGGTTCATGATTGTCTCATTTTTAGTGGGCCCTCTATGGGTTAATTTTAATAGAAAAGGAAGTGTTTTATTTACTGAATCATATCTTTGTATTTCACCTCTAATTTATGACAATTTTATTTGGGTAGTAACTCTCGAATGAGAGGCTAATTGGTTGTCTTTACTTTCGGATGCAAGCCTATTTGAGAAACAAAGAGGTTCTGGATTATATGTATTCAAAATGCTCAAAGGCAAAAGAGGAAAAGCTATTTCTGAACAGATATGTGTCATATCCGTCACTTTAGTGATGGTTACAAACTCATACCCTGACTTTTAGAGTCACCGTAATCCTCAAATAACTTGGTTTGTAAAATTAAAGTGTCAGAGTTGGAAGGAACCATGAAGGTAATTTAGTGTATCCCAGTGAGTGAGCTTAGTGTCCCAAAGGTTTTCAACCTTTTTTTCCTGATACAATACACAATAAATGATATTGACTTGTATAACACTTTTACATAGAGACTAAGATAAAACCCTGAAAATGCTGTAGCAAGTAAAGCTACTGTAATAATGAGTAATTGCTTTACATATTATAATTTATAGGAAACAGTTACTTAATGTTGGGTTCAGCATAGCCCTAAAAGATTTTTGATCATGGTCAGTTCCTGATATGCTAGTTTTAACACTGACCAGGTTATTCAACACATTTGGAATGCAAGTGAATGAAAGTAACATAATTATAGAACTGACTTTGGAACTGCTATTATTTGTTTTAAAAAGTAAATAATCTGGCTGGGCGTGGTCCCTCACGCCTGTAATCCCAGCACTTTGGGAGGCCGAGGTGGGTGGATCACGAGGTCAGGAGATCGAGACCATCCTGGCTAACACGGTGAAACCCCGTCTCTACTAAAAATACAAAAAAATTAGCCGGGTGTGGTGACGGGCGCCTTTAGTGCCAGCTACTCGGGAGGCTGAGGCAGGAGAATGGCGTGAACCTGGGAGGCGGAGCTGGCAGTGAGCAGAGATTGTGCCACTGCACTCTAGCCTGGGTGACAGAGCAAGACTCTGTCTCAAAAAAAAAAAAAAAAAAAAAAAAAGTAAATAATTTGTTGACTTTGTTTTTATTACAAATTACAATATTTAACATAATTCTAGGGGCAGTTAGAGGTTAGTGTCAGTTTGTATTTTAGTTAGTGTCAGTTTGGTTTTCTTCCGTCCAAGTTCACAGACCCATGAATTCTAGTTCCCAGGTTAAGAACCTTTACAAAAGGGTTTGGGACATTAGCCCCCATAGGCCAGACTAGCAGCTTGGAAAAAACGAATATACAGAAATTTAGATTAGAGCTACTGTGTAACAGAGGTTGGAGCACAGACCTTGAAGAGTTGAGAATCAGGAAAGGCAGGATAGGACATGTAAGAGAGGGCAGAGCCAGGAGAATTTTAGGGAAATTTGCTGAATCTTACCAAGCAGAACCTGAAGCACCCCCCGACCCAGGTTCATTTATGTGAACCCATAATTCCCTTTATTATTTAAGCTGTTTTGGTTGGATTTTTTATTTTATTTGTAAAGAAGCAGAAGATTCCTAATTGATATATTGGCCCAGAAGAGATTAGCTAGGTACTTTGAGCCACATAGGAGCAGGGTATCCCTACTCTTGGGTACTCTAAAATCAAGGCTAGGATAGTAATGTTCCAGAATTCTAAGGATTCTGAGGAGACACCTCAGAATCAGAGTGGAGGGTTTGGCTTTAGGCTGTTCACTCTTCTAATCAGAAGCTTCAATTTTTAAAAATCTCTTTTATATAGTTTCCATATAATATTTAGTTTGAGGAAGAGTTTCTGGGTTTTAAATGAGTTTGAAACACTGGGACAGACTTTCAGGGGATACTTTTGCAGTTCTTCTGCCATAGAAGAACATACCTTCAAAATAACTGGGCATGTGGCAGAGAGCATAATCAGGACTCATGTGTTTTATACCGGGAAATTTATCTATTCTAACAACCATGCAAGGCAATTTTATTACCACATTTTATAGAGAAAAGGAGGTTAAATAACTTTCCTAAGGTCACATTGCTAAAAGAAAGGTCCCAGATTAGAACCCAGATTCATTTGACTCCATGTTTCTTTCCCCACTATGTGACACTAAGTCATTAGATTACTATGAAGCACATTTTATTTTTCAAGTATTAGAGTCTAATCATTTCTTGTATTCTGTCGGTTCTGACTATAGCGTCCAAAGGAAGGAAAAAAGATAATGGTCCAGACATGGTGGCTCATGCCTGTAATCCAAGCACTTTGGGATGCTGAGGTGGGAGGAGCTCAAGACCAGCCTGGACAATGTGGCAAAATCTTGTCTGTACAAAAAATACAAAAATTAGCCAGGCGTGGTGGTGTGTGCCTGTGGTCCCAGCTACTTGGGAGGCTGAGGCAGGAGAATCTGTTGAGCCTGGGAGGCGGAGGTTGCACTGAGCCAAGATCCAGCCACTGCACTCCAGCCTGGGGGACAGAGTGAGACCCAGTCTTTAAAAAAAAAAAAAAAAAAAAAAAAAAAAAATGTGTGTGTGTGTGTGTGTTGGTGGATAGTGAGACTCCACCAGATACACTCTGACTTGGGTGTCTGTGTGTGTGTGTGTGTGTGTGTGTGTGTGTGTGTGTGT
Organism: Nomascus leucogenys; assembly: GCF_006542625.1. Classification (NCBI taxonomy): domain Eukaryota; kingdom Metazoa; phylum Chordata; class Mammalia; order Primates; family Hylobatidae; genus Nomascus; species Nomascus leucogenys. The sequence goes on from NC_044386.1 coordinate 78,302,406, forward strand.
TGGCCGATAGTGAGACTCCACCAGATACACTCTGACTTGGGTGGCTGTGTCTTAAGATGAGATTTTATGAAGTACATAGCTGTCTGCTTTATGTAGGAATGATTTATGATATTAGGGGTTCATGGAGCTTAAGGGAAGAGCATTTGCTTTGTAGCGTATAGTGGAAGGACTCGTATTTTTAAACTTTTAAAACACAGTTTTACTGGTAATAAATCATTTGTTATGCCATAGGAAAACTTGATCTATTGCCATACTTACACATCACAATAAATACGAGCTTCTTGAAGAATTTAAGAGTTTCAGGAAAATCCCAATGAAGACCACTGCATAAAATCTTGTGATGTATATGTTAAGAATGTGGCACTATCAGCCGGGCGCGGTGGCTCATGCCTGTAATCCCAGCACTTTGGGAGGCTGAGGCGGTCGGATCACCTGAGGTTGGGAGTTCAAGACCAGCCTCACCAACATGGAGAAACCCCATCAGTACTAAAAATACAAAATTAGCTGGGCGTGGTGGTGCATGCCTGTAATCCCAACTACTCAGGAGGCTGAGGGAGGAGAATCGCTTGAACCCAGGAGGTGGAGGTTTGGTGAGCCGAGATGGCGCCATTGTACTCCAGCCTCTGCAACAAGAGCTAGACTCCATCTCAAAAGGAAAAAAAAAAAAGAATATGGCGCTATCACATTATTTACAGAGATTTGAATTTACTGAACATTTCTTTAAACAATTATTATTTATACCCTATACCTATTTTTTTACACAGTGATATTTCATGATTTGATTATTCTGTGCATTTTTTTCTATTTCAAGATGACTCAAGGAGAACTACATCTAGTGCTGTAACGGAAACTGGCCCTCCTGCAATGCCAAGGTTACCTTCCTGCTGTCCCCAGCACTCACCATGTGGAGGGTCGTCACAGAACCACCATGCATTAGGACATCCTCATACGAGTTGCTTTCAGCAGCATGGTCACCATTTTCAACATCATCACCACCACCACCATACTCCCCACCCAGCTGTCCCAGTTTCTCCTTCCTTTAGTGATCCTGCTTGCCCTGTGGAAAGACCTCCACAAGTACAAGCACCTTGTGGAGCAAATAGTAGTTCTGGTACCAGCTATCATGAACAGGTATGTGGAATTTGAGTCAGTCTTTCTTTCCTGCCTCCCTTGTCTCTCTCTCTCTCCCCTTCTCCTTTTTCTCTCTCTTCCTCTTCCTTCATTCCTGTCTCCCTCCCTCCATTTCTCTCCCTGCTTTCTTCCCTCCCTGCCTCCTTCCGTTTCTTTTTTTTTTTTAACTCCCATTCTTCCTTCCTTTCCTCTCTCTCTCCCCCTCCTTCCTTCCCTCTCTTCCCTTTCCTCTTCCCCTTCATTCCTTCCCTTTCCTTTCTCCTTTCGCTTCCCCTTCTTCTTGTTTTAGATGGCTGGAAAACCCAGCATGAGGGAGTCACTACTTGCGTTAAAACCAACCCACCTTTCTTTTTTAATTGTGGTGGCTTTGGGAGGAGGAAAAAACCCCCAGGGACAGATTTTATACACTAAATTAGTCACATTCTTACATTTGAAAATGGCCTCATTTAGTGGTCTGTGGTTTCTTTTTAATTAAGTCTCTGAGATTTTCAGATGGACTAAATTATTACAACTAATTGAATGGACCAGGGATGTGGGTAATCAAAACTAACAATCTAAAAATCACTTTTTTTTTTTATTCTGGAATGGTTTTTGATGTTTTTAGTTAAATACAGTTGAATCTGATCTTTGGGATCTTATTTTAAACAAATTGTTGAAACTCTAGTGTCAGGCTAATTCATGAAAAATTGGAAAATTCTCCCAGTTTTCCCCTTTTACCTCCTACTGTAGAGTTCACTATAACCTTCACTCATCTAGAAATAAACAGCCTTCTCATTTGCAGACCTGTAGCATGTTTTCTCAGGGGCAGATGAGGTTTTCAGTTTATGGAGAATCAAAATGTCAGCAAAAAATTATAATTAAGTAAATTGGTTGGTATTGACTTCGCAAAATGTCAATTAATATTAAATTAGTATTGGCGATCACGTGGACTAAAAGAAGTCAAGTGTTCCATGCTACTTTAACTTTTGTTATGTCACTTCTGTGTGCGATTGTGATATAAGTCTGCATGTTGTAACTCAGGAGGCTGAGGCAGGAGAATTGCTTGAACCCGGGAGGTGGGGGTTGCAGTGAGCCGAGATCATGCCATTGCATTCCAGCCTGGGCGACAGAGTGAGATGCCGTCTCAAAAAACAACAACAACAACAACAAAAACAAAAGATGTAATTTCAGAGAAAAATTGTAATTTTGACATATAATATTCCAGAAAAAAAGTGCTGCAAAAAAAGTCAAAGAGGCTGGCATGGTGGCTCACTCATGTAATCCCAGCACTTTGGGAGGCCAAGGCAAGTGGATCACCTGAGGTCAGAAGTTCAAGACCAGCCTGGCCAACGTGGTGAAATCCCGTTTCTACTAAAATACAAAAATTAGCTGGGTGTGGTGGTGTGTGCCTGTAGTCCCAGCTACTCGGGAGGCTGAGGCAGGAGAATCACTTTAACCTTAGACATGGAGGTTGTAGTGAGCCAAGATCGTGCCACTGCACTCCAGCCTGGGCAACAGAGCAAGACTCCGAAGTTTTTTTTTTTTTTTCTTTTTTTTTGAGACGGAGTCTCACTCTTGTTGCCTAGGATTACAGGCATTAAGCCACCGTGCCCGGCTAAGCTACCGCTTTTCTATGTCACCTGACCTTTCCTAAAGTACTTGCCTCATCTTTTAAAATTTTGATGGTATGTCTTTTGGGTCTGACAGATTAAAAATAATTAACAAGGGCTGGGTGCGGTGGCTCATGCCTGTAATCCTAGCACTCTGGGAGGCCAAAGTGGGTGGATCACGATATCAGGAGTTCGACACCAGCCTGACCAATATGGTGAAACCCCATCTCTAGTAAAAATACAAAAATTAGTCAGGTGTGTGGCACGTGCCTGTAATCCCAGCTACTCAGGAGACTGAGGCAGGAGAATCGATTGAACCTGGGAGGTGGAGTTTGCAGTGAGCCGAGATCATGCCACTGCACTCCAGCCTGGGTGACGGAATAAGACTCCGTCTCAAAAAAAAAAAAAAAAAAAAATTAAGGAGATGTATTCTCTTTAAAAATACAGCTGGTGCTATCAAGAGGAAGTTTGAATTGAGTAGAAAAGATAATTAAAGAGATTTTGGATGCTATTTCGGTTTTGGTAACATTTCTTGGTATTAACGGAATGTCCAGACCCGTCCTATCTCTTGGGAACGAGGGAGCATCAAGAAAAATTTTCCAGTGGATTGAATGAAAGGATCTGCTTGAAAATATACTTTCTTTTGCTATAAATTTGGTTACATGACGCTTCATAAGTATTGTAGGAAAATGGTGAAGAGGTGAGTCTACCAGCTTTTCCTACATTCATTAAAGAGCTGCTGAAAGTCTCATTTGCAGAATATTTTGTTATTAATAAAATAATGCAGCTAGTTTGAGGCATCAATTATGTATACAACTTTTTATTTCAGCTTGAGTTAATTATAGGTAGGATCTCTTTTATAGTTCTGTTCATTGTAAAATAAATATAACCCATTTACCCACCTATAAGTATTAGAAGTATTTGGACTGCAAACAAAACTTGAGAAGAATCAGCAGGATCCCAGGTGATAATGGTGTTTGAAGGTAAAGAGAATGAGATTTTTGAAGACAACAGTTTGAGACTCATATTGATGTTTGTAGGACTCTAAAATTAACCACATGCTCATAAAATAGCCTCATATAGCCTTCACTTTAGACCTATTTGGGTACAGCAGAAAGTAGAGGAGCAGAAGAAAGCAAACAAAACCTGAGATTTGTGATTTTGTAGATATCTTATGTTTGAGTGCCAGATTGTTCATAGTTAAAGAAAAATTAGACCGGTAAACCGAGAAGATGGCGGTAGTCATGTAGATAGTCTTCACTGCTTGCTTTGATTCGATATGGCTTTCATTCCTACCCACCCCTGCCACACCACCCCCAACCCCCAACCCCACCCCACCTCCTGCTTTTTTTTTTTTTTTAGAGAGGATCTTGCTTTTCTTCTCAGGCTGGCCTTAAATTCCTGGGCTCAAGTAATCCTCCTGCCCCAGACTTCCAGTTGGCTGGGACTACAGGCATGTACCACTGTGCCTAGTAGTTTAATTAGTGTGATGTGCCATTTATAATCCGTGTAAGCCAATTATTATGTCCCATCACTATACTCATCTTGCTTACTCTTGATTGTCCTTCGAGAATAAGAATTGAATGAACTGGAATTGTGAAGAAGAGGGTTCTCGTTACTGTTTTTTTTTTCCCTTTATTCTTTAATTTTACCCTCGGTTTCTTCTAGGAATTACTTTACTCTGGGAATGTTCTTAATCACTGACTAGAGATGAAGATAAAATGAAATTTGGTCACCTTCATAAGATGTTGATATTCTGGTCCATTTGCTAATTTTAGTCTAGTAGGGAAAGGATTTCAACCATAAACATAAATTCAGTTTTAAAACATTATTCTTAAACTGTATTTACCTGAATTGAAGACATACATTGTATTAGCCAACTCAACAGAAAAACAGACATATACTTGATTGTACAGCTCAACAGAAGGAGAACAGACATATACTTGATTGTAGATAAATAATACAAAAGAAAGGAGCTCCTCCTTTTCTCTTTCCCAACTTGAGTATCATCACGCCCCTTTCCTTTCAGCACCCAGAGTTCCTTTTGTTTCTATTATTCCCCCTAAACCTAGAGCTCACTGAAATTAAAAAGACTGCTGTGGTTCCTCTCAGGACTGTTGGGTGACTTGGGCCTTTGACAAATGCATTACCCTAGGTTTTTCATCTCCAGCCCCTCAGCTTCCAGTATCGCATAGTTCCTGTATATAATTCCATATATAACATCAGATCTTTATGATCTTTAATCACATTTTGAAAAGTATGGTTCCACTGAACCTAAGCAGTAGGTTTGTATTCAAGAATACGAAGAAGTAGCCAGGCGCGGTTGCTCATGCCTGTCATCCCAGCACTTTGGGAGGCCGAGGCAGGTGGATCACGAAGTCAGGAGATAGAGACCATGCTGGCTAACATGGTGAAACCCCGTCTCTACTAAAAATACAAAAAAAGTAGCCGGGTGTGGTGGTGGCTGCCTGTACTGTAGTCCCAGCTACTAGGGAGGCTGAGGCAGGAGAATGGCCTGAACCCGGGAGGCGGACCTTGCAGTGAGCCGAGATGGTGCCACTGCACTCCAGCCTGGGCAACAGAGCGAGACTCCATCTCAAAAAAAAAAAAAAAAAAGAGTACAAAGAAGTGATTCTTGCCTTTGCTCTAGAGTAGAGGTGAAAGTGTTTTACTTAGGATTTTTCCAGATGCTTTTGGAAGGCAGTGAGTGCATAGTGGCTTACGCTTGAAATCCTAGCACCTTGGGAGGCTGAGACGGGTGGATCGCGTGACCGAAAGAGTTCGAGACCACCCTGTGCGACATGGTGAAACCCCACCTCCAACAAAACAAAACAAAGCAAAACAAAAATTAGCTGGGTGTGGGGTCTCGTGCCTTTAGTTCTAGCTTCTTGTGGGTGGCTGAGGCAGGAGAATTGCTTGAGCCTAGGAGGTGGAGGTTGCAATGAGCCAAGATTGCACCACTGCACTCCAGCCTGGGTAACAGAGATCCTGTCTCAAAAAAAAAAAAGCTTTTGGAGGAAAATATTATTGATGAGTGGAAGTGGAATCTACCCTCTGGTTTATTTCCCAACTTAGTGGGTTTTCCCTAAAATCATATTCCTAATACAAGCATACCTTGGAGATACTGCAGGTTCGGTTCCAGACAACCACAATAAATACAATAAAGTGAATATTGCAATAAAGCAAGTCACATGAATTTTTTGTTTCCCAGTACATATACAATTTAATGTTTACACTGTACTATACTAAGTCCACTGCACAGTGACATTATGTTTAAAAAAAGTACATGCTTCAATTTAAAAATACTTCAGTTTAAAAATACCTTATTGTACATGTTTCAGTTTAAAAATAATTCAATTTAAAAATACTTTATTGCTAATACATTTTTTAAAAATGCCAGCAATCCTCTGGGACTTCAACAAATTGTAAACTTTTTGCTGATGGAGGGTCTTGCCTTAATGTTGGTGGCTATGACTGATGAGAGTGGTGGTGCCTAAAGATTGGGGTGGCTGTGGCAATTTCTTGAAGTAAGATAACAATGAAGGGCCAGGCACGGTGGCTCACGCTTGTAATCCCAGCACTTTGGGAGGCCGAGGCGGGCGGATCACGAGGTCAGGAGATCGAGACCACGGTGAAACCCCGACTCTACTAAAAATACAAAAAAATTAGCCGGGCATGGTGGCGGGCGCCTGTAGTCCCAGCTACTCGGAGAGGCTGAGGCAGGAGAATGGCATGAACCTGGGAGGCGGAGCTTGCAGTGAGCCGAGATCGCGCCACTGCACTCCAGCCTGGGTGACAGAGCAAGACTCCGTCTCAAAAAAAAAAAAAAAAGCAAAAACAATGAAGTTGGCTGCATTGATTGACTGTTCCTTTCATGAAAGATTTTTCTGTAGCACATGATGCTGTTTAATGGCGTTTTACACATAGAACTTCTTTCAGAATTGGAATCAATCCTTTCAAACTCTGCAGTTGCTTTAAGTTTATGCAATGTACTAATGTAATAAGTTTATGTGATATTCTAAATCTTTTGCTGTCATTTCCATTTTTTTTTTCTTTTTTGAGACAGTCTCGCTCTGTTGCCCAGGCTGGAGTGCAGTGGCCTGATCTTGGCTCACTGCAAGCTCCACCTCCTGGGTTCATGCCATTCTCCTGCCTCAGCCTCCCAAGTAGCTGGGACTACAGGCGCCCGCCACCATACCCGGCTAATTTTTTGTATTTTTTTGGTAGAGACGGGGTTTGACCGTGACAGCCACGATGGTCTCAATCTCCTGACCTCGTGATCTGCCCGCCTCAGCCTCCCAAAGTGCTGGGATTACAGGCATGAGTCACTGCACCCGGCCTGTCATTTCCATCTTTTTCCTAGTATCTTTACCAGGAGAAGATTCTGTCTCAAGAAACCACTTTTGCTGCAGTTTTTTTTGTTTGTTTGTTTGTTTTGTTTTGTTGTTGTTTTGTTTTTTTTTGTTGTTGTTGTTTAAATGATGTGTCTGGGGTCCTGCAATTTTTTTATTAAAAAAAAAAAAAAAAAAAAAAGAAACCACTTCCAGCTGGGCATGTTGGCTCATGCATTTGCTCCCAACACTTTGTGGGGCTGAGGTGGGAGGAGTTAAAGACCAGTCTGGGCAACATGGCAAGACTCTGTCTCTACAAAAAATTTAGAAATTAGCTGGGCGCAGTGGCATGCGCCTGTGGTCCTAGCTACTCAGGAGGCTGAAGTTGGGAGGATTGCTTGAGCTGGGTAGGTGGAGGCTGCAGTGAGCCGTGTTTGTATCACTGCACTCCAGTGTAGGCAACACAGTGAGACCTTGTCTCAAAAATAAATAAAAGAGCCTGGGTGCAGTGGCTCACTTCTGTAATCCTAGCACTTTGTTTGGGAGGCTGAGGCAGGCAGATTACTTGCAGTTAGCAGTTCAAGACCAGCATGGCCAACATGGCGAAACCCTGTGTCTACTAAAAATACAAAAATTAGCCGTGTGTGGTGGCATGCACCTGTAATCCCAGCTGCTTGCGAGGCTGAGGTAAGATAATTTCCTGAACCTGGGAGGCGGAAGTTGCAGTGAGCCAAGATTGCACTGCTGCACACCAACCTGGGAAATAGAGGTTGGTGTGCAAAAAAAAATAAGATAAAATAAATAAAAGAAAGAAACTACTTTCTTTGCTCCTCCGTCAGAAGCAACTCATTCAACTTTTATCAGGATTTGTGGCAATTCAGTCACATCTTCAGGGTCCAACTTCTTATTCTAGTTCTCTCGCTGTCTTCACAACATCTGTAGTTACTTCATCCACTGAAGTCTTGAACCCCTCAAAGTATGCATGAGGCTTGGAATCCACTTCTTCCAAATTATTAATGTTAATATTTTGACTGCCTTCCATGAACCACAAATGTTCTTAATGACATCTAGAATGGTGACTCCTTTCTGGAAGGTTTTCAATTTACTTTTGCCCAGATTGATCAGAGGAATTATTATGGCAGCTATAGTCTTATGAAATGTATTTCTTTAATAATAAGACTTGAAAGTTGAAATTACTCCTTGATTCATAGTCTGCAGACTGGATGTTGTGTTAGGTATGAAAACATTAATCTACTTATACATCATCACAGCTCTTTGGTGACTATGTGCATTGTCAAGAAACAGCAATTTTCTTTTTTCTTTTTTGAGAAAAGGTCTCACTTTTGCCAAGCAGTAACATTTTGAAAGGAATATTTTTTTCTTAATAGTGGGTCTCAACAGTATTCTTAAAATACTCAGTAAACCATGTAAATAGCTGTACTGTCATCTAGGCTTTGTTGTTTGTTAATAGAGCACAGGCAGAATAGATTTAGCATAAGTCTTCAGGGCCCTGGGAATTCTGGAATTGTAAATGAGCATTGGATTTTAAGTCACCAGCTACATTAGACCCTAAGAAGAATCATCCAGTCCTTGGAAACTTTGAAGCCAGCCATTGACTTCTCTTTAGCTATGAAAGTCCTGGATGACATCTTCCAGTATTAGGCTGTTTTGTCTACATGGAAAATCTGTTATTCACTGTAGCACTTTCCATAAATGGTCTTAGCTAGATTTTCTGAATAATTTACTGCAGCTTCTACATCAGCACTTGCTGCTTCACCTTGCACTTTTATCTTATAGAGATAGCTTCTTTCCTTCAATTTCCTGAACTAATCTCTTCTATCTTCAGATTTTTCTTCTGCAGCCTCCTTGCCTCCCTCAGCCTTCATAGAATTGAAGAGTTAGGGCCTTGCTCTGGCTTAGGTTTTGGCTTAAGAGAATGTTGCAGCTGGTTTGATCTTCCATCTAGATCACTAAAACTTTCTTTAGATCAGCAATAAGGGTGTTTCACTTTCTTATCATTTGTGTGTTCACTGGAGTACTTTCAGTTTCTTTCAAGGATTTTTCCTTTGCATTAATGACTTGGCTAACTGGTGCAAGAGGCCTAGCTTTTGGCCTATCTCGGCCTTTGACATGCCTTCCTCACTAAGCTTAATCATTTCTCGGTTTTGATTTAAAATGAGAGATGTGCAAATCTTCCTTTCACTTGAATACTAGAGGCCATTAATTGGCCTAATTTCAATGTTGTTGTATCTCAGGGAACAGGGAGGCCCAAAGAGAGGAGAGGAGGGTAATGGGGAAACATCTGGTCAGGACACAACGTTTATCTATTAAATTTGTTGTCTTATATGGGCACAGTTCTTGGTGCCCAAAGCAATTATAATAGTAACATCAATGAGTACTGATCAAATATCACCATAACAGATAAAATAATAATGAGAAAAATATAAATATTATGAGAATTACCAAAATGTGACACAGACACAGAGTTTCCACATGCTGTTGGAAAAATAACTCTGATAGACTTGCTTGACACAGTGTCACCACAAACATTCAATTTGTTAAAAACAAAACAAAAAGCCCTGAACATCTGCAAGGCACTAAATGTGCCTATAAAATGCAATAAATATGCCTATAAGAGGAAGCAGTGCTTTAACTTTTTTTATTCTTACATTTTTGAACAAGTGAAAGCTTTGAGTGGCAAAGGTAATTCATGATTTAGTCTGAAAAATCTTATGTCCATTGTTATTTTGAATAATGTAGATTTTTTTATTAGCATTTTAATTGAATTCTTGCTTTATACAGTTTGGAACTTGGGGCAGACAAGAGTTTTCCTAGAACCTTAATATTTTCACTAGTGTGATAGTATGTTTTCTCAAGGAGTCCTAAAGTACTAGTCACAATGTTGGGATAAAGAAGAATATAGAAGTATGATTTTTAAAGTTTCTAAGATGTATTTGTTACAAGACAAAAAGATTTTAATATATTAAACTTTTGTTCATCTTGTGATAAAATCTTATGCTTGATTTTTAAAAATTGGTTTAACTATAAAACCACTACAATTTTCACAATCCAGGATACACTTGTTATATTCAAGATAACCAAGTATTTTGTTGGTGCTCACTGGTTCTTCATACTGAGAATCTTACTGTTTTCAAACTAATTTAAAGATTATGTTTTTTTGGTTGTATTAGGAATACTTTTATAATATAACATGAAGTGTTTGACCAAACTTTAGAAAGATAAAATATACTTCCTTTTTATCTAGCAGGCATTGCCAGTAGACCTGAGCAACAATGGTATCAGAAGTCATGGAAGTGGCAGTTTTCATGGAGCATCTGCATTTGACCCCTGCTGCCCTGTTTCTTCCTCCCGAGCTGCAATCTTTGGCCATCAGGCTGCTGCTGCTGCCCCAAGTCAACCTTTATCATCAATAGATGGCTATGGATCAAGCATGGTTGCTCAGCCCCAGCCCCAGCCCCCTCCACAGCCCTCTCTCTCATCATGTCGACATTACATGCCACCCCCTTGTAAGTATAAACTTAATGGGCACAAAATCTAGAGTCATATCAATGAAGCATTTTATACTTCCTTATGAAATAACCTTTAATCCCAGTTCTTAAATTTTTAGTATTTACTTGGCTTAAGAGTAGGGTATATTTTTTCTCATGTTAATATTATGTAATTGAGGTGGATTGAATGGAAGTTTTAAGGAATTTAGATTTGTTCTTTAGTATAGCTGAAGAAATGTGAAAGTTGAGTAGTATTTCTAGGCACAGTAAAGTAAATTTTAAGAATTCTCAAGCAGTTAACTGAGATGTAAGAGAGAATTTCCTGACAGCAAGCTTTGGGAGTTTTATATTCATTTGATGCAGGCAGTTAAAATATAACCACAGTTGGGCATGATGGCCCACTCCTGTAATCCCAGCACTTTGGGAGGCCAAGGCAGGAGGATTGCTTGAGGCCAGGAGTTTGAGACCAGCCTGGGCAACATAGTGAGACCCCGTTTCTATAAAAATAAAATAAAATAGAAGCAGTCATGCCTTTTCTAAAGAAATTGAAATTCGTTAGATATCATAAGAAATAAATACCCTAAGGCTGTGTAACATATTTACTATTTTGTTAGATCATAAGCTAATAATGAAATGGAAGCTTAGTAAACACTTGGCTGATAAACACCAAAAATTCATGCCGGAAGTGAACCAGGAAGTCAGCAAGGAATTTTGTGTTTTGTTTTGATTACATGGCAAGTGGTAATTTTCACTTATATATTTTCTTGGATTTTTTCTTCTACTCCAGTCATTTAAAAAAATCTGCATCCTGCAGACACAGCTGGAATCAACCCAGAATTTATACAGTGAAACTGGTGATATATTATTTACCTTCTCAGTAATGCAACTTAAAATTTAAAGTATAAATTGGAAAACATTTAGAAACAGTTTTTACAAAGCATTGACCAATGGCCAGTTCTTTGTATGAGCACCAGTGTGTTGCATGGCCTATTTTGTAATACTTGATCGTATTCATTTTTGATTGATCATGTTTTATTTGAAATTCAATATGTGTAATTTTCTGCCCCTCCCCTTTAAAAATAATATACTGAAGCAGTTTATGAGTAAGTTCTTTCCTTTCAAAATGTCCTAATAAATAAATGTTTTAGACTCATTTGTTATATTCTAAAACATTCAGACTGTGCAGTCATATAAAATGAGAGTTTGAAAGCTTCCTCGCACAGCTTACTAATCTTAATATATCAGAGTAGCAACTGTTCTATAAAAACTTTTAGAAATTTTCTTAGTACACATAGATATGTATATGTCTTACCTTTTAAAAATGGGAAATCAAACATATTCTTCTTGTTTTTTGTTTTTAAATTTAACAATATATCTTGATATTTGCATATTAGCACATAAAAATCAAGTTCATTGGTTTTTAATAGCCCCATAATATCCATTGTATATTAAATCAGTCTTCTGTTGATGGAAATTTAAGTTGTTTATGGTTGAGTTTATGTGTAGTATAACTTCCTGGAAATGCGATTGCTATGTCAGAGGGATATACTTTCAGATAAATACTGTTAAGTTTCTCTCCAAGGGGCTGCATCAATTTACCCACCTCATTAGGAGTGTATTAATGAGAATAAAGGTAGGAAATTTAAATTGTATTGTTTTCTGTTAGAGACATTTTGATAACTCTGTTTTGGGCTTCTTTTCATGAAGGAGTGTGTGTATTCTCTCCCCAGCTTGCCCGTGCTTTTAAAAAACATTTCCTGTATGCTTTAGTTCATGTGTGAAACATGTGGTTCTTAAACCTTTTTTCATCCAGAATGAACTGGGGAAGCCAGTATGGTGTAGTAGAGCACTAGCTTTAGAATTGGATAGATTTGAGTTGACCTCCCAGCTCTGACTAATTAGCTTAGTGACTTTGGATAAGTTATTTAATCTCTCTGTCCTTACATTCTTTGCACTTGTAAAATGGGAATAATTCCTGTCGGCTATAAATTGTCATACTTGGATCCAAATGAATAGTTGGCTGTTTCTTAAGTACATTTATATGTATAACAACGATACTTGGGGAGTAAGAATATGTCTCTCCTTGCTTTTGAAAGGTTTGTGGCCTTGATGAAGTGATAAAACAACTGTACTTGAAATGCTTTTATTTAAAAGTTTTGCTATCTTATTAATAAGATGTATTGAGAAGATATGTAAGGCCTGGCTTGGTAGTATGAGCATGTAGTTCCCGCTCCTCAGGAGGCTGAGACAGGGGGATTGCTTGAGCTCAGGAGTTCAAGGTTGCAGTGTGCTGTTATCACACCTGTGAATAATCCTTGTACTCCTGCCTGGACAACATAGTGAGAACCTGTCTCTTAAAAAAAAAAAAAAGAAAAACCAGGCACAGTGGCTCACGCCTGTAATCCCAGCACTTTCAGGAGGCTGAGGCGGGTGGATCACCTGAGGTCAGGAGTTCAAGACCAGCCTAGCCAACATGGCGAAACCCAGTCTCTACTAAAAATACAAAAACTAGCCGGGTGTGGTGGCAGGTGCCTGTAATCGCAGCTACTCAGGAGGCTGAGGCAGGAGAATCACTTGAACCCGGGAGATGGAGGTTGCAGTGAGCTGAGATCGCACCACTGCACTCCAGCCTGGGCGACAGAGCGAGTCTCCGTCTCAAAAAAAGAAAAAAAAAAAGAGAGAGAGAGAGGTATAGATAAGGCTACTTATGATTAATCACAAAGCAAATGGTCTACACTGTAAAGCTATAGGAATGTAGTGAGTAAATGTTGGAATAAATCATAGTATTACATCTGCAAATGATACGTTGAACGTCTAGGAAACAATATCAATAAGTTTTTTTTTTAACTGTTGGGAACACAAATAGAGGAAGGGAAAGGGTTTTTGGGAATGTGGAATATGTCACTCTTAAAATGGTCAGCAACCTGTTTTGTTTAGATAAACAGTGAATTAAAGTGATGTCTGAAGAGTAGTTAAACAAATGGACTCACTCTGAAACAAACTTCTTGCTTTATAATATTTGTGAATGTTGTGTAATGATTATACAAATATAAAACTTTGAAACTAGAAAAAATGCTGTGAATTTGAGAAAGGATACTTAACAATCATAAAACATAGTGGATTCATTTTTTATGATTAAGAGCTACTGAGCTTTGTGCCTTCTTGAAGAGTAAAGTATTGATTTGAAAACAGAACTTTTAGAAAATTGGTTTAAAAATTTGTCTTGCAAATTTTAAAAATTAGGTTTGTTGAAAGTTTCCTTTAAGTACATGCTAACAAGGCATACTTTGAAAATATAGTTGAGTTATGGTTACCTAACTTCTGCCCTTGCTGAATGAATCAAAAGCATTAAAAATTGGAAACTCTTCTGTAATGAAACTAGAGAATGGCTGTTGCTCTATATCAGACTTCCAAGAACATCTTCCAATAAAATGAAACTTGGATTGAAATCTAAGGAGACAAACTTTTTTTTTTTTTTTTTTTTTTTTTTTTTACATGTCAGGTAGATGCACATCTCTAAGAGTAAGAAAGATGTGTATTCCTCAGAGGGATTTTTCAGCAGTCACTTTGAAACATAGAGATGTAGAATGAAGAAATGGAAGGAGCCATCTTATTAAGGACTTTACTTCCATATTTGATGGGAAACAAATATGCCTCCTTCACCTTAATGTAGCACAGGAATAATGACATGGGGTAGGGAGAGAGAGAGACAGTTTGGAAAAATGTTTACACCCTATTATGACAGAGCTTCCATATATGCAAATAATACTTACAAGTCAATAAGAAAAAGGTGAATAATACAATAGGCTAAGCATGTAAATAGATAATTCTGAGAAGAAATACAAGTGGTCAAGAAATAAAAGATTTTTCTCAGATTGGCATTTATTTTAAAAATTTAGTGGTAATGTGGGGGTAATCAGGCCTTCTTATGTGCTCCTTTTTTTTTTTTTTTTTTTTGAGATGGAGTCTCACTCTGTTGCCCAGGCTGGGGTGCAGTGGCATGATCTCGGCTCACTGCAACCTCCACCTCCCAGGTTCAAGCGATTCTCCTGCCTCAGCTTCCCAAGTAGCTGGGATTACAGGTGCGCATCACCATGCCTGGATAATTTTTATATTTTTAGTAGAGACGGGGCTTCGCCATGTTCGCCAGGCTGGTCTCGAACTCCTGGCTTCAGGTGACTCTGCCCACCTTGGCCTCCCAAAGTGCTGGGATTACAGGTGTGAGCCACCGTGCCCAGCCCTTCCTGTGTACTCTTGATGGAAATATTAATTATGGCAACCTTTTGGAAAGGGTATTTTTATCAACTGGCATCTAAATTTATTTTTTTCTTTCTGTCCCACAACTACTTACAGGAATTTATGCTACAGAAATGATCTCTATATATGTGTGTATACATGTGTGTAAATGAAAGAGTGAGTGCAGGAGTGAGCATATACACAGATATTTATCATAGCATTTGGGTTTCTTTTTTATCGGTGGGGGTTTTGTCAGTACATTTTGGTGTGTTTACATAATAGAATGTTGTGAAGCTGTGAGTGAAGTTAAACTATAATATATATTGACATAAGAAGATATCCAAGATTATTCTAAGAAGGGAGCAGGTTGCTTGAGCAGTTGCTTGAATACTTTACTTGATCAAGTATTCATAAAAATAATATCTTTAAAAATACAATAGGAATGTATAATAGCAATATATGTTCAACTGCATGGTGCCTGTGTAACATACTCAAAATATTTTTCTTGCAGATGCCTCTTTGACAAGGCCACTTCATCATCAAACTTCTGCCTGCCCGCATTCTCATGGAAATCCCCCTCCTCAGACTCAGCCTCCACCTCAAGTGGATTATGTTATTCCTCATCCTGTACATGCTTTCCATTCTCAAATATCTTCTCATGCGACATCTCATCCTGTGGCACCCCCACCACCAACTCACTTAGCCAGTACAGCTGCACCAATCCCTCAGCATCTTCCTCCTACACACCAGCCAATTTCGCACCATATTCCAGCCACAGCACCTCCAGCACAGAGACTGCATCCTCATGAAGTGATGCAGAGGATGGAAGTTCAAAGGAGGAGGATGATGCAGCATCCAACGTATGTTTTACGTTTTTAAAAAGAAAGTCAAGCTTGCTTTTTCTTCTACTTCCATTGGTCTTTATAACTCTGAAATCCAACTAGGCATGGTGGCGTGCACTTGTAGGCACAGCTGCTTGGGAGACGGAGACAGGAGGATTGCTTGAGCCCAGGAGTTTGAGTCCATCTGGATAACACAGTGAAATACTGTTTTTTTTTGTTGTTGTTTTCTTTTTTTAAAAAAAGAACAAAGAACAGCAACAACAAAAAAAATCGTGAAGTCTTTAGAAATAATGTAACTTGTAACTATAAGCTGGGTGAGGCTCATGCCTGTAATCCCCAGTTGCTAAGGAGGCTAAGGCAGGAGGATAATTTGAGCCCAGGAGTTCAAAGCTGAGCTATGACTGTGCCACTGCACTCTAGCTTAGGTGATAGAGCAAGACCCTGTGTCCTTTAACAACAGTAGAAAACAAAAGATAGGTGGCTGCAGTGATTCACACCTGTAATTCCAACACTTTGGGAGGCTGAGGCAGGAGGATCGCTTGAGCCCAGGAGTTTGAGACCAGCTTGGGCAACATAAGGAGACCTCGTCTCTACCAAAAAAAGAAAGTAGCTGGGTGTAGTGGCATACTCCTGTGGTCCCAGCTACTTGGTAGGCTGAGATGAGAGGGTCGTCTGAGCCCAGGGGGTCAAGGCTGGAGTGCAGTGGTGCAACCATAGTTCTTTTATCCTTGAACTCCTGTGCTTAAGTGATCCTCCCATGATCATGCCACCGCACTGCAGCCTGGGTGACACAGCGAGACCCTGTCTCTCCCCTTCTCCCCAAAAAAGTAACTATACTAAATCCTCAGTTCACTAAGTAATTGATTCTTTGCTAACCAGAACCTTCCCCTGCTTTTACCTAAATTGTATGTGTTGAAAAAACAAGTTTATACCAGATTATTTAGTAAAATCTGACCAGTTTTACCATATGACCCAGGGTAATACCTTTATGCAAACCAGTTAAAAAAAAATACGCAGACTGGTCTGATGTGAACTAATCTTTTGTCTGTCTGTTTCTGCAATATCGTGTGGTAAAAATCAGTGTTAAAATTGATGATTCTGAGGAATAAGATCTAAAGATATCAAAGATTTGAATGTTACTAACGAGAGGGAAGGAAAGTATTAGTAGAATTTTCAGTGAATGACAGTGAAAATATTGTACTTCAAGTTTATGAAAATCCTTTTTTTTTTCTTTTGAGTATTCAGGATCTGATTTTCATATTCAGATCAGCAAACTCTATTGGTCTAATTCTGCCTACCGATTTTTGTAAACAAAATTTTATTGGAAAACAGCTGCAGTTTTTCAGTTACAAACAAACTGAAAAAGTGTCCGTTGTTTGTGGCTGTTCCACATTACAAAGGCTAAGTTGAGTAGTTACAACAGAGAACATATGGCCTGTAGAGCTGAAAAAATTTCCTGTTTTACCCTTCACATAACCTGTTTGCCAAACTCTTGATCTAATTAATGATCCAGCTCTTGTGTAACTTTTTGTTTTACTTCTGTCATTTAAGATTGTATCCCAAATCTCTGGCTGTTGCTGCCATTCTAATATAGTAACCTTTTATATAGAAAATTGCCAGTTTAACAGTCTTATCCTCCAGTAACTGGCAAATTGTTGTTTAGTAAACATGCAAAATCTGCAATTGTGTTAAAAACTAATATAAAATAATTAGACTATAAAAATGAATCTTAGCTGGGCATGGTGGCACACACCTTTAGTCCCAGCTACTCAGGTGGCTGAGGTGGGAGGATCACTTAAGCCCAGGAGTTCAGGGTTACACTGAGCTATGATTGTGCCACTGCACTTGATCCTGGAGCAAGATTCTGCCTCTTAAAAAAAAAAAAAAAGAAACAAAAAATGAATCCCTGAAACTAAGTTGTTTTTAGTGTCTTCTGTTAACTGACTTTAGGAAGAGAAAATACAGTAAACTGGGATGCAGAATAAAGAGTATGAATGGAGGTTGGGCACGTTGGGAGGCCAGGGTGGACGGATCACAAGGTCAAGAGATTGAGACCATCCTGGCCAACATCCTGGCCCGTCTCTACTAAAAATACAAAAATTAGCTGGGTGTGGTGGTGTGCACCTGTAGTCCCAGCCACTTGGGAGGCTGAGGCAGGAGAATTGCTTGAATCCGGGAGGCAGAGGTTGCAGTGAGCCAAGATTGCCACTGTACTCCAGCCTGGTGACAGAGCTAGACTTCCTCTCAAAAAAAAAAAAAAAAAAAAAAAAAAAGTATGAATCAAGCTAAATACAAGTTTCCTAGGTGTATTAACTTGTATTACATGTGTTTTGAAAAAAAAATGCACAAGGTTAACATTTTTTTGTCTTAAACTTTCATCCATTAAAATGGTTGAATGTCTTTACAATATAAGAGTAAAGGAAGCAAAATTAAGGTTTCAGTTTGTCCTGCTTTAATGTTTATATACAATAATTTATTTGTGCCTGCAACATTTGCCTGGGGTATTTAATTTTTAAAAATTTTATTTCTATTTAATTCCTATTATTCTCGTATTTAAAATATCACTTGTAAAGAAGGTATACAAGATAATGTTAAAATTACCTTTTTCCTTGGATATTTGAATTGGAAGCACTGGAATAAATGAGCAATTAGAATTTATGGAGGAGGTGATGGTTTCTTGATTTATTAACAATTAAATAATTTTCTATATTTTTATAACTGTTATAAAATTTATTTTATGACTAATCTATAGATGTTTATAGTATTAATACTAGGGATTTTTTTCTACATTAAGAAAAGAAATAACCAATTATTCAATTATTTCCAGTGGTCTTTTTGTGTTCTGTGTTTCCAGGCGGGCACATGAACGCCCCCCACCCCATCCACATAGGATGCACCCAAACTATGGTCATGGGCATCATATTCATGTGCCTCAGACTATGTCCTCACATCCTCGACAGGCTCCAGAGAGGTCTGCCTGGTCAGTATCTTCTTTAATTTCAAAACAGTGCTTCACAGCTTGTGGTAAAACTATTGGAAGAGATGCCTTGTGATTGATTGCTTTGCAGAAGGATGATGTGGAGAAAACTAATCCCCAGTTTAGCTGTGAGACACTGCCTCTGGGCAGATAGAGGTTTGGAGAGGAAAGAATAGGAGCTGGGGCAGGGAACCATATCAAGCAGGAGTAGAACTTTTTTTTAGGTGTTATTTTATGTTTAATTGACAAATAATAATTGTATATATTTGGAGGTACAACATAGTATTTCAGTACATACATACATTGTGGAATGATTAAATCAGGCTAATGGCACATTTATCACCTCCAATATTGATCATTTCTTTGTGGTGAGAACATTTAAAATTTTCTCTTGTCGCAGTTTTGAAATATACGGTACGTTATTCTTCACTGTAGTCACCATGCTGTGCAGTAGAATATCAGAAGTTACTCCTCCTAGCTGAAGCTTTGTACCCATTGACCAGCATCTCCCCTTTCCTCATTCACGACCTCCCACCCCCTCCCTAGCCTCTGGTAAACAACATGCTACTCTCTCCTGTGAGTTTAGGTTTTTTAGAGTTCCCATGTAAGTAAGAGGAGTGGACCTTTTTTCCTCTTTTTCAGGGTTACCACCAAAGTTGACTCCCTCGACTGATCCCACCTTTTACATCTTCTTTATCTGACCCCCACCTTTGTACTCAGATTTGCTCCACCACCCTCACCTGCCATTGACAAGGGAAATTTAGCCTTCATTCTCCTAGATTTGTGGTCTTTCCTAGATAAATGGGAGCAGATGTTCATTAAATTAATTTTCTGAATCCATTGTGTGTGGGCATTCATTGAGATCTTGAACCACAATGACTTTTGAGGCAGAACGTGAAATGAGAATAAGTAAATGAAGACTTAGCATATAACAGTTTTACCCCTTCTAAAATATTGTTTGCCCTTCTTTTATAAGGTGTAGAAGAGTTTGTTATTCTAATTGTCCTTAATGTCAACAACCAAGAGATGATATCTAGCAAACAAAAACCCAGAGAGTGTCTGTAACATTCAGATACACCAAAAAAGTAAATTCTATGTTGTATGCTCCTCAAGTAGAATCAGGCTTTTATCTTGGAAGGGACCTTCGTAGCCATATATTTCCTTCCTTTGTAAGATGTGAAACCAAGTACAAATGCTTTGCTCCTCATTGCCACAAAATTTAAGTTTTTTGAGCTTTCAGTTCTAAAATAAATTTGAAATTATTAGTTAAATATTTTGGGCTAAATTATCTTTCCTCAGCTTTGTAAGTTAAGAAACCTTAGATTACTTTTTTAAGTGTAAACATAACTCCCCGTGTCTGTTGATAAAAAAGAGACCTTAAGGAGGATTAAACTGTTCTCATCCTTTTGTCAGGGAACTGGGAATTGAAGCTGGAGTGACCGCAGCTACTTATACACCTGGTGCATTGCATCCTCACTTGGCCCATTATCACGCACCTCCTCGACTTCATCACTTACAATTAGGAGCTCTTCCTTTGATGGTAAAATGGAAAATTTTCAAAATTTTGACATGTTCTAAAAGTTCCTTTTCTAAATATTTTATTGGAAATATTTCACTGTATTAGTTATTATAGATGTTTTAATAGAATTTGAGAGTAATCTTGTTAGCTAAAATTGTGCTATAAAAAGGTATTAGATGTATTAAAATCTGCGCATATAATTTGCATCGTAACATGTACTCTTAATGTACAAAATGACAAAAAAAGTGTGGGGTTTTTTGTATATCAAGATACTCTTAATCCACTGTCGGGAGTATACTGTGCTTCAGTTATTTTGCGGTAAGTGGTAATAGATCCGTTCTGATGCAGTCATACTTGATTTTCTTTTTTCTTTCTTTTTTTTTTTCGACAGTCTCACTCTGTCATCCAGGCTTGAGTGCAGTAGTATGATCTCAGCTCACTGCAACCTCCACCTCCTGGGTTCAAGTGATTCTCCTGCCTCAGCCTCCCAAGTAGCTGGGATTACAGGCACGTGCCACCATGCCTGGCTAATTTTTGTATTTTTAATAGAGATGGGGTTTCACCATTTGGCCAGGCTGGTCTCAAACTCCTGGCCTCAAGTGATCTGCCCACCTCAGCCTCCCAAAGTGCTGGGATTACAGGCTTGAGCCATGGCACCCAGCCTGATTTTCTAATCTGCAGAAAGATTATACTGATTCTCTACATCTGATTTAAGCAGGTTCAGATTTTGTAAAGTGCTAAAGGACAAGTTCAGCAAAACATACATTGCATTTGCTGTTTGTATCACATACTCGTTATATAAGTGGTACAGAAAAGGGAATAGTTTTGTGTTGTTGTGGGTAGAGGCACTGCAGGAAAGCTTTCAGAGAAGCTTTCTGGTACATGTGACTTCTAAGCAGACTGGATTTTGGAATGGTGCTCTTGCAGAGGTTACAGCATATAAAGATGCAGCAAATAGCACAAGCACTGGGAACTCCAAGTAAGCTGGTGTTTCTAATGTTAGGAGTGAGGGTCAGGCAGCAGTGAGAAAACTGTCCTACCAAGAAACTGGAACTCAGGAACTATTGAAGGGGAAATGTCCTGATCAAATATATGATTTTAGAGTTATTTAATCAGATTATAGTTAGATCACCTCCTCAGTTATGTGGAAAAATAGATTTAAATGTGGGAAACCAGTCAGGACATTATAGTAGAAGAGGTAAATATTGATGAATGCCTGAATGAAGGCAATTGTAGTTGGCATAAAAATGATGAGACACATTTGAGAGATATTTAGGGTTTGGGTGAAGGGGTTAGGTGAGTTAGGTCTTGGATGTACTGAATCTGTATCGAAGTTGAATGTCCAATAGGAAGTTAAGCCTATGGTCTGGATTTCCAAAGATATTTGGGTTAAAGATGTGTTTTGATCTGTCAGTATATGGAGGTAATGAATCCATGGAAGAGGATTAGGTTTTCAGGAAAAATGTGCAGAGTGACAAGAGGGTGAAAAAACCTTAGAGAATGACAATACTGTATTTAAATGATAATACTGTGCTTCGAACAAAGGATTCTGAGAACTGACTTGAAAAGTTGAAAAACACAGTTAAAATAATATCAGAAAATACAGTTAACCCTTGAACAATGCATAGGTTAGGGGTGTTGACCCTCCTCACAGTCGAAAATCAGAGTATAACTTTTCAGTTCCTAAAATCTTAACTACTAATAGTCTGTTGTTGATCAGAAGCCTTACTGGTAAAATAAACAGTTGATCAACACATATTCTGTATGTTATAAGTACTTGATAATGATAGTCTACAATAGATAATGATAGTTTACAATAAAGTAGAGAAAAAATGTTAAGAAAATTATAAGGAAGGGAAAATATATTTACTATTCGTTAAGTGAAAGTGGATCATTATAAAAGTCTTCTTCCTCATTGTCTTCACATTGAGTAAGCTGAAGAGTAGGAAAAGGAGGGATTCATCTCGCTGTCTCCAGGGTGGCAGAGGTGGCAGAAAATCTACATGTAAGCAGACCCATGCAGTTCAAACCCATTTTATGTTGTTCAAGGGTGAACTGTAATATGGTCAGTATGGTGTCATCACAAAAAAATAAAGTTTGAAAAGTGTTGAAAGCATTTGGCAGTACAGTGGTTATTGGTCTTTTGTGTCAGAATGGTTCAGTAATGGTGAGTGGTGTAGATGGGGCACCTCTTAGATTGCGTACGGCAAGGAAGTGAAAACATGGAGACAGTGAATATAGCCTTCTTGCTTTATAAGCTTGGCTGTGAAGGGAAAGTGAAGGAAACCCCTATTTGGTTGGCAATAATTCTAGGATTAGTAGAGAATTTAGGTTTGGAAAAACTTAAGGTATTTTTAGGTTAAGACAGAAAACCATTAGAGAGGAATTGTTTGAAGATACTGAAGAGAGGCTTGGTGGGGAGTAGTGAAGTAAGCATGTCCCAGGGTGAACAGGTGAAGGGAGGAGCGGGTGATAAGGATTGAGTTCAAATAGGAGAAAAGCTCATCCATAAAGGCTGGAGGAACGAGGCTAGGGAGTAGAGGCTTCTCAGGGTAAGTGAAGATTTAGATAATTTGGGATGCAGGAGTTCCTTTCTGATTTCTTTGAAGATGTTTAGGAGGTTGGGTTATCTGCTGAGTAGTAATGATCTTGGTTATAAGAAAAGTTGTAAATAATTTAAGTAATAGGCTATTGAAAGTTAAAAGTTATTGCTTATTTATTTTAAATTCTTTTCCACATATGAAGTGTCTGTTAAAGCTATAAATTCTGCTTAAAGTGTGTTGTGATTCAGTGTAGGCTAATTAAAATGTAATGTCAGAGATTTATTTATAAAGATGGAAGAATGGTGCTGTATCTCGGAAATGCGCTTTCGTAATACTCTCATTATGCATGGCAGTTATGATCTATACAGTTGCTGCAAACACTGAGTTAGCAAATATGGGACCCTTCCAAGCCTCCGATCACAGCTAATCAGTGTATAACCTTTTTTATGTGTGTTTCTGCTTAAAGACAACGTTAAAAAATATTGTAGAATCATTAAGATTGAACTCATAGCTAACAACACTGTAACTCATGCCCGAATGAAACTTATTCTCTCCATAAGGTGTATCATAGCCTTCTTTGCTTAGGAACACTAGAAAGCACTTCAGCTTTATGCTTGGGCGCCATTTTAAACAACACAGTCACCAACAAAAAGCACAAAACTGAAAAACGTGGCACTAAACAGACTGCAAACAAGACAGTGATTTATAGTAGGAGCTGAAATACGGCAGAGCCCTGTTCTACCTCACCTGGAAACAGAGTTGCATGTTGGGCAACTCCAATTTTTTGCCACCGGGCATATCCACAAATGACTCTGAAAGCACAAGTGTTGATTATGGGGTTACACGTAAATTTTAGCCTGTGGGTCAGTTCACACATATGTAATCCATAAATAATGAAGATTGACTATACCTAACAAAAAATTAGAAAACAATGTTAAAAGTTTCCCTAATAGAATCAAGCTGTTAGGAAGCTTAAGAGAAGTGAAGTAAAAAACTTATCGAAGTGAAATTTTGTTGGAAAATTGTGTGCATTTTTTGTCGTTGTTTTAATAAAGCTCTCTGAAATGGACAGGATCTTAAGACAATTTTACTCTTTTTCAAGTTTGAGCTACTAAGAGCCTCAGGCTTAAGTTTGGGCATTTTGGAGAGTTAGGTTATATTTTAAGAGAAACCTAAACCTGTTACAGAATGCTTAGTTGGAGTTATGTATTCTTATTGAAGTCAAATTTTATGAGCAGTTGAATTGAAAACATTGAAGGTCTTGAATTATTCAATGTTAACAGTAAATTACAAGTCTATTCTTAAAATTGATTTAGCCTATCTCTTCTGTTGATATAGGTTCCTGATATGGCAGGCTATCCTCACATCCGTTACATTTCATCAGGATTGGATGGAACATCATTCAGAGGTCCTTTCAGGGGCAATTTTGAGGTATGTAATAAAATAAATGAATATGTTTGTCACAGTATCTTTAATGCAGAGAGAGTATATATACACTACCATACACAATTGTGTAGGACTGCTACAGTGGCTGGGAATCACGTGATTTTCTTATGTTGCTTCTGGGAGTTACAGAAATATTTGTAAGTAATATTAACCTTAGGGTCAAAAGTTACCCAAGTATTTAAAGATGAGTAAATGAAAATATCTAATATAGAAGAATATAAAAATGTATTAAATCAATATAATGTCAGATATATAACTATACCATTAAATGTGATGGGGAACGTAATGTTTTTGACTCAGCTAAATTTTTAGAGAAATTGGTAGAGAAAAAGAAACTTAAGTAATTCCCTTTGTAGCTAAATGTCTTGTTTGAATTTTCAGGAAGAACAAATCATTCGAATGGGATTTAAAGTTTTGTTGTGGTTTGTTTTTTTGTTTTTTTGTTTTTTTTATTTTTTTTAGACGGAGTCTTGCTCTGTCACCCAGACTGGAGTGCAGTTGCGCAATCTCAGCTCACTGCAACCTGCGCCTCCTGGGTTCAAGCGATTCTCCTGCCTCAGCCTCCTGAGTAGCTGGGATTACAGGCACCCGCCACCACGCCTGGCTAATTTTTGTATTTTTAGTAGAGATAGTGTTTCGTCATGTTGGCCAGGCTGCCCTCGGACTCCTGACCTCAAGTGATCCACCCAACTTGGCCTCCCAAAGTACTGGGATTACAGGCACAAGTCACCGCACCCGGCCTTTTTTATGTCAGTTTGGAAGTTGGAGTCAGTGTGACTTAGAACTATTGTTTGATTTGATTCCTTAATTTACTAGAATGATTTCATCTTCTCCATGCATACATACGTACTGACTTATGTAGTACCATGTGGTAATATTGTTGTAATTTATAAAGATAACTTTTGCTGTACCATTTCAGTTGGCTGAGGAAAACATGATAAACAACCATTTGCCTTACTGTGTATGACAAACATTAAGTCAGGCATGGTGGCTCACACCTGTAATCTCAGCACTTTGGGAGGCTGAGGTGGGAGGATCACTTGAGGCCAGGAGTTTGAGACCAGCCTGGGCAACATATAAACTGTTATATATACACTTATATATAAGTAACCACTTGTCATATGTAAGTTTTTTTGAACACTGTATTTAT
This sequence comes from Nomascus leucogenys, assembly GCF_006542625.1. NCBI lineage: Eukaryota > Metazoa > Chordata > Mammalia > Primates > Hylobatidae > Nomascus > Nomascus leucogenys. Next base: position 78,327,679 of record NC_044386.1, read on the forward strand.
ATTGCAAGTTTCTGAGTACGGAAGTTTATTTCTCTTAACAATGTTGACGGTACTGTTCCAGGAATAATCATCTTGGCTTTTACCAGTCATTATTCTTCACTTTTAGGAACTGATTCATTTGGAAGAAAGATTAGGAAATGTCAACCGTGGAGCATCCCAGGGGACAATTGAAAGATGTACATATCCACATAAATACAAAAAAGTAAGAATTTATTCTGTGAAACTTCTAGAGTGTTACTGAAATGCATAAATGTAATATATACCTTTTTTGAATTTGTAGACTCTAGCAATGACATTTTTATTGAAGTAATACACACATATTGTTTAAAAATTTTGGAAAGTATAAAAAATATATACTTTGCAGTTTTTTACTCTGCAGACCCTAGTCCTTCTTCCCAGAAGTGAAATCATAATTAAGGATTTAGATATTCTTCCAGATATTTTTTAGCATTTTCTAATAATGTGCATATGTATATATATTTTTGTCTACTTTAAAAAAAATACAAACAGAGATGATAACCACATAGTTTGCAGATTGCCTTTCATGCCATATCAGCTCCCACAGATTACCCTTATTATTTTTAATAGCTTATAATAGCTTATACAGAATTCCATCATATGGCAGTACTGTAACTAGCAATTTATTTTGACAGACATTTTATTGATGTGTATTTCTTCTACTCTACCCTCAGTTGCTTGTATAGCATTATACAGTTATGGGGTAGACATGTTAAATACGTGTCTTAAACCATGCTCAATACCAACGGTCCCCAACCTTTTTGACACCAGGGGCCAGTTTTCATGGAAGACAATTTTTCATGGATAGGTGGCAGAGGGGATAGTTTCAGAATGAAACTATTCCACCTCAGATCATCAGGCATTAGTTAGATTCTCCTAAGGAGCACACAACCTAGATCCCTCACATGCACAGTTTACGATAGGGTTCACGCTTCTATGAGAATCTAACGCTGCCGCTGATCTGACAGGAGGCAGAGCTCTGGCAGTAATGCTCGCTCACCTGCCACTCACCTCCTGCTGTGTAGCCGGGTGCTGGTTTGCAGCCCAGGGGTTGGAGACTCCTTTATACTATGTAAAGAATAATCATAAAGTGTGAAAATTACTATTCTCTGTATTTTTCATCTATTTTCAAAGAGTATTGAGGTACTACCAGTACATTCAAGTTTTCAACTGTCCAAGTTAAATACTGTAACTGATGTTAATTTAAATGGATGTTATTTGAAACATTCACTAATAAAATAAAACTTATTTATGCTCATGGTAGGATAAAAATAGAGTTTATATTGTTTATCATTCTCATTGTGGATTAAAAGTAATAGCTTTCAAGTGAATGAATTTGTTAAATTTGATTTTGCTTTTGATCCCAATTATTAGAGGGTCTTAAAAATATACTTAATTGATGATAGTTACTTAATTCTTCCATTTATTTATGACAGTCTTACCTGGGAAAAAAGTGCGGGTGAATATGTGGTTTTGTTTTGTTTTGTTTTTCAAATAAACACAGACTTTACTCAGTTGTTCAATAATGTCATCTCTACTAATAAGGTAACAACTGATTGGTTCTCACAGAGGAAACTGCACTGCAAACAAGATGGGGAAGAAGGGACTGAGGAAGACACAGAGGAAAAATGTACTATCTGTTTGTCTATTTTAGAGGAAGGTGAAGATGTGAGGTAACTAGATATTAATTATCTAAAATCCATTGTCAAAACTGTACATGGGATTTTTTTTGAAAAGTAAATTACACCAGGCACGATGGCTCACATGTGTAATTCCAGCACTTTTTGAGGCCAAGGCCAGAGGCTCTCTTGAGGCCAGGAGTTCAAGGCCAACCTGGGCAACAAGACTCTGTTTGTACAAAAAAGAAAAATAGTACAATTATTTGCATGCGATGGTGTGCACCTGCAGTGCCAGCTACTCAGGAGGCTAAGGCAGGGGGATGGCTCAAGCCCAGGAGTTTGAGACTGCAGCGAGCTTTGAGCACACCACACTGCACTCCAGCCTGGGCAATAGAGTGAGACCCTGTCTCTGAAAAAAAAAAAAAGGATAAACGTAAACTGGAAACCAAATAAAGATTACTCTTGGCATATACTGTTACCAATTTCTGGCACGTAGAACTGGCTTCATCTAGCGAGTGAAACAAAAGATTAAAGTCTCTATGTTACCAACATGGGAGTGGGAAATTTACTGCCTATTGTAGGGCCACACAAGGTTTGGCCAGGGAAATTCTGTAGTCAAAATTGTCTTTTGTAAATCTTGCAGAAATGAGAATTTGAGAGGCTTTGGAGGTCCTAGAAAGGGATCCAGATTAGCCCTATGCAGTCTGTTTTACAGCATCTTTTTTTTTTTTTTTTTTTTCTTTTTTGGGAGATGGTCTCCTTCTGTTGCCCAGGCTCAGGGCAGCAGTCTCAGCTCACTGCAACCTCCACCTCCTAGGCTGAAGTGATCTACCTACCTCACCCTCCCAAATGCTGGGATTACAGGCGTAAGCCACTGCACTCGGCTATAGCATCTTTTATAAACTGGTTTTGTCCTAAATTTTCCTCTAAACTGGTAGGACTATTCCCTTCTTGCACCTTTGTTGTTTAGAAAATGTTAATAGGTTAACCCTATATTAATTTTAGGCATTTTCTTTGTATAATCACTTAAGTGATTGTTTTCTTCCTGTTCTTTTTTTTAATGTTAACATAATGCCATATGAAACAGGTTCTATATCATATATAACAGAGCCGTGTAGCAATATTATTGCCCTAATTTATAAGGATAATTTTGTCATACCTCTTCAGATGGCTGAGAAAAAAATTATTGTCTACCATACGACAAATAAGGTTATTTGCACACTGTATTTCTAATGAAGGTTTATAAATTTGGAACTTAATTGCTTTTACAGTATTGACAATACTATTCAAGGAATACTTGGGATAGTTTTTTAAGCTATTATTTTAACAAGATATTAGGAAGTCTAAAAAGTGTATAAAAACTCTTAACGGTGGCTAGAAGTAGAAATGGACACGAGTCAGTAACTTTTATCCCACTGTTAACACTCAGATTTAATGTTACCCTATCTTGCTTGGGGGCTTTATTTCTCAATTTCTAATTGGTAATTTGGCATGATGTAAACAAACTGAAATCATTACATCTCGTTTTAACCTACCTATTAAAACAGCACAATATTAAGTGTATATAACAATTATTCCATGAAGAAAGTATTACTCACCTTTAATCAGTTATGTACTTAAGTTTAATGTGTAAAGATATTCTTGATAGAAAATAACATTGCACATTAAGACATTTTTTAGTGAGGAAAATGTAGTTACCATGTATTTGCCACATGAATTGTAATGTTTTTGAGAGATAATTAAATGATGTAATAAATATATATTTGAGATAATATGTATTTTTAAAGGGCATTACAAATACAGTGATGATTTGATATTTAAAAATATATTTGCAGTATTATGTGACAGGTAACATACTACTAACTCCAGGGCACTGGCAGCTCCTGTACCAAAACAAAACTGAAATAATTGGCAGTGTAATTTGTGTTCTTACAGTTTTTAAGATGTTATATAATTTGGTCCTGTAGCTTTGAAAGTTAATTATCTTGATCATTTATATATTATATTGCCCAGAGTGCTAATTTAATCTGTGTGTTTTTTATAGAAGAGGAAGATGCTTAGTACCTTCAAAACATTATTGAATTATTCCATATATAATTTGTTTACCACATACGATTATCATAAAATTAATTTTTGCTTTTTGTTTTCTTGCCAATAATAGACGTCTTCCATGTATGCACCTTTTCCACCAAGTGTGTGTTGACCAATGGTTGATTACCAATAAGAAGTGCCCCATATGCAGAGTGGACATTGAGGCCCAGCTGCCAAGTGAAAGTTGACACCATGTTTCAGAACTCTTGCCCTCCCTCTCATTCCCATCCTTCCTGGTACTGCAGTCAACCAAAGATGGCATGACTTACCTGCGCAGATTTGGAAGCATTGAACTTAGAGTGCTGGCTCTGCTATATGGTACAACTAATGCTAGACCTACAGTTTATGTATACAGTTGATTTTGATGTATTTATAAAAGCTTTTTTTTTTCTAGATTTGACATTTTTCTGTATCATTTTACTGTATTTTTGCATGGTTCCTTGTATTGCATTTCTTTGCACATATTATGGGCTTGTGACCCTAAACTTGCAGGCAAGGTTAGCTGCTTTAGTAAGTAGAATTTTGTGGTCTTTTTGTTTTTTACATAGTACCAAGCCTTGATAATTACGAATTTTTTATCCATTACTAACCTTTAATTTAATCAATCATGTACTTTAGTTTAATGTATAAAGATCCTCTAGAAAATGATAATATTGTGTATTAAGACATTCCTTAATTAGGACAAAATGGCTGCTGTATATTTACTATATGGAGTTCTGAGTTAAATACCATCCTTAATACTGGGAACAGAATACAACCCATATTAAACCAGATGCAGGTGGTAGTCACATCACCAGAGTGATCAGTATAAATTTTCTTGGTGTATCCGTTTCCTTTCAACACAGTGCAGATAAGAGTTGAATATTGATATCATACATTTAGACTGCTGTTCGATTGCATTTATCTTTTTCCTACATCATTTGGAATTTTATTTCCCTGATTCAGTTTTTGCTGCTGTGAAACAGCTCTGAGGAACACTAAATATTAATTTCAATTAGCTAGATTGTACATACTTGCAGATTTAACAAAATTTTAGGGAAATTGAAAAAGACATGTAGAATTTGTTGTCTTCTGCTAAGCACGAAAAGTTAAGATATCTGCTTACATTGATTTTGTAGACACGTTAAGTCAAGATTTGGAATTTAAGTCACTGGCAGGTATCTGTGCATTCATAGAACTTCTAAAGGTCCCAGGATCACTTTTAAGGGATTTTTATTAGTTTCAAGATAAATAAAGTCAGCTGAATCTACATGTCTCTTGTTTTATTTCTCTCTAAACTTGAAAACAGTAAATCTGCAGATACTGTGAGGCACAAATTATACTGTCAACCTACTGTTGCTATGGTTATATACTCCCACTTCATACATTACCAAGAGTCGATCACTGATTTAAAATTTTTAATTTCTATAGTTAAGATTTACTGCATAATATAGAATATAAAGTTAAGTTAACATACTAACATTTCTCCTTTGGAGGAAGTTTTAATCTACTTCAGGATGCATATTATTATCAAGATACTTTCATATACAGGATAGCCTAATTTTATTTGTTTAAATATGCTTAATATGCCCCAGATTGCAAATGCATCCAGTCAGTAATATCACTGTCTGTATGTGGAGGACATGTTCCCATGGATCATATGTGAAGATGTCAATAAGCTTGCATTAAGCCACCTGCTTTGTAAGTGGATTGATTAATAAATAACTTATATTTCTATTGTCTTTGTGTTTCATAATTAGTTTTTATAAAAACAGTTTACATTAAACATCTTGGAATTCAAAAATAGTGATCTCACTCAAATTGACATTTGCATAATTTGACATTTATATTCATTCAGTTATGACTACTTGCCCTTTTCTTCATATTAGTAAATGTTACACTGTAATAGTTGTCAGTGTTAACATGCTTCAACATAGTATGTGTGCAAATGGACGATGGATTTAAAGAGCATACCTTACGATTAAACCGAGGTTATAGAAGGTCAGGGGAGAGTGAAAGAGTCAGTGACCTATGTCTGCCATCTTACTGGGGAAAAGAGTGAGGCCTGTCTTCCTTTAAGTAAGTAGCCTGTAATGGATGTAGTACTTTGCCACTGGAATACCCCGGGTCTGTGCCAAGGGACTGAAGAAGTGTAAGATGGGGAGAACTGTATGTCATGGAGTCCTCTTGACGTTCCCCCAAATATAAGTAAAGCACAGGTGGATTTCTCTATTTTTGAATATTACATCAGATTTAGATGCACTACTACCTGTTGACTTGTTTTATAATTGCTACTGATTTTTTTAATGTAGGCAAAGCTTCATTACTTTGAAATTTATTTAATAAAAGTATTTGTGATATAAACCTGAATTGTTAATATAGGAGTTTATTAAGCTACTGCCATTAGTTATCGAAAAATGTGGTAAGTAATGAAGAAAGTAAGGAAGAAAATGACTGAACATTTTGACTTTTTGTGCTTTGTTTTGGTGTCTTCCATATCCTGCTGCATCTTATATGTCAAAATGAACATTTCAGTGATAGCTGTCCAAATACATAAAAACTAAAATTCTTTTGTCAGCAAGTCCTTATTTTTATTGTTGTTAACATGCAAGTGATAAACTGATAATTTGAAACTTTTTTCTTACTCTGGTGACTTTATTTTAGCTGCTAGCACACTTCAGCATTTGAACGATAACAGTTGACTTAGAGAAAACTACTTTGGTTTTAAAAACTGTTACTTGTTCACGCCTGTAATCCCAGCACTTTGGGAGCTGAGGTGGGCGGATCATGAGGTCAGGAGATCGAGACCATCCTGGCTAACATGGTGAAACCCCATCTCTACTAAAAAATACAAAAAATTAGCTGGTCATGTGGTGGCAGGTGCCTGTAGTCCCAGCTACTCAGGAGGCTGAGGCAGGAGAATGGTGTGAACCTGGGAGGCGGAGCTTGCAGTGAGCTGAGATAGCGCCACTGCACTCCAGCCTGGGCGACAGAGCCAGACTCCCTCTCAAAGAAAACAAAAACAAAAACAAAAAACCTGTTATTTGTAACTAGTTGAAACACTAAAATTAAAATATAAGCTCTTGAGGATATTTTGTTATTAGTGCTTCATAAATGGGAATAGTGTAAATCTGTAGAAAATACATCCTAGTTGCTAACTTCCAAAATCTCTGGGAACACAATATATGTGTGTCAAACACACATACACACACACACATACTGTGTTGTTGTTATATGTATATTTGTTGTTGTTGTTTTTGAGACAAAGTGTCCATCTTTTGCCTAGGCTGGAGTGCAATCTTAGCTCACTGAAACCTCCACATCCTGAGTTCAAGTGATTCTCACGCCTCAGCCTCCAGAGTAGTTGGGATCACAGGCGCGTGCCACCACATCACCGTGGCCGGCCAGTGTATATATATATATATATATATATTTTTTTTTTAAACTTCACGTGCCACAATATTTAATACGTCATTTTTTCTCGGTCATAGATATTAAGAAGTATATACAATGTTGGGTGTGGTGGCTCACACCTGTAATCCCAGCACTTTGGGAGGCTGAGGCAGGTGGATCACCTGAGGTCAGGAGTTTGAGCCCAGCCTGGCCAAACCCCATCTCTACTAAAAAAAACTTACCAAAATTAGCTGGCCATTGTGCATGCCTGTAGTCCCAGCTACTTGGAAAGTTGAGGCAGGAGAATCGCTTGAACCTGGGAGGCAGAGGTTGCAGTGAGCTGAGATTGCGCCACTGCACTCAGTTTTGGTGACAGAGCAAGACTCCATCTCTCAAAAAAAAAAAAAAAAAAAAAAAAAAGCCCAGTCTCTCCCCAAAGCTTTATCTGTTGTTATACAATAGTTTTCACTTCGTAACCCCAAAACTTAGTGGTTTACACATCAAATATCTCAGTTTCTGTGGATCAGGCACTCAGGAACAAACAGCCTCGTTTTGCATTTCTACTTCAGGGTCTCTCATGAGGTTATAATCAAGGTCAAGGTGACTGTTGGGGCTGCAGTCATCTTTTTTTTTTTTTTTTTTTTTTGGGACAGAGTCTCGCCCTGTCACTCAGACTGGAGTGCAGTGACGCGATCTCGGCTCACTGCACTCTCTGCCTCCCAGGTTCAAGCAATTCTTTTCCCTCAGCCTCCCAAGTAGCTGGGATTTACGGGCAAACGCCACCACACCTAGCTAATTTTTGTATTTTTAATAGAGATGGTGTTTCACCATGTTGGCCAGGCTGGTCTGGAACTCCTGATCTCAGATGATCTGCCCACCTCAGCCTCCCAAAATGCTGGGAGTACAGATGTGAGCCACTGCACCTGGATGATCTTTTTTTTTTTTTTTAACCTTTTTAAAATCCACCCTTCTGCACACTGTTGGGCTACAAGTCATCTGAAGGCATCACTGGGTCTGGACAATCCATTTCTAAGATTGCTCAGTCCCCAGGCTGTTGACAGGCAGTCTCAGTTCCTCACTGGCTACTGAGAGAGTTCACTGCTACAGGAACCTCTCCAGAGAGCTGCTAGAATGTCTTTACAGCAGGGTAACTTGTTTTACCCAGAACTACTGATCCCAGAGAAAGCCAGGAGGAAGCCTCATGCCACTTTTTGACCTAGTCTCAGAAGTTGCCCTTTGTCCTTTCTGCCACATTCTATTTCTTAGAAATGAGAGTAACTAAGGGCAGGCTATACTCGAGGTGGTGAACTAGGTTCCACCATTTGAAGAAAGGTGTAGCCAAGGATTTGTGTACAAATTTTGAAAACATTCTTATCCCGTATATCAAGACCCAGGTTCAAACATGTAAACTTCTGTGGGCAAAAATTCTTTTTTTTTTTTTTTTTGAGTGCAGGGGTGCAGTCTCGGCTCACTGCAACCTCCGTCTCCCAGGTTCAAGTGATTCTCCTGTCTCAGCCTCCCGAATAGCTGGGATTACTCGTGCCTGCCACCACGCCCAGCTAATTTTTTGTATTTTTTAGTAAAAACAGGGTTTCACCATGTTGGCCAGGCTGGTCTCGAACTCCTGAACTCAAGTGATTGTGGCAAACATTCTATCAGACTGGTCTCCGTGCTTCCTAAGGCTTTCAATTACATCTGATCCATAGTTCAGCACCAGATGATTTCTTGTGCCTGCAGGAGATAACCAAATGCCAAAACATCTGCTTGAAATGACGAAGGCAACTCAAATTTCCCATATGAAAAATCTACCAGGATAACATTTTTGAGAATTCAGTTTACAAATGATCAGAAATCACAGATACTGTGCCATGTTTTCTTAAACTGTGATCCCCCTGTGAAACCAAGATGATAAGACTATTCCAGCAAACGAAAAGCTTATTTGGTGTAAGGACTTGGAATGCCCCCAGGTAAGTGTATTTGTTACCTGTTTTGTAACAAACCACCCCCAAATTGAGTGGTTTATAAAACACATTTATTTGCTCACAGTTGTGTGATTTGGGCAGTGCTGGGCAGGCATAGCTCATCTTTCACTGTGGTATGACGTTTCCTCATGTGGCTACATTCAGCTGCAAGTTCTACTGAGACCGTGTCCACATGGCCTCACCTTGCATATCTGACACGTTAGCTGGGATGGTTAGGACAGGTGATAATGCACTGGGCATTTCTTTCAATGTCATCTCTAGAAAGGAATAGCTTGGGTCTCTATGGTGGTGACGCAGGACTCCGAGGGAGAAATAAACTGCTTCTGAAGACCCAATCCTGTTACTGGAACAGCATCTGTCATCTCTTCTATCACATTCTGTTGGTTAAAGTAAATAATAAGGCTAGCCCAAATTTAAGAAGAGAGAAAATAGATTACACCTGTTCACAGAAGGCACCACACCAAAAAAAAAAAAAAAAAAAAAAAAAGGCGCTCTTTATTCCACCACAGTGAGGTAAAACAAGCCCCATTGTTTTGTTAGAATACCTAGTACAAGCTTTCTGAACACATTTACTTTCCCCCCCAAACCAAAGCTTTGCATATAGAGAAGCTCATGTGCAAAATGATTTATATTCTCAGAGGAATCAGCAGTGAAGGAACTTTCGGTTTCCCAGTGTGATTTCTTTATTATTTTTTTTGAGACAGAGTCTCTGTCACCCAGGCTGAAGTGCAGTGGCGTGATCTTGGCTCACTGCAACGTTCGCCACTCAGGTTCAAGCAATTCTCCTGCCTCAGCCTCCCAATTAGCTGGGATTACAGGCACATGCCACCATGCCCGGCTAATTTTTTTTTTTTTTTTTTTTTTGTATTTTTAGTAGAGAAGGGGTTTCACTGTGTTAGCCAGGATGGTCTCGATCTCCTGACCTGGTGATCCACCCGCTTTGGCCTCCCAAGGTGCTGGGATTACAGGCGTGAGCCACTGTGCCCGGCCTCCCAGGGTGATATTTGAAAAAAAAAAATTTATGGATGGCTGGGCATGGTGGTTCATTCCAGCACTTTGGGAGGCTGAGGCAGGAGGATCACTTGAGCCCAGGAGTTCGGGATCAGCCTAGGCAACATAGTGAGACCCCCATCTGTACAAACCATTTGAAAATCAGCCGGCCGTGGTGGCGCACGCCTGTAGTCCCAGCTACTCTGGTGGCTGAGGTAGGAGGATCACTTGAGTCCGGGGGATTGAGGCTGCAGTGAGCTGTGATCAGACTGCTGCATTCCAGCCTGGGTGACAGAGGGAGACCCTGTCTCAAAACAAGAAGAAGTTTGTGTGTAAGGTTTTAGGTTAGTTGCAGTGAGAAGTACAAAATAAGAAATATCTTCATTTTTAACACCTGTAATCTCAGCACTTTGGGAGGCCAAAGCAGGAGAATCTCTTGAGCTCAGGAGTTTGAAACCAACCTGGCAACATAGCAAGACCTCATCTCTACAAATAAAAAAATTAGCTCGGCAAGGTGGCTCACTCCTGTGGTCCTAGATCCTCAGGAGGCTGAGGTGGGAGAATCACTTGAACCTGCCTGGTCAAGGCTTCAGTGAGCCATGATTGCACCATTGCACTCCAGCCTGGGCAACAAAGCAAGACGCCTTCTCAAAAAAAAAAAAAAAAAAAAAAGATAAAATGTGTTAATACAGATTCAGTTACTCAGTTTTGACAATGTCAAGTCAGTTAATAAAAGCACTATACCCAGCCTAGGCAACACAGTGAGACCCTGTCTCTACAAAAAATTTTAAAAATTAGCCGGGAGTGGTGGCATATACCTGTAGTCCCAGCTACTCAGGAGGCTGAGGCAGGAGAATGGTGTGAGACCAGCAGTTCGAGGCTGCAGTAAGCCATGATTGCACCACTGCTCTCCAGCCTCAGCAACAGAGCAAGACTGTGACTAAAAAAAAAATAAGAAAGCACTTTACCGTTCATAACAAAGCCCTATGAGTAAGCAAGGATTGTCACTTTTATGGTTGTATCTTTTGATAATATATCAACATAAAGCAAAAATATTTTACAACTTCAGTGCACTAAAACATCTATTTTTCTTTTCCAAGACTTTTCCATAGGATACCTAGTTTTTAGTTATAGGATGATTATGGATAGGCTAACATCTTTTCACATAGTAGCGGCAATTATTCCTGTTTCACCTAAGAGGAAACAAGTTCAAGATGCCCTCCAACCAATAGGGATTGAGGCAATTTAGGAATTTAACTTTACATAAGGCTCATCCAACCACACTGATTATTCGTACCCAAGTAACAGAAACATTTAGGAATGATGGGAAAGCTCTGTCAAATTTTTATGTATTTATTTTTGAGACAGAGTCTCACTCTGTTGCCCAGGCTGGAATGCAGTGGCGCGATCTCGGCTCACTGCAACCTCTGTCTTCCAGGTCCAAGCGATTCTCCTGCCTCAGCCTCCCGAGTAGCTGGGATTACAGGCCTGCACCACCACGGCCAGCTAATTTTTGTATTTTTAATAGAGACAGGTTTTTACCATGTTGGCTAGGCTGATCTTGAACTCCTGACCTCAAGTGATCCACCCACCTCAGCATCCCAATGTGCTGGGATTACAGGTGTGAGCCACCGTGCCTGGCCTTCAGATTCTTAATGGAACCTGATATCACGGGTGGTAGATCACTCCTTTCCTCTTTTCCCGTTAATCTCACTTTTTCCTTTCCTGTTTCTTTTTCTGTCTTGATCTTCACCTGCTTCTTTTTACAAGGGCAACCTTAATACTGTTCTCTTTGGACTGCGCTAATCCTCCCACTCTTCTGCTCAAGACTGGCATCACACCTTGTTTCTCATTCTTAAATCTTATATACATCATAAGATCATTTATTAGATGAATATTTTTTAATTAATACACTTAAAATTTTATTTCAGTAGCTTTTGGGATATAAGTGGCTTTCTGTGATGTGGGTGAATTATATAGTGGTGAATTCTGAGATTTTAGTGTGCTCATCACCCAGGTAGTGTACATTTTACCTGATATGTAGGTTTTTATCCCTATCTCCCCTTCCACCCTCCCTCTTCTGAGTCTGTAAATTCCATTATATCACTCTGCTTGCCTTTGTATATTCACAGCTTAGCTCCCACTTACAAGTGAAAACATACAGTTTTTGGTTTTCCACTCCTGAGTTACTTCACTTAGAATAATGGCCTCTAGCTCCATCCAGGTTGCTGCAAAAGACATTATTTTGTTCCTTTTTATTGCTGAGTAGTATTCCATGGTGTATATGTGCCACATATTCTGTACCCACTCGGTTGATGGGCACTTAGGTTGGCAATTGTGAATTGTGCTGCTGTAAACATACATGTGCAAGCGTCTTCTACATATAATGACTTCTTTTCCTTTGGGTAGATACCCAGTAGTGGAACTGCTGGACCAAATGGTAGAACTACTTTTTGTTCTTTAAGGAATCACCATACTTTTTTCCATAGAACTTGTACATTCCTACTAGCAGTGTTTAAGCATTCCCTTTTCCCCACATCCACGCCTACATTGTTTTTTGACTATTGTTTTTTGACATTTTTTTTTCTTTTTTAGACAGGGTCTCAATGTGTTGATGGAGTACTGTGTGCTTGGAGTACTGTGTACTGAGTACTGGAGTACTCACAGGCTGGAGTACTGTGGCACAATCATGGCTCACTGCAGCCTCAGCCTCATGGGATCAAGGGATCCTCCTGCCTCAGCACACGGCCCCCCGCCCCCCACCCCCCTCCCAGTACCTGGGACTACAGGTGCTCACCACTACACCCAGCTAATTTTTGTATTTTTGTAGAGATGGGGTTTTGCCATGTTGCCCAGGCTGGTCTTGAACACCTGGGCTTAAATGATCTGCCCACCCGGCCTCCCAAAGTGCTGGGATTACAGGTGTGAGCCACTGCGCCTGGCCCTTTTTTCTGACTTTTTAATGATGGCCATTCTTGCAGGAGTAAGGTGGTATCTCCTTGTGGTATTAACTTGCATTTCTTCGATGCCAGTTCAGTGATGTTGAGCATTTTTTCATGTATTTGTTGGCCTTTTGAATATCTCTTTTGAGAAATATCTATTCATGTCATTTGCCCATTTTTTGATGGCATTATTTTTTTTCTTGCTGATTTGAGTTCCTTGTAGATTCTGGATACTAGGCCTTTTTCCGATGCATAGTTTGCAAATATTTTCTCTTAATCTATGGTTGTCTATTATTTCTTTTGCTGTGCAGAATCTTTTTAGTTTAATTAGGTCCCATTTATGTATTTTTGTTTTTGTTGCATTTGCTTTTGGGGTCTTAGACATGAATTCTTTGCTTGGGCTGATTATTAGACGAATATTTATTGAGCACCAACCATATACGACAAACGATGTACTAGGTGTTGGGAATACAATGGATAACTTACATGAATCACCAGTCACACAAATCTCTTTTATCTTTTTTTTTTGCCTTACTTGACAATTTGGGTCTTTGAGTAAACGCCATTATTCTATTTTTTTTTTTTTAAGCACACTTTTGCATCTCAACCACCTAACACACTGCATCCCTGAGCAACCCGGAGGGGCCGGTTCCTGCACCCAGGCCAACACAACCTAAACCCCAACACGCCAGAAGAGGAATAAAGACCAACGAACTTCCGCCCACCCAGTACAAACGTCGAGAGAAATTCGTAGATGCCTTGTCAAAATTCAGAGGCGTCCTACGTCTGCTTTCCCAATGAGACAGTTACTTTTCGTTTGTCTCAGAGACTGGGATTTTTTTTTTTTTTTTTTTAAAGACCGTAGGCAGGAAAAACACCCCAATCGGCTGTTGTGACAATCAAACGTGTCTAAGAAAATTCAGCCAATGAGAGTGCGAGAGTGCGTCTTGTGTTGGCCAATGAGAAGAGCGTGCCGTGCGCAGGGCCGCCCAATGGGGCGCAAGCGACGCGGTATTTGAATCCTGGAACAAGGCTACAGCGTCGAAGATCCCCAGCGCTGCGGGCCCAGAGAGTAGTCCTAACGGCGCCTCGTACGCTAGTGTCCTCCCTTTTCAGTCCGCGTCCCTCCCTGGGCCGGGCTGGCACTCTTGCCTTCCCCGTCCCTCATGGCGCTCCTCCGACGCCCGACGGTGAGTGTGCCCGGGGACCGCTCTCAGAGGGGAGTCCGTCGGCCCCACAGCTCCCCTGTCGCTTCTCTCATCTGCTCCGAGCTTCTCCGTCCTAGCCGGGGCTGCTTTTCTCTTCTCCGGCGCTCCCCGCTTCGCCCGCGTCCCTGGCCCTGCGGCCGGTCCTCTCCGGCCGGCCTTTCCTCGTCTGGATTCCGCCCTCCCCTAACCCGTCCCTGCCCCGGGGTGGGAGAAGTGTAGGAAAGCGCTTCCGAGATGGCACCTGTCAAGTAAGCCCCCAGAGCACTAGGCCTAGTACTCAGCGAGCGATCCCCGAGTGCTCTTCATTGCAAGAGAGTTATCTACTTCCACGTTCCTGGGATTTCCCTCCCCCTTTCTTACAACTCCTTGCCAACTAAGGGATCTGTGGTAGGGGCTGGGAGGAGGACTGGAAGGGTTCTGTAGGCAGTAAAGTGTGCTGCGTGTTTCATCAGGCAACCGCCAGGCTGTTTTTCAGATTGTTCACGTTTCTTTTTGTATGAGTTTCCCATTTATTTCTGCACGCTAAGTCTTCCATGCTACGTTCACTAATAAATGGGTTTGTCCCCTTAAAAAATTAATTTCTTTACTCAAATGTAATAGAGATTTTTGAATATAATTTGGACCAATGTGGCAGACTGAGAGAAAAGGGTCCAAATTCACTTATTTCATCCTTGCAGAGATCAGAGTGTTACGGTGTTTTGGGTATTTTTCCTGTGGGCTTGAATTGTACCGGGACCTACTTTTTTCCCTTGCTGAAAGCTAGTAGGCCCTGACACACCTGAGTTCCATCATCTTGGCTATAAGGTTTGATAAAAGCTGCCAATTTTCCTATCCAGATGAATTTAAATTTAGTTACATTACCAGGCTTCTACCCATAAGCATTACATTTTCAAACACTTTTTCAGATTGGCAGTTGCTGCTGGACGAAATTGAAGTGTGACTTTTGAGAATCCTAATAGATTGAATACATTCATCATTTAATTAATATCCTTTTGTGGATCTAAGTCCAACTGACAAGTAATTTTTTATAATAGTGTATTGTATAACGTTATTTAATAGTCAAAAACTTTCTGTTCAGGAAAGGCTTGAGTTTCCCTGGCCCCTCTCTCTGCCTGGTAGATCCACTCAAACCCCTTGTTGGGAGTTTTATTAGAGTCAGGACCCTGAACTCTCAGGGATAGGACGTGCTGGTTTTTTGCGTTTTTCTTTTTTAATGAAATGTTTATCACTTCTATAATGAGCTTTTTTGGTATGAGTTGCTTTTCCTAGCAAGTTTTATTTCCAAGCACATTATGTCTAAAGCAGGTTAAGGTCAACTGACAATTTTTATTTCATACAATTCCAACCTTCCCTGAGTTTGGGAGCTAAAACTATATTATCCAAGAAAACTACTTCCATTCTAAATATCCTTAATATAAGAGAAAATCCATTCTATGGCAACCTCATTTTAAAAAGCTGTAGTTCTGGCCGGGCGCGGTGGCTCACGCCTGTAATCCCAGCACTTTGGGAGGCTGAGGCGGGTGGATCACGATGTCAGGAGATCGAGACCATCCTGGCTAACACGGTGAAACCGCGTCTCTACTAAAAATACAAAAAATTAGCCGGGCGCAGTGGCGGGCGCCTGTACTCCAAGCTACTCGGGAGGCTGAGGCAGGAGAATGGCGTGAACCCGGGAGGCGGAGCTTGCAGTGAGCCGAGATAGTGCCACTGCAGTCCAGCCTGGGCGAAAGAGCGAGACTCCGTCTCAGAAAAAAAAAAAAAGCTGTAGTTCTAAAAGATCATGCATACAGGAGCATTTCTTATTTGTAAAATGGCATAAGAATCAAAGCTAGTTTAGGTTTTAAACATCTGGTTTTTAAACAACCAGACCTATTATTAACTATTAATATTATAGCTTTATTATTTTTCATCTTAATTTACTTTTTACCAAGCTCTGTAAAGGAAGGTTTTTAAGTATATGCCTTTAACTTGCAGGGATCTCTAACAAGTGATATGGGTACTATATGAGAAATAATCATTAAATACTAATAAGCTTTGAAGTTCTCTTACAGGCCCACTTGAGTACTCAGAATAGCTTTGCAAGTTTAGTGGGAGGATCTTTATTACAGATAAAGTAGATGGGTGATTTGCCTAATTTAGAGTGATGTTATTAACCACAAATAGCATTTTTAGACTTCCTGAAATGTACCTTTTCCATCTTGCAAATAGATCTTGACGTATTGTCCTTTCCCAAAGCAATTCTAAATTTGAGTATCTAACATTAGCAAAGTATTTCAAATTCTTTCAAGGTTTCATTACTTTTTTTTTTTTTTTCAGGTGTCCAGTGATTTGGAGAATATTGACACAGGAGTTAATTCTAAAGTTAAGAGTCATGTGACTATTAGGCGAACTGTTTTAGAAGAAATTGGAAATAGAGTTACAACAAGAGCAGCACAAGTAGCTAAGGTAACAATGATGAAGACTGAATGTGAATACAGAGGCTGATTCTGTATAGTACTGAGTCCCACAACGCTGGCTGTCTTGCCCTATCAGTGTTTCTTTTTCCTTATAGAAAGCTCAGAACGCCAAAGTAACAGTTCAACCCACCAAAACAACAAATGTCAACAAACAAGTGAAACCTACTGCTTCTGTCAAACCAGTACAGATGGAAATGTTGGCTCCAAAGGTAGGAAGTTCTGAATTTACAAACATATTTAATGAGGTAGCCTGTTTTTAGCCAGACTACAAGGGTGCCTTTATCATTGCTGTACCTTTTAATGAACATTCATAGCTGGAGCTCTGCTTTGAAGCAATAATGTAGGAAATGAGTATATACACCTTTTAACTTAACATTATGACCATGAAGCTGGGCATGGTGGCTTATGCCTGTAATCTCAGCACTTTGAGAGGCTGAGGCAGGAGGATCGCCTGAGGCCAGGAATTCAAGGCTGTAATGTGCTATAATTGTGCCACTGCACTCTAGCCTGGACAACGGAGCAAGACCTTGTCTCTGAAAAAAAAAAATATTACGACCCTGAATAGTAAAGTTAATTACCTTAATACCCAAATAAAGGACAGAATGGTTCAGAAAATTTGTGGAATGAGTGAGATTTTTAGGGGTAGAGAGAAGCTGATAGCTTATAGGAAAGGGCACCTTTTTGGAGAACAAAGTAGCAACAAAGATCAAGGTACCAAAGCGGATATGGACCTATAATCATGTCCTTTTGTTAAGGAGTCTGAAAGACTTAACTGAGTCAGGTGGCTTGTGTGAGGAACCAGAGGCTGGGAAGAAGGTTGCAGTTGGATTTGAAGGTCTTGGAATTTGGATTTTTATCCCATTAGACTTGAGGAAACAAAGTTTTGAGGAGTACCGAAATGATGAAAACAGTGTAGGGAGGTTAAGTTAGGAGGTATTGCACTTGTCCAAGCAAGAGCTGATGAGGGTCTGGAGCTAGCCCAGATCTTCCCTAAGCGCCTACCCATACACCAGTATCAATACTGGGTATGAAGAAACAACATCAAATGTGTTAGGATGTCTCAGAATGTCTTTCAGGGACGTCATCTTGTATTTAGGAAAGAATACTTTGGACACATGGCTTGCATTGCAGGAGTGGTATCCTTATCCACTTGGATATTAAATAAACCATTTATGCAATAAATGAACAAAAAGTAGGAAAGTCAGGAGAGGGCGGTAGCTTTGGTAAAGGTATCCTGTTTGGCTTCCGATTTGTTGAGGTAACCGAGGGACATCTGCCTGGAAATGCAGTTGGAAATGTGGCAGCAACACCTGAAGGCAAGGACCAGATTTGTCAGCTTTCTCCACAGAGATGATGGTTGAAAGCTCTTTGCTCTTTATGAGAACTAAAGCTTAGAACAAATAGTTGAGATGGGACTTCATTTAAAAAGCCTTCCCTAGAAGGTTTCTATAATAGTGACCTCCTGAAAGCCAAACCCAAAGGCTGATTTTCAGACCTTGATCTCTTAGCAGTTGTGTAGTGTTTTACATGTGTAATGGTTTGAATGTGGTTCCTCCCACATCGCAGGAGGGCGATTTGGCAGTATATATATATTTTTTGGGGGGACGGAGTCTTGCTCTGTCGCCCAGGCTGCAATGCAGTGGCTCGATCTCTGCTCACTGCAACCTCCGCCTCCTGGGTTCAAGCGATTCTCCTGTCTCAGCCTCTGGAGTAGCTGGGATTACAGGTGCATGCTACCACGCCCAGCTGATTTTTTTAGTAAAGACGGTTTCACTATGTTGGCCAGGCTGGTCTCGAACTCTTGACCTCAGGTGATCCACATGCCTCCGCCTCCCAAAGTGCTGGGATTACAGGTGTGAGCCACCGTGCCTGGTGGTAGTATAGTTCAAATGGTTATTCTCCATACCCAGTAGCTTTGTTTTTTATCCAAGAAAATGATCAGAGGGATAATCAAGTACTTTTAAATAGTGCTGTGATGAGTGTCTGTTGTAGAGTAGAGAAATACCCTAGTTAAATCCATTTAAGGAAATACTATGCAGCCATAAATATCATGTTTTAGTAGAATATTTAAAGGCATCAAAATGCTTGTAACATTAAGTGGAAAAATCAGATTATAACAATATATAAACAGTGCAACCCCAGATTTGCTTTTAAAATGTACATTGTATGCAGAATATTGATGGTAGTTATTTTTGAGTATTATGTTGGACTTAAGATTAACTTTCATTTTCTTCCTTAAAACTTCAAACTTTTACCATGGGTACATATTACTGCAAGTTAGAGAAGAAGAAAAGAAGGCTTTTTTTTTTTTTTTCATTAAAGCAAAGACCACAAATATGTTACAAAAGAAACAAAGGGAAAAATAGTTTCCTCCTGTGACCTCCATAACTTCACCCTTTTTGTGTTTCCTTTACTCCTTGGCTGACTCCTTTTTCTCTTGCTTCCTGGCAAAATTGAGGCCACTGTTTGAGATAAAGCATTATGGACCTGTAGCTCAGTTCTTATAAAAATCAATTCCAGGGTTGAAACATACAGTGACATGTTGTAGATTTAGAAGTTATCAGGAATTAATGAACAACAGTTATTTCCAATTCAAATGTATTTCCCTCTGAGAAAGACAGTAGTGAAGGAATCTCTAAGTCCACGATTTAGGTAGAGCCCCACCTTCTGGCAGGTGAGTCCCTCTACCTGCCTGTCTCTGGTCAGCTTTCTGGCTTTTACTTTGTCACGTGCTCTATCTGCAGGGTTAGCACTGTTCTTTAGAGCCATTCCCTGGAGGTGTGGAAATGCCACTTGAGTGCACAGGTTTCTAGCAATTTTCCTGGAAAGATGATAACATAAGCCATGTGTCCATGTTAGGAGATGTACCCAGTCTTCTAACCAAATTTATAGTATCCTTTTTGCAAAACTAGAGGGCAGGTTTCTTTCTTTGTAGCAGTTGACACAACTGAATCACAAAGTGCCCTGGCTGAGACCTTGGAAGAGTTCCAGCCCTTTACAGGTAGTCATAGAAGCTTATTATCCTGCAGGTTTTGGAGAAAATGGTGTTTTTTGCTGATTAATGAGGCTTTGGTAAACACAGTAGTTTGAAAGGACATGGAAGGCTTTCTACTAGTCCCATGTTTGCTGGACACTGGGGAAACAAGTTAAATAAACCATCGATTCTGTCTAGAGGAGCTCCCAGTTAAGTTGGAGGACATAGGAGTAAAAGCATGGCTTTATCTGTCACAAAGAGAGATGCATGCTTATGAGAGGTACTGAGGAGTCATAGCTAGAACAGATTACCTGACCAGATGAGTAGGATCTTAGAAAGGGTCTTACAGTAATTAAATTATGTTGGAGTTCAAAATGAATGCTTTCAAGGAATTCTATATTAAGGGCCAGGGCAAGAATCTTTGTCTTATCCTAGTGGCTTTTGTTGTTGACTGCTTGACTGATGGACAGGATCTCACTATGTTGCCCAGGTTGGACTCAAACTCCTGTGCACAAGCAATCCTCCCACCTTGGGCTCCCAAAGTGCTGGGATCACAGATGTGAGCCACCACACCCAGCCCCTGGTGGCTTTTGGATATGGCTAAACTCAGTTGCACTTCTGAATAGGAGCCAGAAAAATATTCTAAAGTGGTATGATAGCACATGATAACCTCTGTCTCCTTAAACCAGAATTTTTGTTATTGACTGCCCTTCCAGGGGTGGGTGATAATGCTTATCCTTGAAAAAGTTAACCTTCAACTGAAGCTGCATATGCTTATTACAATGCAAATGTGATTCTAGTCACTTGCTAAACTCCTTCGGTTTTTCACCTTAACATTTGCATAAAATCAAAGCTTCTTAGCTTGGCTCTTGTTCAGCTTTTCAGCTCATCTTCTCATACCTCACAGGCTATCCTGCTGACATCTCAAATCAGTTTGCAGTTCCCAGAATTGCCTTGATTGTCTTTGGTTTCCTTTTGCCTGTTCATCTTCCTTAAGGTCTTACCGTCTCTGGTACCCTGGGTACCTCTACTCATTTGTTCTAGCTCCTTGAGGTTTCCAGGTTCCCAAATTCTATTCTATCCTTTTCTTTTCTTTCTTTCTTTTTTTTTTTTTTTTGACAGAGTCTCGCTCTGTCTCCAGGCGTACAGTGGCATAATCACAGCTCACTGCAGTTTTGATCTCCTGGGCTCAGGTGATTCTCCCATTTCAGCTTCCAAGTAGCTGGGACAAAAAGTGTGCGCCACCACGCCTGGCTAATTTTTGTATTTTTTGTAGAGGCGAGGTTTTGCCATGTTTCCCAAGCTGGCCTTGAACTCCTGAGCTGAAGCAATCCACCTGCCTCAGCCTTCCAAAATGCTGGGATTACAGGTGTGAGCCACCGCACTTGCCCTGGGTTCTCAAATTCTTGAATAAATGGCATGCATGCCTGCATAGCTCTTGCTCACCTGGTCCTTCCTCAGTTTAAGACCTTTGATTTAAGAGGGGAGGACATGTTTTAAACTGCTCTTTTTTTTTTAATTGTTGTTATTGATGCATCCTCGAAGACTGGAAATGATAATCATTGAGCTTTACTGTAAATTAGAATTGTCTTTTTTTTTTTTTTTTTTTTGAGACAGAGTCTGGCTCTGTCACCCAGGCTGGAATGCAGTGGCGTGATTTCGGCTCACTGCAACCTCTGCCTCCCAGGTTCAAACGATTCTCCTGCCTCAGCCTCCTGAGTAGCTGGGATTACAGGTGTGTGACACCACAGGCCCAGCTAATTTTTGTATTTTTAGTAGAGACGGGGTTTCACCATGTTGTAGGCTGATTTCAAACTTCTGACCTCGTGATCCGCCACCTTGGCCTCCCAAAGTGCTGGGATTACAGGCGTGAGCCACCAGGCCTGGCCACCTCCTCTTTTTAAAAAATATTTTATTACCTTAATATATATTCGTATAGCTGAGTGTCTTGTTAGGTTTTACTTGGAGAAGTACTTTTTTTTTTAAAGCAATGATTTGGCTGGGTGCGGTGGCTCATGCCTGTAATCCCAGCACTTTGGGAGGCCGAGGTGGGCGGATCACAAGGTCAGGAGATTGAGACCATCCTGGCTAACACGGTGAAACCCCATCTCTACTAAAAATACAAAAAATTAGGCAAGTGTGGTGGCGGGCGCCTGTAGTCCCAGCTACTCCATAAACTGAGGCAGGAGAATGGCGTGAACCCAGGAGGTGGAGCTTGCAGTGAGCCAAGGTCATGCCACTGCACTCCAGCCTGGGCAACAGAGCGAGACTCCATCTCAAAAAAAAAAAAAAAATTGAAAAGAGCAATGATTTATTTATCTTTCATTAATAAATACTTGTTTTAACTACTTTATAGATTTTTAATTTGCGTAATTTTTATAAATAATTACCCAGTCAGCATAGGAGAGTGAAATACTGAGTTGTGAACTTGCTCAGTCTTCGTTCCCTTCTCCTATTTTATTTATAGACTGCAATATGCTTTTCTCCTTTTTAGTTGCCAATTTTTCAATTTAGAATAAGTTAAAGAGAAGAAAACATTATACTGCAGAAGAGGCTGCTACTAAAGTAGAAGGATCAGCTCCAGTAATCTTTGAACCCAGGTGGTCAAGTTTCTTTCATTTATTGAGCACCTACTACGTATCAGGGATTATATAGATGTTTGAGGTACCTTAGTAGGCAAAACCAATTAAATAAACATAAGCTTTTAGAGCTTACATTCTGGCAGAGGTAGACAGAAAATAATACACATACTATATAAACTATAGAATTTTAGAAGTATAGGTTTTATGAGAAAAAACACAGAATAATACACATACTATATAAACTATAGAATTTTAGAAGTATAGGTTTTATGAGATGAGACATATGGGTAGGGTGGGAGGACAGGAATTGGAGGCAGGTGATAATTTTGTTTTTTGTTTATTTGGTTGATTTTGAGGCGGAGTCTTGTTCCGTCCAGCCCAGGCTGGAGTGCAGTGGCATGATCTTGGCTCATTGCAACCTCTACCTCAGCCTCCTGAGTAGCTGGGACTACAGGGCCGCACCATCACGCCCAGCTAGTTTTTGTATTTTTAAAGTAGAGATGGGGTTTTGCCATGTTGGCCAGGCTGGTCTTGAACTCCTGGGCTCAAGCCATCCACCTGCCTTGGCCTCCCAAAGTGCTAGAATTACAGGCGTGAGCCACCGTGCATGGCCTGATAATTTTAAATAGGAGTTAGAATAGACCCCATTGAGAATGTAATATTTAAGCAAAACTTGAAGAAAGTAAGGGAATTACCCATATGGACATAGGGGCAAGCATTCTGGGTAAGAAGAACCTGGCTTGAGTGAAGCAGTCAAGGCAGAGAAGCAGGAGATGGGTCAGCGAGGGAATTGGGGAGGGCCAGATTATATAAGGTCTATAGGCCATTGGGAGGACTTAAGTTTTCAGTTTGAGTGAAATTAGAGAGTTTTAAACAGAGAAGTGTCTCTTGAAGAACTTCACATACTATATCTTGAATTATTCACCTCTTGGTATGAAATTTGTTTTGTCTTTAACATATTTCAGATGTGTGTATGATATTGATATTTAAGCCAGTTGGTTCTGCATGTATTTGTGGTTAAGGCTGCTCCTACATGTGCCTTAATTTGTTGCTGTAGGGTCCTTCTCCCACACCTGAGGATGTCTCCATGAAGGAAGAGAATCTCTGCCAAGCTTTTTCTGATGCCTTGCTCTGCAAAATCGAGGACATTGATAACGAAGATTGGGAGAACCCTCAGCTCTGCAGTGACTACGTTAAGGATATCTATCAGTATCTCAGGCAGCTGGAGGTAGGTGGGCCTTTGTGTTTTGGTTGTATAAGCAATGTGGAATTTACCACACAGCTGGGAAGGAAGCAAGGTCAGCTTTTTAAACTTTTGATTCTACCCACAGGTTTTGCAGTCCGTAAACCCACATTTCTTAGATGGAAGAGATATAAATGGACGCATGCGTGCCATCCTAGTGGATTGGCTGGTGCAAGTCCACTCCAAGTTTAGGCTTCTGCAGGAGACTCTGTACATGTGCGTTGCCATTATGGATCGATTTTTACAGGTAGGTGTGGCTTCAGGGACTTCATGCCAGTGGCTCATTGAACATTGCATTTATGCTTGGGGGATAGAAAACGAAAGTGGGTACTTCTGAAAAAAAGACCAAAAATCAAACTGTGAGAAGTCAAAGAACTTTAGGGACTAAAAAGGGAAGTAATCCAAGTGTGTCAAGCCTTTAATGATGCTGACCAATATTGGGCATTTCTGTAAGGCCAGCCAGCTAAAAAGTACTTGGGGGAAATATTGCATTGCCACAATCCTTCATCAGAGGACATATACTATCAGTTGGGCTGAAAGTCCATCTGAAGCCTGTAGTGCCTTTGGATGCTGGTTTTCTGGGCCTGCTTGCACAATTTCCATAGTTTGGTGCTCTTTGGTGTTAAGTTTTAAGTTTCCTCATCTGAAAAACGATGAGTTTGGCTGGAAAACCTCCACGTTTCCAGCCAACTATGTCATTGAATCACTGTAGAAGAAGAAGGTGGCAGTATTTGTTTTTTTTAAAGGAGCAGGGGTTGTGTGTGGAGTGGACTGAGAATGTGGTGTAATAAAGAGTAATATAAGAAAATAAGAGGCAAAAATAATCTTCAGCATATTTATGAGTGGGTAATGCACAGCCCCTGACCTGTTAGAAGAGACAGCAGATATAAATTGCCAGTGTGTTATCTACCAAACAATAGCCCTGCGATAAGGTTTTATTTATTTAAAGTCAATATTCAGGATAGGGGTTTAGGTCAGGCACAAATTCTGTCCAAACAATGTAATGGCCCTGAGATACTACAAAATCCCAGGTAGTATGCATTCCTCTTTGGGCAGGAAAGCACAACAGTATTTTAGGTAGGTTTCTTTATTTTTTATTTTTTTGAGACAGGGTTTTATTCTGTTGTTGCCCACGCTGGAGTGCAGTGACCCAATCTGGGCTCACTGTAGCCTCAACTTCCTGGGTTCAATCAATCCTTCTGCCACAGCTTCCCAAGTAGCTGGGACTACAGGCATATGCTACCATGCCCAGCTAAGTTTTTGATTTTTTTATAGAGATGGGGTTTTGCCACGTTGCTCAGGCTGGTCTCGAACTCCTTAGCTCAAGTGATCCGCCCACCTCGGCCTCCCAAAATGTTGGGATTATAGGCATGAGCCACTGTGCCCAGCTGTGGTAGATTTTTAATAATGAGAATTGAAGCAAGAAAAGTACAAAGTCCCAGTTTTGGAGAAAAAAAAAAAAAGCAATTAAGGGAAACACTTTATCCTAGCCTGAGAGTCTCCCTGACTCCAAAGCATTAGTGAAAGATTTTCTAAGCTGAATAATGGGTATGCTTTTGGTAAGGATTGAGGAAATGAGCCATCCATTAAATTCTCACTTTTTTCTTTGGCCTTATCTCTATTCAGACCGTGCTTAGTGTGTCAGGTCAGGGCTGCCACAGATACTCAAGTCAGCATGAGGTTGTGGGAAGAGTGACTAGGAGCTTGGTATTCAGGCTTGGATTCTTCCCTTCTTGGCAATTGAATGATCTTGGCGTGGTATCTGAATCTGTTCTCAGGACACCTATTTGTAATTGAGGAATAAAATATGTCCTTCCTAGAATTTTTATGAGGATTGGATGAGATAATAATATGTTAGAATCTTAGCGCTGTGCCTAGCACACAGTGCTCAATTACAGATAGCTGTCGTGATCAGTGGTAGACAGTCAGGTCTCCTGTGCCCTTATGAGCAAACACAATGTGCACTTTTCCAGGACTTGGTTTCCTTTCCCCTTCTCCCACCCAAAGCTTCACTCTTCTTGTTAGGTGTGACTTTTGATACACTAATTTTCCATTAGGTTCAGCCAGTTTCCCGGAAGAAGCTTCAATTAGTTGGGATTACTGCTCTGCTCTTGGCTTCCAAGTATGAGGAGATGTTTTCTCCAAATATTGAAGACTTTGTTTACATCACAGACAATGCTTATACCAGTTCCCAAATCCGAGAAATGGAAACTCTAATTTTGAAAGAATTGAAATTTGAGTTGGGTCGACCCTTGCCACTACACTTCTTAAGGCGAGCATCAAAAGCTGGGGAGGTAAGTGCCTCCAACTCTGTAAGAGACTAGTTTTGCTTGGTGTCTCATCCCAGAAACCTTGACCTAATTAAAGGAAAGCTTATTTATAGGACGCATCCTTTAGATAAGTCTTAATGCTTACCTCATCAGTTCTTAAGAGAAAAGGCCTCATGATCTGTGTTTACAACATAGTGTGGAATAGAGTAATTCTTGAGAAGGATAAGTGAGTTAAGTGAATTGGAGTTCCTAGGCCTTCATGCAGAATTTTGCAAGACAGTAATTACAGTTGTGATTCTTACTGTCCCTTGCTGTTCTTTCTTAGGTTGATGTTGAACAGCACACTTTAGCCAAATATTTGATGGAGCTGACTCTCATCGACTATGATATGGTGCATTATCATCCTTCTAAGGTAGCAGCAGCTGCTTCCTGCTTGTCTCAGAAGGTTCTAGGACAAGGAAAATGGGTGAGTGGTGGATTTAAGAAGAAATTAATTAGGCCACATTTTAGTCCTTCATAATATGAAAGGCCTTAGCATTTTTACAACGCTATCCTTGAAGCAATTGGTTTTGTTTTGTTTTTGAGACAGGGTCTCAATCTGTTGCATAGGCTGGAATGTGGTGGTGCCATCACAGCCCACTGCAGCCTTGACCTCCCAGGCTCAAGTAATCCTCCTACCTCAGCCTCCCGAGTAGCAGTGACTACAGGCACGCATGACCATGCCTCGCTAATTTTTGTAAATTTTTTTGTGGAGACAGGGTTTTGCCATGTTGTCTAGGCTAGCCTCGAACTCGGCTCAAGCAGTCTGCCCACCTTGGCCTCCCAAAGTGCTAGGATTTCAGGTGTGAACCACTGTGCCTGGCCTGAAGCAATTGTTTAAAGTCCAAATGCCTAAAGGAAAGCTACTTGGAGAGGGGCATAGGGGCTTGTGCTTGTAGTTCTAACTACTCGGGAGGCCGAGGGAGGAGGATCATTTGAGCCTAGGCCCAGGAGTTCAAGTTTAGCCTGGTGAACATAGAGAGACCCCTCTTGGGAAAGAAAGAAAGCAAGCTACTTGGAACAGTTCAAATAGAAGTGAGTTGACTATATATACCAAGGTGCATGTATGCAGTATAGAGTTGTACAGAATGAGGAGGGCCACTAAGAACTGATATGTATAATTTCTTAGATACTATGTTAAGTGAAACAAGCAAGTTGTCAAGCACACAAGACAAAGGAAGGCCAAGGCCTGACTGATTTAGCCAGTAAGAATAGAATGAGCCACTTGTAGATTCAGAAGAGTAGCCAAGGATGGCATCTCCCTGGGTCTTTGTTTCACGTGGCAAAAAGGATAATGTGGAAACAAATGGAGCTGGATGGCTGCAATGCAAGCCACAGGTACACTGTTGTGGAGAAGCCAGTTCTAGACCACTGCTAAGCAATCTTCTAGTCTGCAGCTATACCCTGAGAGCAGCACAGTAGAAAACCTCATCAGAACCTAGGGGATATGAAGCTGTCTTGGCCGGGTGCCATGCCTGTAATCCCAGCACTTTGGGAGGCCAAGGTGGGCAGATCACCTGAGGTCAGGAGTTTGAGACCAGCCTGGCCAACATGGCAAAACCCCCATCTCTACTAAAAATACAAAAATTAGCCAGGCATGATGGCAGCTGCCTGTAATCCAAGCTACTCAGGACGCCTAGGCATAAGAATCACTTGAACCCGGGAGATAAAAGTTGCATTGAGCCGAGATCATGCCACTGCACTCCAGCCTGGGGGATAGAGCGAGACTCTGTCTCCAAAAAAAATAAAAAAGAAGAAGCTGTCTCGTGACAGCCTCCCAGGAGAGATAGGGAGGTGAGTGGGAGATGGCTGGGCGGCAGCTCTGCCCACACCTGCCATCTCCTCCTTTTCCAGGAGGATCACAAAGCATTTTGCCAGGACAGATCAGCTGTGGTTCAAGCCTTGGCCTGTGTGGCCTATATGGATATAGGCAAGGTCACCAGGGCAACGTGGTGGAGCTGTTCACCTAAACGATGTATATTGTAGTTTACATGTTATGCAAGAAAGTGTGTGTGTGTATGTATATATATTTATATATTTGTTAATTTTTTGGTATAGGAGGAATAAACCAGAAACAACGAAAGTAGAAACTATGGGGTTCTGTGGGAATAGGGTGGAGGTTGAGGATGAGAGGACTTCTGACTGTAACCTTTTATTGACTTCATAATACAGTGTAACTTTTTTTACTTTTGAACAATGTAAATATTTTATGCAAACTTTAAATTGTAATTAAGTGGAAATAAACAATGTAACTACATGTGAAATTGGTAACAGAACACAGAGGAAAGAATTAATTTAAGTACTTGTTGCTTGAGCGCAGGAGTTTGAGCCCAGCCTGGGTAGCATAGCAAGACACCCATCTCTACAAAAAATTAAAAAATTAGTTGGGTATAGTGGCACACACCTGTAGTCCTAGTTACTCAGGAGGCTGAGGCAGGAGGATTGCTTGAGCCCAGGAGTTCAAGGCTGAAGTAGCTATAATCCTGCCACTGCACTCTAACCTGGGCAACAGAGCAAAACCCTGTCTCCGAAAAAAAAAAAAAAAAAAATCTGTAACCTGAACACAGCATTCTGACTGTACATCCTTAGTGGGATTTAAAGTATGACAAAGTAAAGGAGTAAAGTGGTAACATCAAGTTTACTTAGTAGGTTCATTGTTAATAGTAATCTGTTATTATAATTTTGGAACTATTTTATGTGTATTGTAGGATAAAACAAATTTATTCATGTTATCAAGAACTAAAATTTTCACTATAGGAAGAGTTTTTTAAATTATTAATTAATTTTTTATTATACAGGGTCTTTCTTTGTCATCCAGGCTGGAGTGCAGTGCTGCTATCACAGCTTACTGCAGCCTCAATTGCCTGGGCTCAAGTGATCCTCCCACTTCAGCCTCCTGAGTAACTGGGACCCAGCCACACGCCATCATGCCTGGCTAATTTTAAAGTTTTTTTGTAGAGATTGGCTCTCCCTATGTTGCCCAGGCTGGTCTCGAACTCCTGGGCTCAAGTGATCTTCTTGCCTTGGCCTCCCAAAGTGCTGGGATTACAGACGTGAGCCACTGTACCTGGCCTAAGAGAGAAAATACTAACAGTTAAAAACAAAAGGTAGTCCTCACGTAGGAAATAGCAAAACAAAAACAAAGGAAAACCCCTATTATGTTTTGGAAATAACAGCAAATTCATAATAAAGAGTCTCAGAAACAGTGACAACTCAGTAGTAGTGAGCATATTTAGTGCCCACATCTTGGATACTAAATACCATTATCTACTGGCAACTAGGGCTCTTTAGTGAAATTGCTGATTTCAGGGCTATGGCAGGGGAAGTACAAGGTGAGCCTAGAACAATTTGTGCCAGATAGCACACAAATTCTCAAAGATCAATGAGGTCACATCAAAAGGACATAGGACAGCTGGTCATGGCAGCATGTGCCTATAGTCCCAGCTACTCAGGAGGCTGAGGCAGGAGGATCCCTTGAGCCCAGGAGTTTGAGGCTGCAGTGACCTATGATTGCGCCACAATAAAATAGGAAGGGAAGGAGGGACATAGGAACTGGCTTGAAAGGACTCTGGCTGACTGAATTAGAGCATTAAAAACAATAATGACAGTAATAGATTATAGTGTATAAAAAAAGGATTCCTGGGTCCATAATGATACAAAAAATAAAAGAGGGGTTCATTTTTAAAAATCAGAATACCAGTTCATTAAAGTAGAATGATAGAATTAGAAACCACTAATTTTTAACCTGTAATGTAATAATTTATTCAAGCAAGGTACATCAATGAATGCAAAAATCATTAGGTGGAATAATTTTGGGAAACAAGATTCATGTAGTCTCAAATTATCATCCCATAGATGCTTGTTAATTCTGTAGCAAAACTGCACATCTATGAGGAAGTGGTCTGGTGGTTTCCACCTTCACCCAGGGATTAAGCTCAGCATTACCATTGGCAGACGACCTGAGTTGCCGTGCCGTGTTGTGCAGTAAGATGCATACATTATCACCTATTCATGCCCAAAATGTTCGACAGGAATTAAATCATGAGGAAATGTGCAAATCCAGAATGTGAGACATTTTAAAAGGAACTGCCTCGATGCTTAAAAAAAAAGTCACTGATGACAGTGTTTCTTACGTGAGAATGGTGTTATGGATAGGTACGAAAATGTGGTTTTTAGAATATGCTTCTGAAACATTTAGCAGGGATGTGCTGTGATATCTGCAAATTGCTTTCAAATGGCATAGCAAAAATTTTGTGTGAGTATACACAGGGAGAGGAGGGAAATGTGGCACATGTTCATGATTGATCAATCTACGTGAAGGATATATAAGAGGGTAATTCTTTCAGTTTTTCTGTAGATTTGGAATTTTTTGAAATAAATGAAACACTTGAGGCAAAAATGTCACTGGTACATGGTACCATGGCTAATTTTTAGTCACCTTACTCTTAAATGTGCTTCGCTCTCCCAGTTTTCTGAGAATTTATTTCAAAATGCTAGAAATTGTGCATTATTTCAATTTTTACTCTTGTTTCCTCTTTCTTCCCTTCAAAGTATTTTAGGATTAAATTGTGTAGACTGGGCACAGTGGCTCACACCTGTAGTCTCAGCACTTTTGGAGGCTGAGGCAGACAGATTGCTTGAGCCCAGCAGTTTGAGACCAGCCTGGGCAACATGGTGAAACCTTGCCTCCACAAAAAATAGAGAAACTGGCTGGACGCAGTGGCTCATGCCTGTAATCCCAGCACTTTGGAAGGTTGAGGCGGGTGGATCACTTGAGGCCAGGAGTTTGAGACCAGCCTACCCAACATGGTAAAACTCTGTCTCTACTAAAAATACAAAAATTAGCTGGGCGTGGTGGCACATGCCTGTAGTCTCAGCTACTCGGGAGGCTGAGACACGAGAATTGCCTAAACCCGGAAGGTAGAGGTTGCAGTGAGCAGAGATTGTGCCACTGCACTCCAGCCTGGGCGACAGAACGAGACTCTGTCTCAAAAAAAAAAAAAAAAAAAAAAAAAAGAAATTACCCAGGCATGGTGGCGCACAACTATAATTTCAGCTACTAGGGAGGTTGAGGTGGGAGGATCACTTGAGCCTGGGGTGTCAAGGCTGCAGTGAGCTCTGATAGTGCCACTGCACTCCAGCCTGGGCAACAGAGTTGAGACCCGGTCTTCAAAGAAAAAAAGAAATTAAATTGTGGTATATTTTGCCAATTATACCATGCATATGAAAAAAAAGTACTTTCACTTTTAGAATTTTTGTCACAGAACTCTTAAAGTCAGTTGACATACCTTTTTTTTTTTTTGAGACTGAGTCTTTCTCTGTCACCAGACTGGAGTGCAGTGGTGTGATCTCAGCTCACTGCAGCCTCTGCCTCCTGGGTTCCAGCGATTCTCCTGCCTGAGGCGCACACCACCATGCCCGGGTAATTTTTGTATTTTTAGTAGAGATGGGGTTTCACCATGTTGGTCAGGCTGGTCTCAAACTCCTGACCTCAGGTGATCCTCCCACCTCGGCGTCCCAAAGTGTTGGGATTACAGGCGTGAGCCACCGTGCCTGGCCTTTTCCTTTTTTTTTTTTTTGAGACAGGGTCTCACTGTGTTGCCCAGGCTGGAGTGCAATGGCGTTAATATGGCTCATTACACTTCAAACTTCTGGGCTCAAGCAGTCCTTCCTCCTCAGCTCCTCAAGTAACTGGGACTATAGGTGTACACCACCATGCCTGGCTAATTTTTCATTTTTCATAGAGATAGGGTCTCCCAATGTTACCCAAGCTGGTCTGAAACTCTTAAGCTCAAGCGATCTTCTTGCCTTGGCCTCCGAAAGTGCTGGGATTATAGGCATGAGCCACTGTGCCCCGCCAATTTATATATCTTCTTACGTGATACATCTTATTATCAATTGACAGCTGTTCTTTTGCTTGAAGTTTACTCTTTGGGAGGCTAGGTCACAAGGCTTGGTGTGGTAGTGTCTAAGTTCTCTCTGCTGTTTGGTGCTTAACTACACAGGATTCAACAAGAGAATCATAGGTAGTCCTAGTTCTTCTGGATTTGATAGATTGTTGCTTGTAGCACAGTTTATTTCTTATTTCCGAACATCTTTCCCTGACTGACAGTATGGCTGTTCGGGCTCTTGAGCTCATAAGAGACAGCTGGGCAGGGCTTTGATGCAGGGTTGTGTGAGATGTGGCCAGCACTGTAAAGGGGCACTTTGTTTTAAGTGTCTCCTTTTCCATCCCCTTTCAGTGTTGTTACTTGAAGGACTCCTATGTGTGCATGCTCTTTAAAAGATCCTATGGGACCTTTGGCACTTGATTTAGCTAAGAGCTTCACAATGTCTTAATTTAGTCTGGTCTCAGGGCCAGAATCATCTTGCATTTACCGGCTGCTTTAGTGTTGCTGGTACTGTGAGAGTGGTCAGGGCTTTGATTGAATTTCCAGAAGGTAAGAATATTCTTGTACAGCTTTTACATAAGTAATGTCATCATGTACAAGATGTGTTCTTCTAAAGAAGCAGAGGTTTTCTCTTGCCCCTCAGTCATGTCTGTCTGTCTGCTTCTTGTGTTTCAGAACTTAAAGCAGCAGTATTACACAGGATACACAGAGAATGAAGTATTGGAAGTCATGCAGCACATGGCCAAGAATGTGGTGAAAGTAAACGAAAACTTAACTAAATTCATCGTAAGTACTATTGTTTTCTTAAGCTGTGGAAAGCTTTAGGTTCTGGGTTTTGGGTGTATGTGGGGTGTGTGTGTGTGCTGTCATGTAAATATATTAATAACGTGGGAGTTTTAGCACAAATCCTTTATCCTTTATATTTTTCCGGTACAGTATGGTGTGGAGCATACTGATAAACCCTGAAAGCAAACTTTATTTGAAACAAGGTCGATAGGCTAGCCATGTCTAGGCCCAGATCCCAGTCAGCCAGTCAGTTACTCAATGTATTGAATTACTCTGTGCTTATACCAGCATCCTGGGGAGGACACTTTGCAAGCAGGGAAGGCTGGTTTGCATGTGATTGGGAAGAGAGAGGGCCCATTTCAGATGGCGGTGTGGAAGTATTGCGTATTCAGATGATGTTACTCAGAGCCTTTGTCCAGGGTCTTTTGAGGCAATGATGGAAAAACAGCTAATTAGCAAGCATGGTTAAGAGGGAAGACGCCCATTCAGGGGGCATCCTGAGGACATGGTGTCTATCTCTGCATGGCCCACCTATGAGGAGGAGCCAAAGACGACTTAGTGCTGTCCTGTGCTTGTGTGACACCAAACATCAGAGCTCACCAAGTGTGTGGTGGCAAAGAGCAAGGTATTTGAACCTCAGAAGAGTCTCAAGTGTCCTCACAACATGATTTGCTTCATGGAAGTGTAATGTGTGTTCAGTCCTGAGAGGACTGTCTGGGATTTGTTAAGCACTAGTTGCCACCCTCTTTTATTGTCAGTTATTGCTGCCAGGCGTGGAGAACCTGTTACGTCCTGTGGCACTTAGGTATGGTAAACACAGCTCCCCCTCCCATCCCTCTGGTAGCCTATGAGAGAAAGCCTGCCACTGGGACCTTGAAATCATTTGTTCCTATCACCTGTGCTACCAGCTGTGTTTTATTCATTAATGGGGATGGAAGGAAATGGTCAGGCACATGTTATGAGCCCAGAGCTTTCACTGGCTTCAGCGATTGGGCATCATCAATGTGATCATGCTTGTAGCTGCGGACCTTTGATAGTTGTGAATTAGACTAGGAATAAGGTATCAGTGGGGGTTCCTGACATGTGCTTAATCACAAATGACTTCTGCAGGCCATCAAGAATAAGTATGCAAGCAGCAAACTCCTGAAGATCAGCATGATCCCTCAGCTGAACTCAAAAGCCATCAAAGACCTTGCCTCCCCACTGATGGGAAGGTCCTAGGCTGCCGTGGCCCCTGGGGATGTGTGCTTCATCGTGCCCTTTTTCTTATTGGTTTAGAACTCTTGATTTTGTACATAGTCCTCTGGTCTATCTCATGAAACCTCTTCTCAGACCAGTTTTCTAAACATATATTGAGGAAAAATAAAGTGATTGGTTTTTCTTAAGGTATCCCATGTGTATTTATTTGTGTATTCTGTACTGAAGAAATCAGTGAAAGCTTGCTTTGACTAATTTCTTTTTGAGCTGTTATGAATAGCATGTAAATTACTGCCATTATGGCTTGGGCAAAACCTTTTTATCATTTTCTCAAATGGAAAAAACTAGAACTTGGCCTCTGAACACTAAACCTATTCCTAAGCTTCTTGAATACAAATAAGTTTATTATGAAAATTTAAAATGAGAGGATAACCATGACACTTTCCTTTCTAGAAGCTAGTCAGCTGCTGTCTAATTCCTGCATAGGAACTCCTGGCCCAGAGCAACCCTTGTAATGGGTCCCTCTCTCAAAGGCATGGTTGAGACCAGAGAGAGCCATCCCATGGGTCACAGCTGGAGAAAATGGGCCCGTGGCATCCTGTTCAAGGTGAAGCTTGGGATCCATTTTTTTCAGGTACATTATGGGTTAAATGGCTTTGTATTTTTTTGTTTGGCTGGTTTTTAATGGGCACTGAACTTTTTTTTTTTTTTAATTGAAGTTCTGGGGTACATGTGCAGAACATGCAGGTTTGTTACATAAGTATACATGTGCCATGGTGGTTTGCTGCACCCATCAACCTGTCATCTACATTAGGTATTTCTCCTAATGGTATCTCTCCCCTAGTCCCCCACCCCCTGACAGGCCAAAACCCCTCTGTGTGTCCATGTGTTCTCATTGTTCAACTCCCATTTATGAGTGAGAACATGCAGCGTTTGGTGTTCTGTTCTTGTGTTAGTTTGCTGAGAATGATGGTTTCCAGCTTCATCCATGTTCCTGCAAAGGAATTCATCCTTTTTTATGGCTGCATAGTATTCCATGGTGGATATGTGCCACATTTTCTTTATCCAGTCTGTCATTGATGGGCATTTGGGTTGGTTCCAAGTCCTTGCTATTGTGAACAGTGCCGCAATAAACATATGTGTGCATGTGTCTTTATAGTAGAATGATTTATAATTCTTTGGGTATATACCCAGTAATGGGATTGCTGGGTCAAATGGTATTTCTAGTTCTAGATCCTTAAGGAATCGCCACACTGTCTTCCACAGTGGTTGAACTAATTTACACTCCCACCAACAGTGTAAAAGTGTTCCTATTTCTCCACATCCTCTCCAGCATCTGTTGTTCCCTGACATTTTAATGATCGCCATTCTAACTGGTGTGAGATGGTATCTCATTGTGGTTTGGATTTGCATTTCTCTAATGACCAGTGATGATCAGCATTTTTTCATATGTTTATTGACTGCATAAATGTCTTCTTTTGAGAAGTATCTGTTCATGTCCTTTGTCTACTTTTTGATGGGTTTTTTTTTTTTCTTGTAAATTTGTTTAAGTTATTTGTGGCCTCTGGATATTAGCCCTGTGTCAGATGGATAGATGGCAAAAATTTTCTCCCATTCTGTAGGCTGCCTGTTCACTCTGATGGGTAGTTTCTTTTGCCGTGCAGAAACTCTTTAGTTTAATTCAATCCCATTTGTCAATTGTGGCTTTGTTGCCATTGCTTTTGGTGTTTTAGACATGAAGTCCTTGCCCATGTCTATGTCCTGAATGGTATTGCCTAGGTTTTCTCCTAGGGCTTTAATGGTTTTAGGTCTTACATTTAAGTCTTTAATCCATCTTGAGTTAATTTTTGTATAAGGTGTAAGGAAAGGATCCAGTTTCAGCTTTCTGAATATGGCTAGCCAGTTTTCCCAACACCATTTATTAAATAGAGAATCGTTTCCCCATTGCTTGTTGTCAGGTTTGTCAAAGTTCGGATGGTTGTAGATATGTGCTGTTATTTCTGAGGCCTCTGTTCTGTTCCATTGGTCTATATATCTGTTTTGGTACCAGTACCAAGCCGTTTTGGTTACTGTAGCCTTGTAGTATAGTTTGAAGTCAGGTAGCGTGTTGCCTCCAGCTTTGTTCTTTTTGCTTAGGATTGTCTTGGCTATGCGGGCTCTTTTTTGGTTCCATATGAAATTTAAAGTAGTTTTTTCCAATTGTGTGAAGAAAGTCAATGGTAGCTTGATGTGGATAGCATTGAATCTATAAATTACTCTGGGTAGTATGGCCATTTTCATGCTATTGATTCTTCCTATCCATGAGCATGGAATGTTTCTCCATTTGTTTCTGTCCTCTCTTATTTCCTTGAGCAGTGGTTTGTAGTTCTCTTTGAAGAGGTCCTTCACATCCCTTTTAAGTTGGATTGCTAGGTATTTTATTCTCTTTGTAGGCATTGTGAATGTGAGTTCACTCATAATTTGGCTGTCTGTTGTTGGTGTATAGGAATGCTAGTGATTTTTGCACATTGAGTTTGTATCCTGAGACTTTGCTGAAGTTGCTTATCAGCTTAGGGAGATTTGGGGCTGAGATGATGGGGTTTTCTAAATACACAATCATGTCATCTGCAAACAGAGACAATTTGACTTCCTCTTTTCCTAATTGAATACCCTTTATTTCTTTCTCATGTCTGATTGGCCTGGCCAGAACTTCCAATACTGTGTTGAATAAGAATGGTGAGAGAAGGCATCCTTGTCTTGTGCCAGTTTTCAAGGGGAATGCTTCCAGTTTTTGCCCATTCAGTATGATATTGGCTGTGGATTTGTTATAAATAGCTCTTATTATTTTGAGATACGTTCCATCAATACCTAGTTTATTGAGAGTTTTTAGCATGAAGCAGTGTTGAATTTTGTCAAAGGCCTCTTCTGCAACAATTGAGATAATCGTGGTTTTTGTCATTGGTTCTGCTTATGTGATGGATTACGTTTATTGATCTGTGTATGTGGAACCAGCCTTGTATCCCAGGGATGAAGCCGACTTGATAATAGTGGATAAGTTTTTTGATGTGCTGCTGGATTCAGTTTGCCAGTATTGTATTGAGAATTTTTGCATCAATGTTCGTCAGGGATTTTTGGCCTAAAATTTTCTTTTTTTGTTGTGTCTCTGCCAGGTTTTGGCATCAGGATGATGCTGGCCTCATAAAATGAGTTAGGGAGGATTCCCTCTTTTTCTGTTGATTGGAATAGTTTCAGAAGGAATGGTACCAGCTCCTCTTTGTACCTCTGGTAGAATTTGGCTGTTAATCAGTCTGGTCCTGGACTTTTTTGGTTGGTAGGCTATTAATTACTGCCTCAATTTCAGAACTTGTTATTGGTCTATTCAGGGATTCAACTTCTTCCTGGTTTAGTCTTGGGAGCGTGTATGTGTCCAGGAATTTATCCATTTCTTCTAGATTTTCTAGTTTATTTGTGTAGAGGTGTTTATAGTATTCTCTGATGGCAGTTTGTATTTCTGTGGGATTGGTGGTGATATCTCCTTTATCATTTTTTATTGTGTCTATTTGATTCTTCTCTCTTTTCTTCTTTATTAGTCTGGCTAGCGGTCTTTCAATTTTGTTGATCTTTTCAAAAAACCAGCTCCTGGATTCACTGATTTTTTTGAAGGGTTTTTTTGTGTCTCTGTCTCCTTCAGTTCTGCTCTGATCTTAGTTATTTCTTGCCTTCTGCTAGCTTTTGAATGTTTGCTCTTGCTTCTCTAGTTCTTTTAATTGTGATGTTAGGGTGTTGAGTTTAGATCTTTCCTGCTTTCACTGGTGGGCATTTAGTGCTATAAATTTCCCTCTACACACTGCTTTAAATGTGTCCCAGAGATTCTGGTGCCTTGTGTCTTTGTTCTCATTGGTTTCAAAGAACATCTTTATTTCTGCCTTCATTTTGTTACTTACCCGGTAGTTATTCAGGAGCAGGTTGTTCAGTTTCCATTTAGTTGTGCAGTTTTGAGTAGTTTCTTAATCCTGAGTTCTAATTTGATTGCACTGTGGTCTGAGAGACTGTTATGATTTCCATTCTTTTGCATTTGCTGAGGAGTGTTTTACTTCCAATTATGTGGTGAATTTTAGAATAAGTGTGATGTGGTGCTGAGAAGAATGTATACTCTGTTGATGTGGTGGAGAGTTCTGTAGATGACGGTTAGGTCTGCTTGGTCCAGAGCCGAGTTCTAGTCCTGGATGTCCTTGTTAATTTTCTGTCTCATTGATCTGTCTAGTGTTGACAGTGGGGTGCTAAAGTCTCCCACTATTATTTTGTGGGAGTCTAAGTCTCTTTGTAGGTCTCTAAGAACTTGATTTATGAATGTGGGTGCTCCTGTATTGGGTGTGTATATATTTAGGATAGTTAGCTCTTCTTGTTGCATTGATCCCCTTACTATTATGTAATGCATTGTCTCTTTTGATCTTTGTTCATCTGAAGTCTGTTTTATCAGAGACTAGGGTTGCAACACCTGCTTTTTTGTTTTTGCTTTCCATTTGCTTGGTAAATATTCCTCCATCCCTTTATTTTGAGCCTATGTGTGTTTTTGCATGTGAGATGGGTCTCCCGAATACAGCACAATGATGGGTCTTGAGTCTTTATCCAATTGCCAGTCTGTGTCTTTTAATTGGGACATTTAGCCCGTTTACATTTAAGGTTAATATTGTTATGTGTGAATGTGATTCTGTCATTATGATGCTAGCTATTTTGCCCGTTAGTTGATGCAGTTTCTTCATAGTGTTGATGGTCTTTATAATTTGGTATGTTTTTGCAGTGACTGGTACCAGTTGTTCCTTTCCATGTTTAGTGCTTCCTTCAGTAGCTCTTGTAAGGCAGGCCTGGTGGTGACAGAATCTTTCAGCATTTGCTTGTCTGTAAAGGATTTTATTTCTCTTTCGCTTATGAAGGTTAGTTTGGCTGTATATGAAGTTCTGGGTTGAAAATTCTTTGAGTGTTGAATATTGGCCCCCACTCTCTTCTGGCTTGTAGGGTTTCTGCTGGGAGATCTGCTGTTAATCTGATGGGCTTCGCTTTGTGGGTAACCCAACCTTTCTCTCTGGCTGCCCTTAACATTTTTTCCTTCATTTCAACCTTGGTGAATCTGACGATTATGTGTCTTGAGGTTGCTCTTCTCGAGAAATATCTTTGTGGTGTTCTCTGTATTTCCTGAATTTGAATGTTGTCCTGCCTTGCTAGGTTGGGGAAGTTCTCCTGGATAATATCCTGAAGAGTGTTTTCCAACTTGGTTCCATTCTCCTTGTCACTTTCAGGTACACCAATCAAATGTATATTTGGTCTTTTCACATAGTCCCATATTTCTTAGAGGCTTTGTTAGTTTCTTTTTACTCTTTTTTTCTCTAATCTTGTCTTCTCGCTTTATTTCATTGAGTTGATCTTCAATCTCTGATATCCTTTATTCTACTTGATTTGGCTATTGATACTTGTGTATGCTTCATGAAGTTCTCGTGCTGTGTTTTTCAGCTCCATCAGATCATTTATGTTCTTCTCTGAACTGGTTATTCTAGTTAGTGATTCGTCTAACCTTTTTTCAAGGTTCTTAGCTTCCTTGCATTGGGTTAGCACATGTTCCTTTAGCTCGGAGGAGTTTATTACCCACCTTCTTAAACCTGCTTCTGTCAATTTGTCAAACTCATTCTCCATCCAGTTTTGTTCCCTTGCTGGTGAGGAGTTGTGATCCTCATAACCTCATGCTGACAGAGAAATTCAGTGTCTGCTCCTTTGATTCAGGTGCGGCTTGAGGACAACTGCCCCTGGGGAGGAGAAACTGGCTCCAGTAAGTTAGGGCTGGCTTTTTACTCTCTTCCTGGACAGGCAGGACTGCCTGACTAGTATGTCTTTAACTGTAAGTTTTGGGTATCTTTATATGTTGAAATCCTAGTATAGAGTTTTATGAATATCCCTTACTGGGTTAGTGAAGCTTGTTCCCATGGCAGCCTTGGACAACTCTGATCACAAGTGTGAATGGTAACGAAGTGAGACCATGAAAGGGAGCTTTCCTGGCTCTGACAAGCAGTTACTTCCCAGAGATGCTTGAGCTCAGCTTCTCTCCAAGAACGCCTGAGTTTTGTAAGCATATGCCAAAGACATTTTATAGCTTCCTTATTACATATTTTACTTAGTTAAATATTAAATGTCCTGACACAGGAAATTCTTCCAGGATGTCATAAAAGACCTTTAAGATACTTTCTTAGATGGCACAGCAGGCACCCCAAACTAAAATGTCATAAATGTGAAATGAATGGCAGAAGTAGAAACCATATCATAAAAACACGGAAATTAAAAATGAGATGATGTATCCATAGTATAGAAGAGCACTAACTCTGAACGTGGGTGCTTTGGGTTTGATTCTAAGTAGTGGTGATCTCTATACTTTAGTTTCTGTACCTGTGAAGTGGGGATAAGAGTGTCTGCCTTATAGGGTGGTGCTAAATAAAGTATGCCAAGCACTTAGTATAGCTTCTAGTACGAAGAAGATACTTGAACATAGCTGTTAATTATTTTAAAGAGAAGGTTAATGGTCTTGGAAAGAGATGGATCACAGGATTCAGATTTGTTAGATGGAGCTCTTGCCCATTAAAGGAGTTTACAAGTTTCTAGCTGTTGAGTTCTATGCATGAGTTTTCTTCTCTCTCTTTTTTTAAATAGATTTTTGTTTTGAGAGAAAGATATTAGAAGTTGAAAGGCTGACACAGTAGACCATCACATTACTAAATATTTGTTGAATTGGAGAAAATGATTAAAAGCACAGGCCTTTCGGGCACAGTGGCTCATGCTTGTAATCCCAGAATTTTGGGAGGCCAAGGCGGGAAGACTGCTTGAGCCCAGAGGTTCGAGACCAGCTGGGCAACATAGGGAGACCCCATCTGTAGAAATAATTAGCCGAGTGTGGTCCCAGCTACTTGGAAGGCTGAGGTGGGAGGATTGCCTGAGCCCTGGAGTTTGAGACTGCAGTAAGGCGTGATCGCACCACTGTTCTCCAGTCTGGGTGACAAAGTGAGGTGCTGTCTCAAAATAAAAACGCACAGGCCTTTGACTCAGAGTTCCAATGATGGCTCCCCCAGGGAAGAACTGTGTGACCTTGGGCGACCTAGTGAACCATACTGAGCCAGTCTTCTTGTTAGAAAGGGTGCTCAGAGTGGAAAGGTATGATCTAGTAGGGAAAAAGGCATCAAGATTAGTGGGTAGGAATAAAACCAAGTTACTAAATCCAGAAAGAACTGCAATCAATCAGCTAGGCCCTGGGAGAAAAGCAAAACAGGGAAAGAGGGCAGAATTGCAGAAAGGCTCCTCTGGTCTTTGGATCACAAAAGTGAGGGGTGCCAGAAACAGAGTTAAATCGTCCACCAAAGATGCACCGTTCATGCTCTGCTCTTGATTGCCCTGGAAACCAGAATCCAGCCCTATCGCCAGTGAAATCTTAACTGGGACACCACCTATAAAAGAAATGGTAGCAACTAGAGGCACAGGCTGACTTAGTGTGACCAGCTCCACTTAGGGAGTGTCTGGGGATGAGTTCAGGAGGGAGTCGCAAAGAGAAGGAATTTAGATTATGTAAAAGCCATGCTCTACAGAAGCCCATGGAGTTTGTAATTCATAGATGTACATCCGTATCTTCTCCCACTCATTTTTGTGAACACTTCCACCTGGCAGGAGCCTGCTCTCACTCTGGTGCTCTAGGTAAGCTGCTGAGACAGCTCTGTGCAGAGACCTCCAGCCCCCTTGAGTTGAGGCCACATGACTAAGCTCTGGCCAGTAGAATATTGGTGGACATGGTGTGCACACAGGGCAGGTCCTTTAAGAAGGAAACTGCACGATGCTTTTCTACCTCCATTGGGCTGGACTTGGTAGTGAGTCAGGTTTGATTACAATGGGCTGGGACCACATGTTGGGAGGTCAGTGAGTTGGCATCCTTCACGGTTGGGGAGCAAGCTTGTTCAAGAAGGCTTCACTCTTTGCCTTCTCCACGTGTCTCTGTATTGCTTCACAAAACACTTTGGAAGAGATGGCCCTTTTACGTGTCTTTAAGAAGCCAGTTGGCCAGATACAGTG
The DNA here is from genome assembly GCF_006542625.1 of Nomascus leucogenys. Lineage (NCBI taxonomy): Eukaryota > Metazoa > Chordata > Mammalia > Primates > Hylobatidae > Nomascus > Nomascus leucogenys. Next base: position 78,369,415 of record NC_044386.1, read on the forward strand.
GCTTGTGCCCATAATCCCAGCACTTTGGGAGGCTGAGGCAGGAGGATCGTTTGATCCCAGGAGTTTGAGATCAGCCTCTCTCTGTCTCACAGATGGCCAGCAGTAGAGTGGATGCCACCCTTTACACACCTCTGTCTCTCTCATCTACAACTAAAGCTTGAACACCTCTGCCCTAGGGTATACAGTCAGGCCTTCTCATTTAGTTCCTGGTTACCTAAAACCTTTGGTTGAAGGGATGTCACATTTTTATACTGTGTTTGATACACGTTGCTGTTTGTGCACATGAACACCCTTTATTTCAAACAGGATGGCAAGTTCTAGAAGGTGGGGGTGGCCCCTTGATCTTCTGTATGTTCTTTCCTGGTAAGTGACTCCTGAAGTGGTCATATTTGCTTAACTGCACAGTGAACAAAATGGCAGGCCAGGCTGGATCCAGAGACTAGAGGAAACCCAGGTTAGTGACTTAAAGGGAAAAAAGACATTTTTCTGAAGACTTTTTAATTAGGAAAAAAAGGGAAATGTTACTTATCCAGATTTTTCTGGTAGTCCCCATGTTGAATGTCTAAATATATACAAATAAGTTTAAGATAAACCACTATTTCTCCAAACTTTTCTTAATAGTGTCAGCATTTCAGTACCTCTATGCAGATCTAAGTCTCCTTCCCCTATGGGTCACTCACCTATTTCACCACCATTTGTTGGGCATCTCCTTGGGCCTGGCACTGGCTGGGCACACGATGCAGGTGCTAAGGGCTTGGTCTGTGATTTCCATGGATGAGGGTGCTACTCATGGGGGATTTAACTCAGTCCGTTTTGTGACCTAGAGCCCGACGGTTCCTAGTTATACACAAGTGTAAAATGCCAGTCAGGAGGAATAACAAAGGCTTGTCCCAGCCAGCCAGGGGCTTATGATAACAAGGGAAGATGGCCCTGGTGTTCCTGCCCTGAGAAAGCAGCCTGAGTGCTGGTGGCTGTGGGGACTCCAGCATGTTCCTGTCCCAGTTCTTGTGGTGTCTTCCTCCCACTGCGGGGAGTCCATGAATGTGAAAGTACTTTGTAAAATATATAGAGACCACTGGGATCAATAGGATTACCTTTCCTCAGTTCACCGCCTCATGGCTCTACTTTCCTCTCTGGTCACAACATGGAACTGAAGTAGCCTTTTCACATTATTTGTTACTGTTACAAAACGGAGTTTGCTCCCTGTTCTTGAAGTAAAACACAGCAGAATTAAATGCCGTATCATCTTCATTCCAAATCTAGATCCATTTTTTTTTCCTTATATGTAAGCCCTGATAATTTTTTCCCGTGGACTTGAGGATCCTGAAAGACTCAAAGGTGTATGCTGCTCAAACTCTAAGTTCCCAGTAGCTTAAGAATGGCTGTGGCACCCAGAGGAGGAGAGGTAGAGAAATGGCAGTCTCTACTTAAAACCATTCCATTATTGATGGGCATTACACTGTTTCCAACTTTTCACTATTATGGCAAGAAAACATTGTTTTAGTTTGTTAGGGCTGCCATAACAAAAAGTACCACAAACCGAGTGGCTTAAACAGCGAAATGTGTTGCCTCACAGTTCCGGAGGTTGGAAGTCCAAGACCAAGGTGGGCAGGGCTGGTTCCTTGTGAGGGCTGTGAGGGAGAATCTGTTCCAGGCCTCTCTCCTGGGCTTGTGAATGGCTGTCTTCTCCCTGCCTTTTCACATGGTCTTTCCTCTGCATGTTGGTCTCTGTGTCCGAATTTCCCCTTTTCATCAGGACACCATTATATGGGATTAAGACCCATTCTAATGACTTCATTTTAATTAATTTTGTTTGTTTGCTCCATAAAGACTCTATTTCCAAATAAGGTCATATTGTAAGGTACTTGTGGCTGGGACTCCAACATCTTCTTTGGAGGCACACAATTCAACTCATAACAAATGTCATGAAAGAAGAAGGTGTTCGCCGATTCCTTTATTTATTTAGGAGGTGGGGGCAGGACACGGAGTAAGTTTCCTACAGGGAAAGAGTTGAGAAGAGTCTGCAGGGACTGAGCTAGAAAGCAATGACACTCCGTAGTTGTAAAAAAGCAGGGCACATCTGTAAGTACCTGGCGTGAGTTTTGTAAGAAAACCTACCTTATGAATGAGTACAGTGGAATACTACTTAGTACATTCATACGTTTCTACCATCTCAAGATTTTTATATATACAGTATATGATCTGTTTTTATAAATGTACAGCTTGAGAGAAGATCCTTCTTGTAATAAGTACAGCATTTAAACACAAACCAACATGGGCCAGCCACATTCCAATTGAAGACCCAGAGAAAGCAAAGCCGGCAGCCCAGCCCCCAGCCCCTGACCTGCTTGGCGGCCCTGATGGTCCCGGCAAAGTGTAAACCAGTGCCCCTCTGTCCCCCTGGGCTCAGCAGGCCAGCTTGCCCTTGGCATGTGCATGGGAAGTGCCTGCTCACGCTGAGCCCAGTCTGCAGAGGGCGGGTCCTCCCTGAGGGAAGCTGGCAGAGAGGAATATGTGTATCAGGTATGGACAAGAGAGATGAAAAAAATGTGCTCTTCAACTAAAGGCACTTGTCAGCGGCCGCCTACAGCCATTCCCTAGGCCTGGTGAGCAAGCAGGGTGCTGTTTTGATAGAAGCCTACAAGGTCTGAGCAGACCTCACTTGTCCTCTCACCAGGTTTCAGTACAATAAATAAATCTTAATGCATGGTGGTTTTGTCCTCCTGGGTTCCTGTGAAGAGGCTGCCTTTCAGGATCACTTACGGAGTGATACTGCCTGTCCCCAACCCAGCCTTTTCAGTGTCCTCCATGGGGAAGGTACCAGAATAGCTCCAGGCCTTGGAGAAGCAATTGCTCATTGTGGATTGTAAGGGGAGTCCCTAAATATCCCCTCCCCTGGTCTGTGCCTGGAGCTCCTCTGCCCCATGCGTCAGAGTCACGGGCGCCTCAGATCTTGGTCACATAGTTGTTGGGGAACAGGCCCTGCTTGCCTCGTAGTCGACCCGTCCACCAGCCAGAAGGATCTGCAGGGAGAGACAGAGATGGTGAAAGTGAAGATGAGTAAGTCTGTTCCGCCCCAGCCAGACACATTCTGCTCCGGTGGGCTTAAGTGATTTGGCTCCATCCATGTTGTTTTCCCTTTGTTCTTTAAATCAAAAAGTTTGTTGTAAAAAGTAAGTTATCTACCAAATTACTGCTTTAATCATGGATATTCAAGGTTGTCTCCCTGGCTTCCACTCCATCTACTTTCATTATGAGGAAGCCAGGAAGTGTGGGTGGGATAGACCTCCCCCTGTTTCTGGGGACAGCCCCTACCAGGTCTAATCCTCTCAGGGTACAGCCTTTGTCTTGCTACTGAAGTTGGTTCAGGGATGGACACATGACTAATCTGGTCTGATCAGAATAAAACTCAGGACTTTGGTACAATGGCTAAGAAAAGAAGTTTCAGAGATGATGCAGATTTCAGACATGGTTTGGTATGTTGGCCTGGAATTGCTGCTGCCATTTTGCTACCATGAAGAAAAACAGCTTGAGAAGGGAGGGAATATAAATAAGGGGGCAGAGCTGAAAGAAGCATTAAAAAAGCTGGTGTCTTGATCAGACTGAGCCTGAGGCCTGACCTGCCTCTACAAATCGCAGTTTGAGGAGCCCATAAATTCTTTTCATGTTCACACTAGATCTTACAGCAATGTGACTGCATGCTCTTTGGGAGGCTGTCCCAGCCAACCAGCCACACACTTACCTTCTTTGATAATATCAATAATGTCATTGGCATTAAAGCTGAGTTCGTCTGTGTCCTGAGCGTCATAGGCATACAAAGCCTTGCACTGTGGCACCTGAGGCTTGGGCTTGGGCTGGGGCTTGGGTCTGCCCCCTGCTGGGGGAGGCCGACTGGTCGTTTGTCTCCTGACCCTGTGGAGAGAGTGGAGCGGATGAGACTGGGCCCCAACAGGAGGCAGCAGCACCAAACAGTGGTTTGGAGCATGGCGGCTGGCACTGGCCTATTCAAGTTCAAATCCAGCTCCATCCTTAGAAGACATGTGGCCCAGGGTGCAGTCTTTAAACTTGAGGAATAAAAGTAACTTTTCTGACAAGGTTGTTGCAAATGCACACAGCTCTTAAAAACCTTAGCTGCTGCTGTTACTGTGTCCCCAGCATAGAAGGAAATGTGGGAGACACATATCCATATAAAAGTGTCGAAAGTATATCCATACATTTAAATCAGGAACATTCAGGTATCTGTCCCTCCTTCCTCAAGTTTGGAAATGGAACTTTTGCAGGTGGTACAGAAGCCTGTAGGCATTTCTCCTTCACTGCATTCCCCCCAGATTACCACCACCTTACAGTTTGTATTAACTATTCTCTGGCTCATCTCTACAGTTTGCCACACATGTAAATACCCCTAGCCAATATTTGTGGTCCAACTGTCAACTGTATGAAAGGAATCATATTCCACGGTCACACACTCAACAACTGGACGACGTGCCCTGCTGATGCCTGCAGCTATAGTTCCTTCATCTTTGCTGCCTGATACTACACCACTGCACGAGTGTGTCACAGTTTACTTCTCCAGGGCACTGTGGATGGTCACTTGGGATGGTTCCAGTTTTCACTATTATAAAAAATGCTGCCATGAGACTTTGCTCCCCATTCACATCCTTATTATGCCTCAGACCTCACTCCTGTCTACTCCCATCCCATCTATCCACCCACCCTCATTACTCCGGAGACTTCCCTCCCACCAGCTCATTATTACTCCTTAGACTTCCCTCCCATCCCTCATTATTACTCCTCACACCTCCTTCCCACCCCCTCATTATTACTCCTCAGGCTTCCCTCCCACCCCCTCATTCCTCCTCAGACTTCCCTCCCAACCCCTCATTATTACTCCTCACACGTACCTCCCACCCCTCATTGTTACTCATCACACTTCCCTCCCATCCCTCATTATTACTCCTCAGACTTCCCTCCCATCCCATTATTACTCCTCACTTTCCTTTCACCTGCTCATTACTCTGCAGACTTCCCTCCCACCCCCTCATTATTACTCCTCAGACTTCCGTCTCACCCTCTCATTATTTCTTGTCAAACTTCCCTCCCATCCCTCATTATTACTCTGCAGACGTCCCTCCTACCCCTTATTACTCTACAGACTTCCTTTCTACCCTCTCATTATTACTCCACAGACGTCCCTCCTACCCCTCATTATTATTCTGCAGACCTCCCTCCTACCTCCTCATTATTACTCCTCAGACTTCCCTCCCATCCCTCATTATTACTCCTCACAGTTCCCTCCGGCCCTCTCATTATTACTCTGCAGACTTCCCTCATACCCTCATCATTACTCCGCAGTCTTCCCTCCCACCCCCTCATTATTAATCCACAGACTTCCCTCTCATTTTATCAATCAGTATTACTCCTCAGATCTCCTTCCCATTCTTTATTACCCCTCAGATGGGGTTTCACTATGTTGGCTAGGCTGGTGTTGAACTCCTGACCTCAAGTGATCCGCCCGCCTCAGCCTCCCAAAATGCTGGGATTACAGGTGTGAGCCAATGCGCCCGGCCTCTTTGTTTTTAGAGATGAAGTTTTGCCATGTTGCCCAGGCTGGTCTTGAACTCCTGGGCTTAAGTGATCCTCCCACCTTGGCCTCCCAAAGTGCTGGGATTACAGGTGTGAGCCACCGCACCAGGTTCCAGGTCTTTTTTCTAATTCTAGGAAAGTTTTACAGAGAGCTCTCAGCAGCACTGAGGAACACAGGAAATCTGTGTCAATGAAGCCGTCACAATCTCTATGATTCACCAGACTGGAGACCTGGAAGCCACCTTGGAACACCGTTGGTGGGAACAGCCATTTTCCCAGACTCCAACAGCCTCGAAAACCCAGGCAATCTCCTCTGTGTCACTAGGTGGCAATCCTGTGTCATTAATGAGAAGAAAGAATGACTTTTTTGTTTTGTTCTGAGACGGAGTTTCACTCTTGTTGCCCAGGCTGGAGTGCAATGGTACGATCTCGGTTCACCACAACCTCCGCCTCCCGGGTTCAAGCAATTCTCCTGCCTCAGCCTCCTGAGTAGTTGGGACTACAGGCATGCGCCACCATGCCCGGCTAATCTTGTATTTTTAGTAGAGATGGGGTTTCTCCATGTTGGTCAGGCTGGTCTTGAACTTCTGACCTCAACTGATCCACCTGCCTCAGCTTCTCACAGTGCTGGGATTATAGGCGTGAGCCACCATGGCCGGCCAGGAATGACTTTCAAAGAAACTGCCAGAAATTTGATTAATGAGGTCTTCTAGGCAGGTGGAGCCCCCTACTCTCAGCCGAGGCAATTGGCTAGTCCAGGAGGAAGGGATTACAAACCCCCTTACAGGGCACATGAGACCCGCATGCCCACTGTGTCAGAACAGGCTCAGTCCAGCTTGCGAGAGCTGATAGAACTTTCAGGAATTTTGTGAGCCAGTTGTCAAACATGGCCATTATTAAAAACCAAATCATTGACAACAAAGAAATTATATTAAAGCAAAGACAATAAACACTCATCATTTATCCCTTCCTATTTCTCACTACAACCTCCGCCTCCCGGGTTCAAGCGTTTCTCCTGCCTCAGCCTCCCGAGTAGCTGGGATTACAAGCATGTGCCAACAAGCCCGGCTAATTTTTCTTTTGTATTTTTAGAAGAGATGGGGTTTCACCATGTTGCCCAGGCTGGTCTCGAACTCCTGGCCTCAAGTGATCCACCCGCCTTGGCCTCCCAAAGTGCTGGGATTACAGTCGTGAGCCACCATGCCCAGCCTACTTATTTTCCTTCTATCTATGCATTTGAAATTATTAAAGTCTATTGCTGATGTATGGTAGAAATACTATATGATGGTGAGACTGCCCATCTTTTCCCAACTCCGCACTCAGTAGTAGTCACACTGGTAGCTTGAAATTGGCCATGGAGAGAGAATTTTACCATGGAAACTGGTAAATGTTACAGTTCAGGCCTTTTCCTCCCTGGACTGCCCACTGTTTACCAGCACACTACCATCCTACCATCCTCAAGCTGCCCTCATGACAGCACAGGCTCACTCAAGTCTAAAAATGTCTTGCCAACTTTTGTTATTTCCTTATTGTTATTATTTTTAGAGACAAGGTCTTGCTACGATGCCCAGGCTGGGGTACACTGACATGATCATACCTCACTGCAGTCTTGAACCCCTGGACTTGGGCCATCCTCCTGCTTTAGCTATCTGAATGCTGGGACTACAGCCATGTGCCACCGTTTGTTTTATAATTGTAGAATTTAGTTAATTTTGGTAGGTCTGGTACTTTGTGATACAGTATTTGTATTTCTAATAAACATCACAGAATTGAAAATTGTGTTATAAAAATAATTATTTCATTGAGATAATTTTTTTGTTGTTGTTGTTGTTTTTTGAGACAGAGCCTTGCTCTGTCACCTGGCAGGAGTGCAGTGGAATGATCTCAGCTCCCTGCAGCCTCCGCCTCCTGGGTTCAAGTGATTCTCATGCCTGAGTCTCCCAAGTAGCTGGGATTATAGGCACCTGCCACCATACCCGACTAATTTTTGTTACTTTTAGTAGAGACAGGGTTTCACATGTTGGTCAGCCTGGTCTCGAACTCCTGATCTCAAGTGATCCTCCTGCCTCGGCCTCCCAAAGTGCTGAGATTAACGGCATGAGCCACTGTGCTTGGCTAGATGATGGGGAGTTGCAGCAAGATTTCAGACTCACAATAAGTTATTTTTTCTTTTGACATTTCAATAATAAAGGCCCATTATATATATAAAATATATTACTTATATTGTATATATTATTTATATATATAATATACATATGTTAGTATATGGTTATAAAACTATGTATCACTGAGCAAATCCAGTGTTTCATTATATGTAATTTTTGTACAATGCAATTTAGTTTTCTTATTTTAGGGTAATTTGTACACGTCACTTTATGTGTCTATTACTAATGAACATAAATACATGAAAAAGCTGACCCACAGCAACTTCTTTTTGCACCAGGTTCTTTTTTCTGAGTAGGGCAATCACATTATGACCCAGAAACAAATAACATTTCCTGATGAATTAAGCACACTACATCCAGTTTGCTTTGTGAAAACTTGCTCTGCAAGAGAAGTCCTGTATTAGTGACCAGAGAAGACCAAGTGATATATTTGCCCCGAGACATTAGGATGTCAGCTGACATTTGAGTCCTCATGGGTGGCTGCCAAATCTCACAAGGTGCCAAAAGCCCACAAGAAAACAAAACCCCAAATAACATGAAAACTCTCTAAACTGAGGGCTAATTCCCTCGGCCCTAGCAATGTCCATCCTTTCCATGGGATGTTCATTGTTATGATGACTGCAGCTGAGATGTTTAGTTAGAAAGAGACCATGGAGGCCAGGTGCAGTGGCGTACACCTGTAATCCCAGCACTTTGGGAGGCTGAGGCGGGCAGATCACTTGAGGCCAGGAGTTTGAGACCAGCCTGGCCAACATGACAAAACCCCGTCCCTACTAAAAATTAGCCAGGTGTGGTGGCTCATGCCTGTAATCTCAGCTACTTGGGAGGTTGAGGCATGAGAATCGCTTGAACCTGGGAGGCAGAGGTTGAGCTGCAGTGAGCCAGGATCGCGCCATTGCACTCCAGCCTCGGTGACAGAGTGAGACTCTGTCTCAAAAAAAAAAAAAAAAAAAAGAGACTGTGGAATAGTGCAGAGCGGGAAGGAGTTTGTGACTTTTCATCTTCGAATTGTCCAAATGAGGCTCTCATGTCTAGTGATTATTACCATTACTGCAGAACTCTGTGTGCCGCTGATGCTCTGTGCCCACGGAGAACAGGCACAGCTGCAAAGGGTGTGTGTGTGTTGGGGGCGGGCATCTCCCTGTCTGGTCTCCTTGTCTTGGCTTCCCTAGGCTGCCCATTCCCCGCATTAAAGCCAGCAATGCCTGAAGCGTAGACCTTCATGGAGTCCACAGCTCTAGGCAGGCCAGTGATTTCAGTTCTTGAGAATAAAGCCACTGGGCCAGGAAACATCACCTTTCAACCCTGGTAGAGCATTAAAATTTCCTTGCAAGACCAGCCAATGAATAACGGTAATGAATCAAATACATAATAACTTTCAAATAGCATTGTGCTTTATAGCACACAAAGCCCTTATTTAACCTTCAAGAAAACCCTGAGGAGTGGGTTTTCAAAATTATTATATTATTAGTATCCCTATTATACAGGTGAAGACACCAAGGAGTAGAAAGATCAAGTGACAAGCCTGGGGTAGCATATAGAAGGCACATGGCTCAGTAAATATTGATGAATAAAAGAAAAAGGAAAGAATGAATGAACCAGGACTCACCCTGCTCTTACAGCTGCAAATCTTGTGCTCTCTGTACTCTAAATGCCACCTTTTGTGAATTTCTCTGTAGCTCCCACACCTCCTGGGTGGGTGTGCCTAGTCTATGCCAGGGGGAGCTAGGATTAAGCTTTCGAATATCACCTCTTTGTTCTGCAGATGGGAAATTTATGTCTTGAAATTCCAAGACGGAAAATAATGGCATTTTATTTCACTGGCTCTTAAAAATATGCTGTGTTCCAAAAGGTTGAATCTATAAACATTACTGGAAATGTGGAAACGGATGCCAGGAATTCCTCAGCACCATGTCTGCCTGGGCCAGGAGATGGCTGCTGCTCCCATAGATTATGGGTTGAGAAATACTGCTATTGGACACTTGATGGAAATTTTAAGCCACTGAAAAATATGACTCCATTGGGAGGATCTTGACAAGAGACACACAGGCAGGATTTAAATATTTCTATTGACCCCTCCTTTGTGGCATGCCCAGAAGCCCTACCACTGAGCACTTGCCAGACTTTTCTGTTTTTCCAACTTCTAGTTGGATTAATCTCTGGAGTATCTTGAAATTTCCTGAAGTTGTCCTCCCACAAAATGGACCACAGGATTAAAAAGGTCAACAGACATTTCCAGTCTGGGTTTTAATGCTTCCAAGAATGAACTGCAGGTAGATTAGGTACATTTCAGTTATAGGAGGGAAAATTACAAAGCACACTGGATAGTGAGATCAGAGCAAAGGTGGGTGGATGAATTGTTTTTTTTTTTTTTTTTTTTTTTTTGAGACAGAGTCTTGCTCTGTCGCCCAGGCTGGAGTGCAGTGGCCCAATCTCAGCTCACTGCAAGCTCCACCTCCTGGGTTCACGCCATTCTCCTGCCTCAGCCTCCCAATTAGCTGGGACCACAGGCGCCTGCCACCACGCCCGGCTAATGGTTTGTGTTTTTAGTAGAGATGGAGTTTCACCATGTTAACCAGGATGGTCTCGATCTCCTGACCTCGTGATCCATCCGCCTCGGCCTCCCAAAGTGCTGGGATTACAGGCGTGAGCCACCGCGCCCGGCCTGGATGAACTGTTCATGGGATTCTTGCCTAACCTCTTCTCTTTCCTTGAGAATCAGGAAAGATCTTTGACCGAATTAAGACTTTTCAAAAGCTATACTAATCGATGGCAAGATCCTGATTCCCATGCAGATCTCTCAGTGTTTCCTGGAGAATGATAATGATAGCTACCATATGCACTAATACTGCAATGTAAGGGTAAAGAATCCAGTTGGGATGGTAATTAATTTAGTGAAATCTTCATGCTGTCTTCAGAACAACTGATTGAACCTAAAATAAACTGATAAAGACTAGCCTGAATTAACTTGAGGTGCTAATTACATCATTTGATTTTATCCATATTACATGATCCAAAATAAATTACAGAAAAAGTGCACTGAGGGATGAGAGAGAGGAAGGAAAGATAAACCCAGAATGTGAAAGCCAGGAAAGAAAGACCATAGTAATCCTACTTTTATAGATTGGTAAAGTCAAGGTGACTGTTTAGAACTTTGATGTATAGGAATTTTCATGTTTATGGAAAAAGTACAAACTTGGAATCCTAAAATTCCCTGCATGCTTCAACAGCCTCCTGTGGAATAAATGCAATTCATGTTTTCTTGGCAAATAGGAGAAGCTGTTAAATTTAGGTAACCATGGGGATCCATAAAATGCCACATCCAAAGTCTCTGGCCACATTAGACACTTTTAATTTTCACCTTTACGTGTTTTAGAAAATAAATACTAAGAAAAGGCTCAGCCTTTTGCCCAAGGTACTATTTTGTAAGACATGTTTGCACAGCAGATTTAAGGTTACAAAGAGGAGGCTGGCTAAGACACAGTGTGCCTACTAATCGTGTTTTACATACAAGGAAATCTTACTGCCTAGTAGACAGGTGTGAAGGTGTCCTCTCCTTCCGGCCTCACGGCCAGCCTCCAAGACAGCACCACATGTACCCAGTCTTTAGGCCAGAGGGTGGCAAAGGGTGCGATAAGACTTAAATAGGGAACCACATGGGAGAGGGCTGGAAGGGAGCAGCCTTGGTTAAGACAAAGTGTTCCTAAATTGCCTACTTTGGGCTGACAGATGCTCCCAGCTGGCCGATGTGCAAGTCTGCAACTTGCAAAGTAGGCTGGAAAGATGGTTTTGCTTGCCAAAACCAAAGTAAGTAGGCAGCTAGCACACAGAGCTAAGAGATTTGGTGCATTCTGTTGACTGCTTTTAATACCCTGCCTACTTTGAGGCATCAAACTGGGCCTAGGAGGGATTGTGACTTAGTGATGCTCACCCACCTGAAAGGTGTAGGTCTGGGTTAGAGAGCAAAAATCCCATGAGCCTAACAGCACCCTTGCAATTCACCTTCACATGGAGGCTTCCCTGGCTTTATCAATCAGACTACAGGTGCCTTCAGACCAGTGGTTTTCAAAATGTGGTCCCTGGATCAGAGCATCACCTGGGAACATGGTACAAATGCAAATTCTTAAGCCCTACCCCGGATCTACAGAATCAGAAATGCGGGAAGTAGGCCAGCAAGCTTTCCAGGGGATTCTAGTGCACACTAGAGTTTGAGAACTACTGGTTTAGACCAAGCCAATCAGGTAAACCACGGTCATGAGAACTGGTGGGGTATAGCTGCTTACCCAAGACTGGGGGGTAGTGGAAGGGAAGAGGAGAGGGAGACACACACACACACACACACACACACACACACACACACACACACACGTGCGTAGAGAGAGGTCTCTATAAGGGTGGCATCCACTCTGATGGCTGTCTGTGTGATAAAACTAAGGTGCTTTCAGCTGGGGACGGTGGCTCACGCCTGTAATCCCAGCTACTTTGGGAGGACAAGGCAGGCAGATCACGAGGTCAGGAGATCGAGACCATCCTGGCCAACATGGTGAAACCCCGTCTCTACAAAAAAAAAAAAAACAAAAAAATTAGCTGGGTGTGGTGGCACGTGCCTGTAGTCCCAGCTACTCGGGAGGCTGAGGCAGGACCGTCACTTGAACCCAGGGCATGGAGGTTGCAGTGAGCTGAGATCGCACCACTGCACTCCAGCCTGGCAACAGAACAAGACTCCGTCTCAAACAAAAAAAAAAACCCCAAAAAACCAACTAGGTGCTTTCATATTTGTAGCCCAAAATGAAGTGAGATAAGACTTGCCAGGGGAAAAGGAATGCTGCTAGGAGAGAACGTGGCAAAGTTCTTAAGAGCTTTGTGATCTTTAGAAGGAAGCTGCCAAGGCAGGAAAAACATCAAATAATAGGGCAAATAATAGGGCATAAAGATGAATGCGGCCAGGCACGGTGGCTCACGCCTGTAATCCCAGCACTTTGGGAGGCTGAGGTGGGTGGATTACTTGAGGTCAGAAGTTTGAGACCAGCCTGGCCAACATGGTGAAACCCTGTCTCTACTAAAAATTAAAAAATAAGGCTGGGTGTGGTGGCTCACGTCTGTAATCCCAGCACTTTGGGAGGCCAAGGCGGGTGGATCACGAGGTCAGGAGATCAAGACCATCCTGGCCAACATAGTGAAACTCTGTCTCTACTAAAATACACACACACACACACACAAATTAGCTGGGCGTGGTGGCGGGCGCCTGTAGTCCTGGCTACTCGGGAGGCTGAGGCAGGGGAATCGCTTGAACTTGGGAGGCGGAGATTGCAGTGAGCTGAGGTTGTGGCACTGCACTCCAGCCTGGCAACAGAGCAAGACTCCGTCTAAAAAAAAAAAAAATTAGCTGGGTGTGGTGGTGGTGCCTGTAATCCCAGCTACTCAGGAGGCTGAGGCAGGAGAATCACTTGAACCTGGGAGGAGGCTGCAGTGAGCCGAGATTACACCACTGCATTGCAGCCTGGGCAACAGAGCAAGACCCTGTCTCAAAAAACAAAGCAACCAACCAACCAACAAAAAGGTAGATGGATGGCTGCCCCCTCAGAGGAAGGAACTGTTGTTTCTCTTCCTGCACAGGTCTATTTTGCATTCATACGTCCTGATCCTCATTTGAAACTTCTCCATGGTGCTAGAGACAGGAGACAGTGGAAAATAGAAGAGGGCTTGAGAGAGGGGAAGAGAAGAGAGAGTGGGTGGGAGCAGGCCATTACTAGCTTTAGCAGACACAGCCACTCCACCACGGAGAGTCGTGCAGAGCTGGAAGATTCCTTACAAGTCTCTAGTTCAACCTCCATGAAGTGACCGGGGTCCTCATGATCATCACCCTGTCACCGTCATCACCACCCTCAAGCTAGAGTTAAGTGAGTAGACTCCGGAATGCCAAGTACCATGCTAGAGATTTTATGTATGTAATTTCTAGTCCTCCCAACAAGTTTGCTGCAAGTTTGATGGCATTACATTAGTGCTTAGACAAGGAAACCGAAGCTCAGAGAGGGCAAGCAGCAGGTCCAGTGTTAGACAGGCCTCTCTTTCCCCTTATCTAACATTTGACAACACTACTCTGAACACTCCTGCCTGGTGATCCCCATCCACCTGGTGCCTGGATGCTCCCAGGAACAAAATGCTCTTTACATACGAGGGCAACTCATATTTGGGTTGCTACATTCTTCCTTTTACTGGAGCCAAAAATCTACCTCCTGGCAGAGTTCACTAACTGGTTTTCAGTTGGCGCTAGTTCCATCCCTATGACTCCACAGGACATGTCTTAACCCCCTTTTAAAACTGATAGCTCTTCTAATATCTACGCAGAGTTTCAGGAATCTTCACTTCCTCCGGCTAAAAAGGCTGGGTTCTCTTCACCACTCTTTATTTACATTCTAGAAAGGCAGAGAGGCTCTCACTGTAAAGCCACAAAGACCCACATTCTTCAACAAATATCATATAGAATGCTGGGATGTTATTCTTAATGTTGCTGAAGACTCTTAAAGCTGGTGTATTTATGCAACTGCAGGCACAGACACAAATCAAAAGCTCCATCATTCCTCAACCATGAAAGAAAGCACAAAGAGGTCACAGAGTAACCATATCTGGGGCCAAAGGGAACCCGTCTTCTGATGTGTCCAAGATAAGCCCTCTCCGGAGAATGAAATGAATTGTGTGCTATTAATGTGGCTGTACCTTTAGAAATACCAGCCACAGCCCCACAGCCTTGGGTCCTGGCGTGTAGCACTGAGGTAGAAAACCGAACCTTAGAATCCTGTATTGACGGCCCACAGGAATCTATGAACCCTTGTTTTGAATGATGGAGATGGAGCTTGCCGGCTTCATCCACAGGATGTGAGAATCTTACCCTGCAGCTCCCTGGTCCGGGACCTTGAGGAAATCCAGGCTCTCTGGCGTCTGCGACACTCGGTCTGAACCGGTAGACTGCTGCCGAGGCAAGGGCGGGCGGGCCATGGAGGTGTACAGGCTTTTCTGATTGGACCTCTGGCTTCCAGGAGCATGGGGATGTGGCACAAACTGGTTTCTGATGACTCCATTCTGATGGTATCCTAGAGAGAGGAAGAGAGAAGGAAATAAGGCTCACATTTTTGGATCCTTTGGCAAAAGTCTCTCCACATTTCTTCCATGTACTACAAGGGCAGCTTACTTAACTTCTGAGTCTCAATTTCTGCATTTGAAAAAAATGGAAGGCATCACTGCTAACACATTGTGAGAATTAGAGCTGATTCACTGTTCTCCCCATCCCCGGGCTTTACTGAGGTATAACTGACAAATAAAATTGTATGTATTTAACATGTACAACAATGCATGGTCAGCTTCCCGGGATGTGCCCGGAACACAGCGGACACTCAGCACATGCTTGGTGGCAATAGAATCCCCAGATTTCCTGAGGTTCAAAGCCCACCGTAAGGTAAGCTTGCAACTGTCTGGGAGACACCTTCTTGGGCCTGAGAAAAATTATGAGGTTATGACTCAAGAGGGCTGGCAGGCAGCTGTTTAAACAGCTGGACATCCATTTTCGAGGGCCCAATCTTGGGCATCCACGGCAGGAGCCTGCTGTGTGAGGCAGAGGGGGTACTCTACACAGGCAAGGGAAAAGTGGCCACCCAGTTGGATCAGTCCGGATGGAGCAAGCTCTCTCAGCCAAACAGCGATGTCTAGTTAAAATCGCATTAGCCAATAAGTAATGGGTTACAGTGGCAGGCTCCAAACCATGCGTCTTGGCTGACTGGGGCATTAGCATTCCATGCTACGTATGAAGAGGCCCTTATTCATTCTCCCATTGACAGATCTGGGCTGAGTGGAGAAAGAGAACAAGACTCTTCAAGGCCCACTTTGGTGAGCCCCACCCAAAAACCTCTTCCAACCAAATTAAGAGAACTCTTTGGTACCAGTGGGATGACCCTCAGAGAAGGACTACGGGTTCAGTTCTGGCTCTGCCTCTGAGAGCTACACTAATCATGAGCAAGAAAGCTGATCTTTCATAGTCTCAGTTCTTCATGAAAGAACCACGAGACAGGTCCAGAATCCGCTTGGTGGCTTCCAGCTCCGACAAACATTTTCTCTATATCCTTATTATTACAGAAAGAGGGTTCTTTCTGCCCAGTAATAATAGGTGGAATTCTTGCTTTGAACCACGGTTTTCTCAGGGTGGAGCTTTCAAGGGGTGGCTCCTCATCCATCCATGTCTCTAGCAATTTCCTCCCACAGGCCACCAGACCAGATCAGAACGAGACATTTGGGGCAAACAGCCGCTCTTCATCTGACCTCATTCCCTCAGTGAGTGAGAGCTGAATGGGCTCCCACAGGGTCTGGGGTGGGGGAGGGTAGAAGGACCCTGCTTGCTGCCTAGGATCCCAACAAAAGGAGAGGGGCATCTTAAGAGTGTGACATGCCCTCGGGATGTCACATGGCCAGTGATAAAAGTGGGGTCCCCACAGCGGCTGCCCCACATGCTGCTTGAGATCCCCTGGTCCATCATAAGGTGAGAAATGAAGAGTATGCATTTAGAAACGTTCATGGCAGTTTGACAGATCTATTTCATGCCTGTTGCATCTTAGAAGTTTTGGCATATATTTTATATGTTTTGAAAATTCCATTCTTCTACTAATTCATTTTTATTGTATCATACAAATGTATGGTTTGTGATGGACTGGAAATTTTTTTAAACCCCCTGAAAACCCCTGGTCTTTCACCACAGACAGTTTGAGAAGTGCTGGTCAAATGGATCTGGTCCCATTGTCTCATTTTATTGATGAAGGAACTGTCATTTAGAGAGCTGGGGAGCCCTGCTCAAGGTCGGAAACTTTGTGGCCTGATTTGATCTGAGGCTACTTTGGCCAACCTAGCTGAGGCCAGTGAGCTTTCCAGGTGGACTTGGCCAGAATTCTCCACTGGAACCAGCGCACACGCAGTAATATGATACTACAGTGCTTCTCTTAAGTTCCTTTGTGCTTGGATTTTCTTCAAAGAAGAAAGGAGGAGACAGAGCCGGGTCAAGGCAGGATGGGGACTCCAAAAGAGACGAGAATTAGTTTCTCACTGCTGGGCCCCAGTGTCCATACTTTAGCATGCAATGGTGAGATTCCAGAGACTAAAGAAATGCCCTTTTTTGGGGGGTGGGGGGGGTGGGGGTGGATGGGGAGGGGAGACAGACTCTCACTCAGTCACCCAGGCTGGAGTACAGTAGTGCGATCTCAGATCACAGCAACCTCTGCCTCCCTGGCTCAAATAATTTTCATGTCTCAGCCTTGTGAGTAGCTGGAATCACTGGTGCATGCCACCATGCCCAGCTAATCTTGAGACAGGGTCTCACTCTGTTACTCAGGCTGGAGTGCAGTGGCATGATCATAGCCACCTCAGCCTCACACTTCAGCCTCCTGAGTAGCTGGGATTCCAGACATGTGCCACCATGTCCAGCTAATTTTTATTTTTTAATTTATTTTATTATTTATTTATTTTTGAGACAGAGTGTTGCTCTGTCGCCCAGGCTAGAGTGCAGTGGTATGATCTCAGCTCACTGCAAGCACCACCTCCCGGGTTCAAGCAATTCTCGTGCCTCATCCTCCCCAGTAGCTGGGATTACAGGTGTGCGCCACCATGCCTGGCTAATTTTTGTATTTTTAGTAGAGACAGGGTTTTGTCGTGTTGGCTAGGCTGGTCTCAAACTCCTGGCCTCAAGTGATCTGCTCACCTCAGTCTCCCAAAGTGCTGGGATTATAGGCATGAGCCACTGCACGTGGCTGCAGCTAATTTTTAAGAACATTTTTGTAGAGATGGGGTTTTGCTATGTTGCCCAGGCTGGGCTCAAACTTCTGGTCTCAAGCAAGTCTCCTGCCTTGGTCTCCCAAAGTGTTGGGATTACAGGCATAAGCCACTGTGACCAGCCTCAAGAAATGCTTTTTACTCCTTATCTTGGACATTGGTACAAATAGAATTCTCTTGGCTGGGAAGATTGGAATCAAATACAGTCTCAAAATGACCCTATCAGACTTAGAATCCTAAACAGCTTAAAACCAAACACTCTGGGAGCAGTTTTTTATGAACTGAATTTTGTGAGTGATGGAAAAACATTAAAAGATTTTATGTATTTTTGCAAGCGTTCTACAAACACTACACAGATTTTTAGAGACAGAAAATCTTAGATTCAGGTTTAGAGTGTCTGGGTATGTCAGTTACATTTTTATTATTAAAAATGAGAGGGCAGGTTCAGTGTCTCACACTTTTAATCCCAACACTTTGGGAGGCCAAGGTGGGAGGACTGCTTGAACCTAGGAGTTCAAGAGCAGCCTGGGCAACACAGTGAGACTCCATGTCTACAAAGAGTAAAAAAAAAAAATGAGCCAGGTGTGGTGGTACGTGCCTGTAGTCCCAGCTACTCAAGGGGCTGAGGTGGGAGGATCGCTTGATCCAGGGAGGCTGAGGCTGCAGTGAGCTATGATCGTGCCACTGCACTCCAGTTGGGCAACTGAGACCCCATCCCAAAAAAAGAAGAGATAAATATGAAATATAAGCATAAATTTTATAACAATTTTGTAATACTCTCAGATATTGCTTTATTTTTTTGAACAAGGCCTCCTGAATCCTAATCTCAGGAAATAGAAAACAAATTTCTTCTATTCAGTCATTAAGCTGCTATAACTTACAAAACAGTAGCCCCCTCCCCTCCTTATCCATGATTTTGCTTTCCACTGTTTCAGTTACCCATGGTCAACTGTAGCCTGGAAATATTAAATGAAAGTTCCAGAAATGAACAATTCCTAAGGCTTAAGTTGTGTGCCATCTCACTCTGTCCCGCCAGGACACGAATCGTCCCTTTGCCCAGCCTATCCATGCTGTGTGTGCTACCCAGTCATCAGTCACTAAGCAGCCGTCTAGTTATTCATAATGGCCCCAGGAAGCTGGCAATTTGGATATGCCACAGAGAAGCCATTAAGCGCTTCCTTTAAGTGAAAGCGCTTCCTTTAAGTAAATTCAGTAACAATGAATCTTCTATCTGTAACATTGTGAAGAAAGAAAAAAATTTCTGCTGGTTTTGTGGAAAACTTAAACTGGAAAAGTATAGATAGGTTTTGGTAATATCTGCATTTTCAAGCCCCCACTGGGGGTCTTGGAATGCATCCCCCGAGGATAAGGGGGGACTACTGTAGTGGTATTTGGCCGGAGCTGGGTAGTGGTGGTGGGGTTAGACCTGTAAACTCCTATTTCCATAAAGCAGCATCCTGTGTCTTAAAAGCTGACAACAGTCTGGTTGTCACGGACAAGGAACTCCTTTCTCTCTGTCAGAAGCCTTTCCTAAGGGAGTAATATTTCGAGGTAATGAAATCCAGATTGCGAACTCAGCCGCAGTTCAGTCTCACTGACTCCTATTTTTCTGAATTTTGAGGTCTCAAGTAGGGCTGCTGTGTTGTACATCTGGCACTGAAATGGTCCATGCCTGGTTAATATGTGTGCATTGATTTGCTAATGGGTTTCTTCCCAAACATATTTTATAAGTTATGGGTCCAGATTTAGTGGTCCCAGACTACGGTACATAGCTGGCTTACCTGGGGGAGGAGGGGCAGCTCTCACTGGGTAGTTGGCATTTTGAGTCCCACTGGAATAACCTGTATTTTGGGTAGTGTTCCTTCTGGTAGGACCTGAAATAAACAAGACAAAGTTAAAATCAGTGCTACTGGTTGGTTTTATGGATCCTCATGGTTCTTTGCATATGGAAAATTTTTGAGAAGCTTAGATTCCAGTTCTCAGGTGGATCTGCAGGAGAACAGTTGCAGTGGAGAAGGAGCAGTTGAGGGAAGTATGTAATGGTAGCTATTGGGTGGGAGGGGCTGGAGGATAGGTTTATAGAGGTACAGTTTTGAAATGTTAGAGACAGTAGTTTTTAAAGATGATCATTCGATCATCTTACAAAGGTGTTTCTATTTTTGCAGACTTTTAAGAGAGACAGATGGAACATTTTAACATTTGCATTCATGTTCTAAACGCTAAGTGGCTGAGCAGGTTCACTAATGCTACGGATCAGCAGGGTTGGCATGAAGCCTGTTCTGGCACTGACTGCATGCCTGCCTATGTCAAGCGCCTTGCACGCAAGGGTGTGTGTTCTACGGTCCTTGAACTAAACACAGAGACCACAAGGAGTAGAAGCAGACTTGTACCCTTGACACAGACATGAAGGAATTAGGAACAAGCTGGGGCCAAAGGAACACACTGTGGGTCACAGTCAGGGCTGGACAGCAGGGCCAGAGGAGCCAGAGGAGATCTCTGCAGAGACATCTATGTGGGGAAGAAAAACAATAAATAGGGTCTAGAATGGAACAGGAAGGAAGGTAGGATTAAACCAGCTGGAAGAGGGGTGCAGAGGGAATTTCTTATAAAGAGAAGAGCTGAAGAATAGAGAAGGGTAGGAGGTGACAAGGTGCACAGTGCAGACACAGGAAAAGGAGCTGCAGCTAGGGCCTGGGAGAACCAACCACGTGGGATCGGGGCAAACCCAATGTGGCCTGCTAGGGGCTTCCCTCCCAGTACCCAGGCCACTCTCCCCACCCCAAATAAGATAGAATCCAACACTTATTGGGCAATTTCCACTCTGGGGCCTGCTGCACAAACATAGCCTGCTGGTTATTTGCAGCCTTTCTTTGCCCGGCTCTGTGCCCTGGGGTCTGAGTCCTGTGTACAGCCAGGCCTCTGCCTTCCAGTGGGGTGAGGCCTATAGGCCAGGCCAACAGAAGGCACTGGCAGGAGACTGGAGTGTCAGGAGGGAGGTGGGGGACTTCATGTGCCTCCTTCCTGCCTGAAGCCTTCAGTTCACCTCGTTCCTCCCTCTGCTGCTTCAGGTTTGCGGATAATAATGATTTCCTGTCACTCCCTTTCCCTGGGTCCCTACTTTGTTCCCTAAACCCTGTCCACATCTTTTTACTGAAAAATCGCTTCAGAAATCCCTCCAAAAGTTGCTGTCTGTTTTCTGCAAGTACTAACGGATACACAGACATACATCAACATTTTCTGAGTGGCTCTACATATATAAAGATATGATGGCATTTATTGATATTGTATTAATATGTTAGAAAACATGTTAAGGTGCACCTCTGCAGACAGATTTGAGAAACGGCTATTTAATTAATTAGTTAATTTTTGAGATGGAGTTTTGCTCTTGTTGCCCAGGCTGGAGTGCAATGGCGCGATCTCAGCTCGCTGCAACCTCTGCCTCCTGGGTTCAAGCAATTCTCCTGCCTCAGCCTCCCAAGTAGCTGGGACTACAGGCATACGCCACAACACCTGGCTAGTTTTTTGTATTTAGTAGAGACGGGGTGTTGGTCAGGCTGGTCTCAAACTCCTGACCTCAGGTAGTCCACCTGCCTCTGCCTCCCAAAGTACAGGGATTATAGGCATGAGCCACCGTGCCTGGCCTAGAAACAGTTATTGTATATATGGCATCTTCATGTGTGTGATCACACACAGGCTAAATTTTAGAACAATATCACAGTATATGCATGCATAGCATATATGATTATTCTATGCTGTGTACTATAGATATGTTTATAAATATCAATTATAAATAGAAAAATAAAGGCCAGGGAAGGAGTTAGACTGGGGTTTGAGGTAGTGCATGTGTGTGTATGTGTGTGTATGGTGTTTTATTTCTTTTTTGTCTTCTTTTTTTTAATGAGACGGGGTCTTGCTCTGTCATCTAGGCTGGGGTGCAGTGGCACCCCAACAAAGATCATGATTTACTGCACCCTTGACCTCCCAGGCTCAAGCCATCCTCCCACCTCAGCCTCCCGAGTGGCTGGGACTACAGGCATGCACCACCATGCCTGGCTAATTTTTATATTTTTATTTTTGTGTGCGGAGACAGGGTTTTGCCATGTTACTCAGGCTTGTCTAGAACTCTTGGGTTCAAGCGATCGTCTGGCCTTGGCCTCCCAAGGTGCTGGGATTATAGGTGTGAGCCACCGTGCCTGTCCCAGTCAATTTCTTTAAAGGTGGCATAGAGGATGATGTTGGTATTGTGGACAAGATCTGACTGGAAAGGGAGGGGAAATTTGAAGCTAACCAATTTTGATTTGTTTTAACCAGAATATTGTAATGCCAGGTGTACTGATACATAAGTACCAAGTCCCTCAGAAACTTTTAACCTGCTCATTTTCCTTGCTGTTGCTTTAGTTTGAAATGTTCCATTCTGAAGAAAGCCTGAGCCCCAGGAAGCAGAAGGTGTACTGATTCTCAGCCCCCACATCTGTGCACATGTGTGCAGCATTTGCTCAGGAGACTCGGGGGAGCGGCGGCAGTTCTGCCTGCAGGGCCCGTGGAGTACTTACGGGAGTTCTTGGGCAGTCCAGGTCCGATGCTGACCTGCAGCACTTTGTTACTGGGCTTGAGGACAGCCAGGTCCCCAAAGCCTTGGTGGAACTGCACTTGCCGGGAGCCCCCCGCACTCCAGGGACCCCAGTTCTCCTTTTTCAACTTCAGTTCAAGCCTGCAAAAAGCACAATGGGGTTAACAGGTCGAAGGACGCAGTGAGAAAACGGTGCTCAGAGATCCCGCCATGGAGTTCTGCTGCTGGAAAAGCATAAACATGAGGCAAGAACGGACAATCTACACCAGGAGCAGGGCCCTGAGGATGCGCACCGCATCCATGGGGTGGCACTGTCGCTGCATGACAATGAGCCAGAGAGAGGAGCATCTGGGGCCCCGTACTGTGAGACACCAGGTGGTGAGGGAGGTACACCTCGCTAATATGCCAATGCCACTCTGTCAGGTGGTCTCAGGGGCGCCTGCTGAGGGGACAGAGGAAAGAGAAATTTCCAGGTCATACCACTGTGCTGTCATTGTGCTTCTGGCTGTTGTCCCTGATTCTGTGCTTGTGGAGGACTGAGAGATGCCAGACACAGGCCAGCTTGAAGACTCTAGCATAGAACCTGGCTTTGTTTAGTCCCATACTATTCTTGCACCATCACATCCCACCCAGGGATGGAAAAAGACACACACTAGCAACCAAAATCCAAATAGAAGGCAGGATTTACCTGCAATTCCCAAACTCCCTAGCCAGTTTTAATGCTTCCATGTTGCATATATGCCTGCATTATGCAATCCTTATTCTGCTTTTAACTTATATTTTCTCATATCATAAGAAGGAAAAATCATAATTTTAAATAGCTGCCTATTATAAGTTTCCCTCATCATGATATTAAGGCTTTGTCTTGGCCTTATTCTTGTAGCTGGGAAAAGATGGAGGATACTCCCATTTTATAGATGGGGAAATTTAAAAAGAAAATCTAAATAACTTTCTTTCTGTGTTTTAGACAGGGTCTTGCTCTGTTGCCCAGGCTGGCGTGCAGTCGTGCGGTCTCAGCTCACTGCAACCTCTTCCTCCTGGGCTCAAGTATCCTCCCACCTCAGCCTCCTGAGTAGCTGGGACTACAGGCATGCACCACCATACTCGGCTAATTTTTTTTTTATTTTTTACTTTTTGTAGAGATGTGGTCTTACTATATTGCCCAGACTAGCTAAAAACTCTTACTCAGCAAATATGAGATTAGAGGGTCAACAGTATGCCAGTACCTGGTCCATTAGATCATGTTGCCAAAAGAAATGAAGGTGAGGCCGGGCATGGTGGCTCAAGCCTGTGATCCCAGCACTTTGGGAGGCCAAGGTGGGTGGATCACTTGAGGTTAGGAGTTCAAGACCAGCCTGGCCAACATGGTGAAACCCCATATCTACTAAAAACAAAAAAAAATTAGCTGGATGTGGTGGTGAGCACTTGTAATCCTAGCTACTCAGGAGGCTGAGGCAGGAGAATTGCTTGAACCCGGGAGGCAGAGGTTGCAGTGAGCCGAGATCACACCACTGTACTCCAGCCTGGGCAACAGAACAAGACGCCATCTCAAAAAAAAAAAAAAGAAAAAAAAAAAAGGAAAAGAAAAGAAAAAAGAAAGAAAGGTGAACCATCTACACAACACATTGGCCACCTGTAGTCCTCAAGCCCCCAGAGGCCCTACCAATAAATAGGTTTTATTATGCATTGGTTTGGGGAATTTAAGCCCCCACCTCTATCACTTTCATCTGCTTCCAGCCTGATTCTACTCCTGTCTGCTCTGCTAAATTAAAAAACCCTTTTTTTTTGGGTGATATATAAAAATCTGCCTTTGTCTGCCTCATTTAGGTGATTTTTGTCTAAACGATAAAATACACTAATCTATGAAGTCATTATTTCACAGAAATGCAAAAGTAACCTTCTCAAAGTCTGTGACTACTATCCAGACTGTCTTCTGCAGTCTCTAAGGTTCCACTGGGGCCAGCCAGACCCCACTCTCCTCCTCACAGGCCTCCTCCAGCCCCATCCTGAATCCCACGGGTGCGATCAAGACCCCTTTTTAGCTACACGCAGAAGTTTCGGTCCCAGATCCGGACTTACGTATTGCTGAATTTCAGAGGTAGTTGCTTCTGGGTTTTTTCCTCGTAACGCTTTGCTAAGAGGCTTAGGAATTCAGTTTTGAAGACAGATTCAAGCAAACTGTCATACTCTTGCTCATGGAGAATGAAAATGTCATCCTGCATAGTACTGTAAAGAGATTGGACAAACACACTTGGTGAAAGCTGTGCTTCTCTTTACTCTGTTGGTTTTTTTTTTCTTCCATTTTAAAAATCCTGTAAGATGGTGCTAAGATTTTACAGTCTTTCTTTCTATAAGTAATAATCTTTCAAACAAAACCAACAACATAATGAGATTGCTGAAATCTGCTTTCAAAGAAAGTTTATAGCCCAAAAAAAGCATAATCAAAGTACTTTTTCCATATGATTTTTAAAATCAGGAACTTAAGGACAATTTAGCCCATATTAAAAAAAAAATCTATTTTCAAATCCAACTTGTGTTTTTAAGATCCATAAAAATCCAGAAAGTTATGAACAGAATGCAGCTGAAAAGGGATAACTCTACATTTAAGTTCCAAGTTAGTATAATTTATGATATGGTTGTAGCTATTGTAGTAAATTTGAACTTGAAGAATCATAAGCTCGGTTACCAAGAGGGACGCCAATGTCCTGGACTTCAAGGTACTTATTAAGAACCTTCTGGAAAACAGTGCTCTGTGGACACTGCAGGCCAGGAGCTACTAGAATGTACAGACACGTCCAAGTTCAGAGATGCGAAGGCCAGATGGACAAACAGCAAACAAGCAAAAATCATCACCTTCAAGCTAATGAATTTTGTCAGACAAGAACACACCTTTGCGGGAACTGCATGTTTGGACAGGGTGGGATTGTGGAGAAAGTTATGCCTGGAGGGGAGCAGGTGTTAGAAGCTACAGGGTGATGGCAGAGAGACGCTGAGGCAGACCCAGCTCCAAGGAAACGCTTGGTGGTCAGGGGAGGTTGATGAGACAAAGTTCCATCTTCAGGCCTGGCTAGGCTTGGTAGAAAGTGATAACATGTATGTAATTGAGAATTTGCATTCCCTGTTAGATTTATCACTCAGGTGAATGGCGCCACCACCCCAAAGGCTATAAGTTTACGAGTATCTCCAAGTACCACTGCCAAATACGGAAGACAACCCTTTGAAGAATGGGATTTCATTAGGGATTGTAAGCATTTTCCCAGGCATTAGAAACAAATTAGGCAAACCTGCTTCAGTGAATTGACCATGGTAACATTTTAGTCTCTCCAAGTGCCACAGGCATGGTTCTTTGTATACGCAGAGCCCTGCAGCGTTGCTCAGGAGCTCTGCTCTGCTGTGCTCTGCTCTCGGAGCACCTGGTGTCACTGCACCAGTGGGATTACTATGGCTGTGACAAAGTCAGATGATGAGGCAAGGGGATCACACAGAGGACTGAGCTGTAGAGAATCTTCGAGACCCAGGATCCTTCTTCCATGTAAAATCTGACCCATTTAGAAGGAAACTCCTGTGGTATCCCTGTTCAGCCCCATTCACAGGTCAAGGTAGGGGTTGGGCCCTTCTTGGAATCACAGGGCTCCCTTGGGCAGAGAATCTTGGGGGACTATCCCAGGCTTGTCAGGAACCTTCTCTCTGGACTGAGACAGGGAGCTAGTGACCCGGAGCTGATGGAGCCAGTAGCTGTAGCCACAACCTCTACCTCGGTCTGATGTTGAAACTTATTCACCAATGTGCTAGTATTAAGAATTGTGGCCTTAAGGAGGTGATTAAGTTACAAGGAAGTGGTCCTCATGAATTGGATTAGTGACCTTACAGAAGAGGTATGACGGAGTGGTTTGCCCTTACTGTCATTCTCCCATGTGAGGACACAACAAGAGGTGCCATCTATAAAGAAGAGAGTGGGCCTTCACCAGACACCAGATCTGCCTGCACCTTGACCTTGGACTTCCCGTTCTCTAGAACTGTAAAAATTAAATTCTTACTGTTCACAAATTACCCACTTTCAGTCCTCCTACAGGAAAGGGGCTTGGTAATCCACAGGAGAAAAAGAGGTCGAAGGAACCACAGGACAATTGGATAGGAAGGTGTAGAATGGCAGCATGAGCAAACCATGGGGGTGGGGTGGGGCGGTGAATGGAGTTCACTGGAAGCAAAAGGCCAGCGTCAGGGGAAAGGAGCTTGGTCCTTTCATGGCCAGCTTACTGAAGAGCAGCCAAAGAGTTTCCCTTGGATGTGAAGTCAGAATACTTTACAGTGTTTTTTGGACAAATAGTGGCCATCTGGGTGGAGCACTTGGTCATTATCATTACCTCAGATGTTTGTTTTCAGACATCCACACATCATAGCCATGCTTCTTGCCCACTCCTGTGATAGTTGGGATCAAGGATAAACTGACAACCAGTGGTTTAAACAACAGACGGTTTTCATCTCCGTCACTGAACAGCGCATGCAAAGGCAATTCAGGGCCAACATGCCAGTTCTACAGTGCCTGGGAACAAACACCTCCTCCTTCCCTTTAAAGGTACAGCCAGCAATCTAAAACCCCAAAAAGCACTTATGAAAAGCTGCTCAAAAGAGCTCTTCCAAGTCATTTTGAATTAATAAAGTCTAAGCCTCCTAGCACCCTAGCCCAGGTGTAAGAACCCGGCTGCATTAGGTAGAGTGCATGCAACAGACCAGAGTAAAACAAGAAGCTCCACTTTTTGGCCTTTGGGGTGAGGAATGAAACTCCTTCCTGTTTTGGTTGTTTGCTCAAAGCTTTCTTTGGCATGTCTGGTCATGCCTGGTGGCCTGGCTGAACTGTGGCAGGATGGTGATTATTCAACAGGGCTAAATGAGCCCAACACAAGTCACCTTGAGTGGTTTAATGTGCTTAGATTTATTAGGAGTTTCATTACTATTATAATGAAAAAAGCAAGCGGGCCAAAACTTCAAGGTCAATTATCAGCATGAATCTAGAAATGAGAAGAGATGTGTTTGGACACTTTGACTTTAACCATCAACTCCAAAATCCCCTCCCTTCAGTGATCCAGGCATTGGAGCTAGGCAGACCACCTTCACCCAGGCCAGGGTCTCAGCTCACTCTGCTCTCCTTAGCCCATGCTCCTGGACCTGAAAACAAAGCTTTTGTGTTTATTCTAAAAAGTCAGACTTATCTTTGGACTTCACCCCTGACTTATTCCTATGCTGCAATTCCTTACAGATGTTTGACGCTGTAAGCTGTGTTGAAAGCCCTCTTTCTAGTCTCTGGTTTGGATCTGCCCTTGTTTTTTTATTCCTCCGTCTTTGCGCCTTACTGTTGTATTGCTGACAACACTAGAAAATCTTGTTTTACTCTCTTAACCAATATATCTTTTCACAGAAATGTTAGTTACAAAACACCAAGGAAAGTCCTGAAGGAGTTTTTTTTTTTTTTTTAAAGCTGAAAAGGCAATTTCCAAGGATAGCCCTGCCTTTATTTAAGCTTTTATAAAAGTCTTTCCTGATTATGAAATACATGCTGCTTTTAGTAAACTGGAAGATACGGAGGCGAATCAAGAAGAAAATAAACCTTGCCCAGAATTCTACCACTCAGAGAAACCAGTGGCACCAGTTTCAGAACCTTCTTAACGTCTCTGAGAAAGCCCGGACGCAGGTGCAAGCCTCAGCAGTGATGTGTCCGGCTCAAAGAAGCTTCACCTGACCCACAGGTGCAAAGACCCACTCTCCTCTTTTGTGTCCCAGGAGTATCCTTTAAACCATGCTGGGAACACTTGTAGTAAGGCATATGTTTACTCAGCTGTCTGCTCCCCCTTCCAGAATGAGAGGAGCTTCCTGAGGCAGTGACTGTGCCTCATCCACTTTCGAATACCAGGGCTCAGCACCAGGTAGGTGCTCAATCCCATGATGTTGACAAGTCAAGATGCCAGTAATGCTTCAGGTCAGCAGGACAGGCAGTGAAGTGGGCTGTTTTTATTGCCAGAAAGTTTAGGGGATTCAGACAAGGAAACATTCTGGGCAAGAATGTTGTGACCAGGGAGCTGGAGCCTCTGTCTAAAGCACCGTCTTACGGGTTGTTTTTCCAATTGGAGATAAGTACTGGAAAATCTATTAACCCAGACAGACAGCCACACAACTTTTGGTCTCATCCTTCTGGTGATCAGCTACCAGAATGAGAAGAAAAAATGAGAAGCCTCATCAGAGAGCCCCAAATAAGAGCTTCCATGGCACCGAACTCAACACTTACAATAGCAAAGCCAAGAACATGGGTCATTACACCTGTGGTCACCCTTCCTGCAATTGAGTTTTTCAAATAAGAGTGGGGCCAGGCCAGTACTTGAACAAGAAGCAACTCTGGGAGGATCCTTCAAAAACTCAGGCATGGCCTTCTGCCAGCAGCCACCATACCCTCCGAAATCCTGTGTCTCAACTCCATGTATTGGTGTGTTACCTCCTGACATTCTTCCCAAGTCTCCAATGAAGCCAGAAATGCAAGTGTCAGTGTTTCACTCTAATTTTTATTTATTTTTTTGAGACGGAGTCTCGCTCTGTCGCCCAGGCTGGAGTGCAGTGGTGTGATCTCGGCTCACTGCACCCTCCACCTCCCAGGCCCCCCTTGGCCTCCCAAAGTGCTGGGATTACAGGTGTGAGCCACCACACCCAGCCTAATTTTTATTTAAATAAGGATTTTTCCTGATCAAATTATCCTGGAGTCCCTTTGACAAACTATAGTTTTAATACCTCTCGGAGCTATTGGCCCTATTTCTACCTGTTGTGATCCTATTTTTTCTTGTAAAAGAAAACTTCAAAAAAAATTTTAACCATAATTCAACTAGACATATATCTGTATGTTTCGAAAAGATAAAGACTTCTAAAAATTTAATGCCTACTGGAGGATTAGAAAAACATTTTATGATGGAAAATTCTAAATTGTAAATAAGTAGGAGAGTAGGGCCGGGCGCAGTGGCTCATGCCTGTAATCCTAGCACTTTGGGAGGCTGAGGTGGGTAGATCCCGTGAGCCCAGGAGTTGGAGACCAGCCTGGGTAACATGGGGAAACCCTGTCTCTACAAAAAATACAAAAATTAGCCAGAAGTCGGGGTGCATGCCTGTAGTCTCAGATACTTAGGAGGCTGAGGTGGGAGGATCGCTTGAACCTGGAGATCAAGGCTGCAGTGAGCCGAGACTGCACCATTGCACTCCAGCCTGGGTGGCAAAGTGAGACCCTGTCTCAAAAAAATAAAAAGTAGTATAGAATGAACCACCACATGTCAGATTTCAAGCACCAATCCACAGATAATCACAATTATCTACAACCTCACTCTCCCTGCTTCCACTTTAAAATAACTTCCAGGTTATTTTAAACCAAAGTAAAAACTATGGTATTATTTTTATTTGAGATAGGGTCTCACTCTGTTGCCCAGGCTGGAGTGCAGTGGTATGATCATGACTCGTTGCAGCCTTGACCTGTTGGGCCCAAGCAATCCTCCCACCTCAGCTTCCTGAGTAGCTGGGACCACGGGCACGTACCACCACTCCTGGCTAATTTTCACATTTTTTGTAGAGATGGGGTCTTACTATGTTGCCCAGGTGGGTCTCAAACCTCCTGGGGTCAAGTGAGCCTCCTGCCTTGGTCTCCCAAAGTGCTGGGATTACAGGCGTGGGTCACTGCGCTCAGCCTTTATTTCATCCTCAAGTGTTTCAGTATATATCATTAAAAGATAAAGTCTCTTTATATAAAATTAACCACAAAAACATGATCACACCTACAGAAATAAACAACAAATTCTTCATACCAAATATTTAGTCATGCTCACATTTCCTTTGTTGTCTCGTAACTGTTACTGAATGGTTGGTTGGTTTGAATAGGGAGCTGTAGGCCCACTGTGCGCTGACATTAGTTGTAAGAGCTAGAGATGGGCTAAGATCAAGCTTATGGGATGCTTTGATAAATATTAACTAGGAGGCCATATGTTGACATCATTCCAGCCAATAGTCAACAGGTCAATCTCAGAAATTCTTAAAAACACATACAGCTGTTGCAGCTTTTTTCCTGAAATACAAGACAACTGTTAAAATCTTTCTCTATGCCAGTACTGAAGTATTTTGAGAACACACACGCACGTTCAGTAGTCTGGTACCAGAATTAATTTCCACTCTGGGTTCGATTCTGCACACACATCACCCTCTGGTTGCTTTCCTAACTTGGTTCTGATTACTGGCCTAACTCAAGTATAAAGAAATGAGGGGACACTATTATTCATCTTGGCAAGTGTGAGGTTCAGTGACTGCAATACGCAGACATCACAAGTTCAAATGACTCACACTTTCTTTTTTTTTCCTTAGAGTCAGAAAAACTTTTAGGCTAAGTACCTCATTTTACTACAGCCTTTAAAAAGGAAAGACCACAAGAAAAGAACCTTCCAGATGATGAATACTGAAGAGGAAGAAGACAAAGAAGCTGGTGCTACCATGAGAGATTATATCCCCTGAGGCTGTAAGACAACAAACAAACAAAAAACAATAAAAGGAAGGAATCTGAGTGTGAACAGTCCCTACAGTCCCTGGTTGACAACCCCCTCAAGGACTTATCAATAAGATAGTAAGTGTCAAAGTGCTTGATATAAGTGTAGCTCAAGGCCAGGCACGGTGGCTCATGCCTCTAATCCCAGCACTTTGGGAGGCCGAGATGAGTGGATTACTTGAAGTCGGGAGTTCAAGACGAGCCTGGCCAACATGGTGAAACCTTGTCTCTACTAAAAATATAAACATTAGCCAGGGGTGGTGGCGCAGGCCTGTAATCCCAGCTACTCGGGAGCCTGAGGCAGGAGAATCACTTGGATCCGGGAGGCAGAAGTTGCAGTGAGCTGAGATCATGCCACTGCACTCCAGCCTGGGTGACAGAGCGAGACTCTGTCTAAACAAAACAAAAGAACCACACAAATGTAGCTCAATTAGGATAATCTATGGTCCCAGTCATGAGCGTTCCACCAGGGGTCTCAGGGACTGAAGACAGACCTGGGCAATAACAGAACGAACAAGTCACTCTCAGCACAGTGACTACACATGCCCTAGAGCTGTGGTTCCGACTTTCACCTGCGGTGCCTGCCAAGCACGTTGTGGCCAACCTGGCTTAGTCCAGGCATGGCAGGTCCCCATGCAATGACAAACAAAGAAGGAGCTTCCTGTCGGGTTTCCACGGCAGCCTCAGGGCCCAGCTAGCCAGGAAGAGTGTGGCCAGCAGGCACTGCCCCGCTCAGGTTGGGACCCAGCCAATGAGCTGAA
This sequence comes from Nomascus leucogenys, assembly GCF_006542625.1. Classification (NCBI taxonomy): domain Eukaryota; kingdom Metazoa; phylum Chordata; class Mammalia; order Primates; family Hylobatidae; genus Nomascus; species Nomascus leucogenys. The sequence continues at coordinate 78,400,858 of NC_044386.1, forward strand.
TGTTCAGGAAGACCTTCAGAAAATCAGTCAGCTCCTAGAGCTTTGTTTTTTAAAAAAAACCAATAGCCTTGAAACCTACCTGAGGTGGGGCTGCAAAATGGACACTGTGGACTCATCTGCTTAGCAACTTTACCACATCCTGAGTTGGCATGTTTTAAATACTTAACTGGACTGCACCGCCTGGCCCTTTATCCAGGGAAATTAGGAACAGAATCAGAAACCACAGAGACACAGGCAAGAATGGATGCAACTAGAAATCTGTTTTGGATTATCAGACTGGTGCTAGGATTTCCAGCTCGGTAGGTCCGACGCCTGAGTACATAAAACCCCTGCTTTTTCCTGAGCGCAGCAGTTTTGTCTTCCGTGTGGAGTAAGAGTTTGACAGGCGTCCCAATTCCATGTTCACGTGAGAGCAGAACATCTCTAATGCAAAGGCCCAAAGCTTTTCCTGACTAAAGTAGTGTTAGCCTCGGAGGCCCAGGGACATGATTCTTGGAGGAAGCTATGGGGCTCACGGAGGCCTTTCTTCCATTCTTAGTCTTCATGGATTGCGAGAATTTCCTGTGTCAGCGGAACTTAGTCTAGGAGTTCTTACCATGTGAGGACTTCGGGAGGACTTAGCATGGGAGGACTCCTAGTCTGGGAGTTCTTGGCATGGGAGGACTTCTTGGCATGGGAAGCCCTCCTATGCTAAGAACTCCTAGCCTAGGTCCCACTGATGGAGGAGATGCTGACAGCCGGCAGAGGAGCCCTTCTGCCGAGAGGAAGCCAAGGTGCTGCCGGGAAGAGCAAGGGCCCTTCCTGAGGCCTTGTGGAAGCAAACACCACTCCCCACTGCCTGAGAACTGGAGCGAAGAGAGCATCTCGCGATGACTCCAGAGCTACAGAGAATGGAGACCAACTGGCACTCCCTAAGGAAGTCCCAAAGAAACTCCCCTTTCAGGACCCTCTGCTCAGGGAAATGGGTGAGGCCTCCAACCTGGGAGAGGTGGACTGGGGGACAGGGCTCTGAATCCTTGGCTCCACTGCAACAAGAGAAATTATTCTCTGAGGTGTTCCATATACCGGGTTCATTTCTAACATGTTACGGTTACAATAGAGCTGGGTCCCCCTTGATTAGAGGAGCTGTCTGGAGGCCACCTTTTCTTGGTACCTTCTTCCTGACATATCAAGACTCGCTGAGACTAGGGAGTCTTCCCTTTGGGACGAAGGGAAATTCCATTCTCTTGATCATGATTTTGACAGCTGGGGAGCCCAGCCCGGTCTTCCTCCCAGCTGTTTGGAACAGCAGACCGTGATGCTGAGGCGAGAAGGGGCAATCCTGCCTCCGCGCCTCCACCACTCACCTGAGGGACACAGACAAGATCCGTTCTATCTCAATTTTCCGCTTCAGGACTTCTTTCACCAGGCCCTTGTCTGGGCCCTGTTTGACTTTTTCTCGTCCGATTAAGTACAAGCACTTTGGGGTAAGAAGCAGGTCTCGCTTTACACCCTGTAAGGAGAGGAGCTTTAAGAAGCTGGACAGGCCAGACATGGTGGCTCACACCTGTAATCCCAGTACTTTGGGAGGCCGACGTGGGTGAATCACCTGAGGTCAGGAGTTTGAGACCAGCCTGACCAACATGGTGAAACCCCATCTCTACTGAAAATACAAAAATAAGCTGGGTGTGGTGGTGGGTGCCTGTAATCCCAGCTACTTGGGAGGCTGAGGCAGGAGAATCGCTTTAACCTGGGAGGTGGAGGTTGCAGTGAGCCGAGATTGTGCCATTGCACTCCAGCCTGGGTGACAGAGCAAGACTCCTTCTCAGAAATGGGTGGACAGACATGGTCAATGTGATGACAATGATTCACATGGCAGACCGCTGTTACCAGGACAGTGGGAAGCTGCCTTGGACAGTCAATCTTCACTACCATTGAGATGGCCATTCCATTCATCACATGACCGGGCCCCATGACAGTGAAAGAGGGCATTGTTCATGATTATTAGGATGACATGTAAAAAATGATGACATTTGACTCTTTTTGACTTAAAAACTGGCAAACTCATATGGAGTCGCCTGATATATCAGGACAGCAGGTGTAAAGGGAAAGTCACCAACACCTGTGGTGAACTTACCAAGGATGCTGTATAGCATGTTTCTAAACAGGGGGCAGTGTCTTCATACATTTTCTTGGGAGTTCATAAAATTTTCTTTTTAAAACACTGATATATTGTCATTTGAATGATAATTCTCAATAATCTAATATAAATCTACTCGGGAATCTGTGGGTAACCACTTTAAAATGAGTACCACTGCGAGAGCTAAGCACCCCTGTGTGCATCCAGAGCTGCCATCACAGCAGCTGGTGCCATGCACAGGTTGCAAGGAATGGTTTGGTTTTAGCAAAACAACATCATGCTTCCGTTGTTTATTTCATTAAATTTTTTTCTTGACCTTCCTGCCCCTGGCAAAAAACCAAAAGCTCTTAATGGGTCCATGAGCTTCTGAAGCTTCAGATTTTTCTATTAGGACCAAGACTTTATCAAAAGGTATCTAAAGGAGGAGGGGAAAAAATCAACAGTTCCTCCTGTGACTAGAAAAGCCTTACTTATCAGCCACTCTGGGAAAATGGATGAGGATACTCTGCAATATTACTTGATATTCTGAATCTTTGATTCAATAATTTCACTCCTATCAATTTCTTCTAAAAATATTAGGAGACAGATACACAAAGATGAGTGAAAAGATGCTCATTGAAATTATGATAGTAAAAAAAACAAACTCACTAAAAATTGATTCATGAGAAATTGGTTAAAAATGATAAGGCATCTGTCAAATGGAATACTATGCAGCCATGTAAAATAACTTACATTGCTATCTGTATTACTATCGAAAATTCTCCCTGGCATTATTTAAAAAACAAACAAACAAACAAACAACCACTTCAGGACATAAAACAGCATGTAATACGTATCTCATTTTTTGTAAAACTGAATACGCAAATGTATGTTTTCATAAAAACATTCTGAAAGATACGGATATACACAGAATGTTAACTGTGATTGTTTCTGGGCATAGGTGCCTGTTTTTCTTTTGGTTTATCTGTATTTTCTCTAAATTTTTCTACAACGAACACATTCTGCTTTGGTAACAACAAAAGCAAAATAACAAGTTATTAAAAAAAAAACAAGGAATCTGTTTGGTGATCTCAGAGGTGGGCAGTTAGCACGTACCTTGAACCTCCTGTCATACTTGGTGACTGTGTCTGCAAAATCAATCTTCTCCCTCTTTCCCACAAACTGCTGGAGTTCTGGGTGCTCTTCCATCCCAATATAATCCCCTATAAAGTTCCTGTTAATACTGTTTCTCCTTCTCTCCTTCTTGTTCAATAAGAGGTCTGAGGCTACAATTCCCAAGAGGGCAAAGATGGAAGAAGGATAAGTCAGTCAGAAAAGGGAGGAAAATACTGTGGAAATATACAAAGAAACTCTAAACGATGCAATATTTTTAGCGTGACATTATATGCAAAATAAAATGGAACTTAGAACTTCATTTAAGCTCCAATTTACTCTTCAGATTTGTTAAAATGAATGAAACAAAATTGCTAAAATACCTTCTTCTCTCATTTGAACGTATTTCTTCCGGGCCACGAATTTCCTCCATGATTTCTGTATCACTCGAGCATACCCATCATACTTTCTCTCTCTCATCTCTTCTAAAAGAAATAGCTGTGAATGGAAGGAAGACAAATGTGAGCCAAGCCCCAAGCCCCAATCCCTGAACAACGCTTTTCTTGTTATTCCAGGGACACTCAGTTTAGACAATGACACGCACGGGAAGCAGCTTCTCTGATTCATGAACAAATATGTGAAACGCTTACTGTGGCATGTTGTTTATTCTCACTATAAAATGACCTATACCTTTTTTTCTTTTAGTGGAAAACAATGGGAAATAGGAGAATCTGAGTGTATTCAGTTGGACCTTGCCCTGCCTTGCTACAGTCCCTGTAAGAATCAAATGAGCGATTCAATGCTTCTCTACTTATTCCCCACCTTGATCCAGAGTATATTATTAGGAAGCCAGATCAAGTGAGTGGGTGGAGGCTGTTGCTGTTGGTCGGTGCGGCATTTCGGCATGCAGCCTCTAAACAGAATTTTCCAGTTTCTGCAGGAGCTGGGCTTGTGCTGCTGTGGAAGGAGGGCTGCCCTACTTTCAGTTCCAAGAAAATATAGACTTCCTGTCTCAGGATTCACCAATCTCAGGATTCACCAAGGAGCAGCGGAGCAGAGGATAATAACCACAGTGACTGGAGCTGGACGTGAGGTGTGCTAATGAGGACTTGGATTTGCCCAGAAGGGCTGGGGCTGTTTAGAGGCCACATCAGCCTCTAGCAGGTCTTGAGAGTCGGGCCATTTTACCAACGAATGCTGACAGCTGCGCCTCAACCAGGCTTTGGAATGATGAAGGTGACAGCAAACAGCTATAGTGAGCTGAGTGCCCACTATGGGGCAGAAGTCACCCTAGATGATTTCCACAGTTTCATTCAACGCCTCTACAGCCACATGAGCCGCATACTCTGTCATCTCCATTTTACAGATGAGAACATTGGAACTAAGAATGGGTGGGGCTAGAAAGTGAACCTAGGTCTTTCAGGCTCTGCCAGGCTCCTCCTCATTTAGACATGCAAAGCTTTCTCTGTAAATCTGCATGTGATCCACTTGTAAAATGGTAGGAAACCTTCTCATCTACCCTGAGAGTGGCTTACATGACTCTCTAGGAAAAAAATAAAATCAACCAATAAAAATCCAAAGTAAAGATGATGAACAGTCACTGCAAAAATGTTCCAGAAGTAAACAAGCCAGTGTGGTTTGAAGGCAGCTGGGCTTCATTTGTTGTCTCTGTTTATCTGGGTGCATGCTTGGGAGCCAGACCTATCCTCTCCTGCCACTCAACTTCTCTCCTTCTCACAGCTCCATCTGTGCAGAAACAACATCCCAAACTCCAAACACCAGGGGAGGGGCCACGTAATTCCCCAGACTTCAGTGCCGTAAACAATAGGCATAAGGACAGATTTCTAAACCCCAAGTGGAATGCACGGATTAGCAACTGGACAGAATGTTTAAAATCTGAGCCCTGCAGTTGCCTGTTGTAAGAATATCCATTGATATTTCTTATCTTGTGTATTGGGTTTCTGAGTAAGTCTTGTTTCCTTCTTCTTTCCCAGAACTATTTTGGGCGTATCACAGAAAATACACTTGTGACTCAGAGAAAGGATGAAGAGGCAAACGATTCCCAACTTCCTAGAGACTATCTCAAAGATTCGCTGGATTTTAGATTTCTTTTTAAAAGCCCAGGGGGTTAGAAATTAGGGAGGTTCAAGAAAAAACCTTGATAACACAGATGAGGAGAGAATAAAAACCAAACCAAACCAAACAACGACAACAGAAAAACACACAAAACAACCTTAAACAAGAAAAGCCAAAGACATGGATACATGTAACACAAAACGAAAACAAACCCTATGGTGTCTGACGGGTTTTTTTTTTTTTTTTTTTTTTTCCTCTGAGGCAGAGTCTTGCTCTGTTACCCAGGCTGGAGTGCAGTGGCGCAATCTCGGCTCACTGCAAGCTCTGCCTCCCGGGTTCACGCCATTCTCCTGCCTCAGCCTCCCGAGTAGCTGGGACTACAGGCGCCCGCCACCACGCCCGGCTAATTTTTTTTGTATTTTTAGTAGAGACGGGGTTTCACCGTGTTAGCCAGGATGGTCTTGATCTCCTGACCTCGTGATCTGCCGGCCTCAGCCTCCCAAAGTGCTGGGATTACAGGCGTGAGCCACCGCGCGTGGCTATGATGTGGGTTCTTAAAGCAAATAGGTAATTTTGTATATTCAGCACATTTACTATTAAGGTAAAACCACATGGTAGGTTTTCTTTTTCCCTTTTTTTTTTTTTTTTTTTTAAGAGAAAGGGTCTTTCTTGATCTGTTGCCCAGGCTGGACTGCAGTGGTACAATCATAGCTCACTGTAACCTTGAACTCCTGGGCTCAAGTGATCCTCCAACCTCAGCCTCCTGAGTAGCTAGGACAACAGGCGTGTACCACCACACCCAGCTAATTTTAAATTTTTTTGTAGAGATGAGGTCTGACTTGCCCAGTCTTGAACTCCTGGCCTCAAGTCATCTTCCCAACTCAGCCTCCCAAAGTGTTGAGATTACAGGCATGAGCCACTGTGCCCAGCCAGATTTTAAAAACCAACTTTTGTGAAAGTATTTATTGTCAGGGCTAGATGGGGATGTATGCGTTTGGGGCAGGGGAGAGAGCGGAGGTGATGGTGTGCGTGTGTGAGTGCATGTGTCAAAGATGGGGGAAAGGAGAGTCAAATAATGGTAATAACACAATTGAGTGTAAGACAAGGAAAAGGACAGCCAAAAATAAATCTTGATTTTGAATATAACCCCCTCCAACGCAACTGAATCAGAAAAAAAAGTATTACAAATATTGAGGCTGTTTTAATTATATATGAAAATCTCACAAGTTGAAAAGTAACAGCGGGTATGAAACAAGGAGTTCTGCATTGTACCGATAAATCACTCCATCCCATTTTAGAAAGAACAGGAACTGTTCTGTGGGTTGCTTAATGGTGAATGACACAACATTTTCACTTTATATTTGGAAATGAAAATTCTTGTGAAGCTACAAATAACTCAAAGTAGAAAAATGCTACCACATATGTGTCATAAATGGGTTCCATCTCTGTGTGCCGCTTATTTATTTAATAATCTTGATGTCTCATAAAGCCAGTCAGTTATAGCCATTATCATTCCTGAGTCTCGGGCTGATCCTACGAGGCAGGCAGAACAGTGGCCCTTAGAGGAGAAGAAAACTAATGGCAAGACTGGGATCTGCCTGAAGTCAAATGCTTCCCTTTTTACTGTGAGTTCCCATATGATTTCCCCTTGGTCTGATGACTGATTTCTGCCAAGTTCATCACTGACTCTTGAAACGGGGTCTTGTGAAGGTTAAGGGAGCCTCGAGAAACGACGATGCTGAACCTCGGTTCCAGCAGTTTCTCCAGCTTAAAAAGGAATAAATGTCTTTATCCACAGCCCTGGAGCAAACTGGGCAGAAGAACTGAACAGAACTTCCTGTGGACATTCACGGGGCTCACTGACCACACTCTCATCAGGAAAGAAATAAGTGTCTCTAAATGAAGCTGTAGCAGACTGTTTGTGAATTGTAAATGTGTATTATGAATGCCTTACTGGTAAGTATTATGTTCTATAAACCAGAGATTTCTCCTCCCACCTATTTTCCCCCTCACAGTCCTTTCTAGGCTCCCCCATGGCCTTCTAGGTACAATCCTGGGAATTCCCACCCGGCACTCTGCTGCATCTTCCAGGAGGAATCCTGAGCCTGTCTGTAACTGGCTTGGTGTCAACTAACCATGGGTAGGACACTGAAGTCCCTCTTTAGCTTAGACACTCCTAGAGACTAAGTAACTATTGAGCATTTTCTGTGTGAGGCTTTGGGTATGTAAAGACATAAGGAACAAAGAGTCCCTGCCCTCAAGGAGTGTAGCAGCTAGAGAGAAGCGAGACAGTCACCAAGGAAGGAGCCACTCTCTGATGCCCCTTTTTCTACCTGCTCAGTGCTCTGCAGGAAATGAACTGGGCGGTGATGGGCTGCGGAGAGCAGGTGTTTAGGGAAGGACCCGCTTAGACCGGGAAGGGAGGGAAGCCTTCTTTGAGCAGACAACATTGATGGCATAAAGCGAAGAATGAGAAAAAGAAGCCAGCTGAGGGGTGGAGCAGGGCTGGCGGGGGCCCCGCGGGAGGGAAAAGAGTGGAGAGCCAGCCAAGCACTCACAGACTCGGGGGCTTTGATGAACACTTTACTCCTCCCCAGCTGGAACTGGTCGCTGTCCATGTTGACTGACTGCAGCAGGTGCAGGACGCCTTGCTTCTCGTCTCCCTGCCAAGAAGGCCAGGTGGCTTTGGTCAGAATGGCATACCTGTGGGGACATTGGGGAGAAGAGAATCAGACTTGGGCGGGACCACACCAGTTTTCTACCCGGGCAAGGCAGCAAGAGCTCCGCTCTCAAGGTGCCCAGTGCTGCAAAATTACTGATCATCTATTTACCAGCGTTCGAAGGCTCAGGCGTGGACTGCGATGACTGCAAAAACCTCGAGTCTGGGATGCTCATTCCCGAGCTGCCTCCTGCTTCTTCCCTTTCCCAGCACTCCCACGTCAACACCCTGGTGAAAACCTGCGTACTCTTTCTACCACTGTCTGAAAATAGCATTGTGGAAGGCCACCAGGGGTGCTCTTTAGGCCAAAAATCAAACGGCCTTGTCTCAATAATAATCTCCCCTGATTTGTTCAGGGCATTTAACACTTAATGCAGAAAGTTTTATAAGGCTCCTGCTAAGCAGCTATTATGACAACTGTGTATCAACTTTCACCTTTGAAATTCTGTGCATGTGGGTCATGAGGCCCTTGGGATCTGGTCCTTGGCTGTTCTCCAATCTCGCCTCTTCACTCTCTTTGGCTTGCTGCATTTCTTCTAGAATGGCCTCTTCTTCATGCCCACCATGCCCTTTCCTTCCTCGGCACCTCTGCCCCTGCTCTTCCCTCTACTGGTGTGCTGCTCCCCAAACTCATCACTTGGCTGGCTCCCGCTTGGGTGTCTCACCTTCAGTGACACTCTCAGACAGGCCTTCTTGGACCAAAAATCAAAAACTGCTCTCTTGTTAGTTTCTCTCATAGCAAGTACTATTTTTCCTTCAGAGCATGTACTCTAATTTGTAGTTATATTCACGGTGGTGTTTATTTGGTTAATTTATGCCTCCTGCATGAAGGTGAGAGCTCCAGGAGACTGGATGCCACATTCGTGTGGCTCCTGCTGTACATCCAGAGCCTTAAACCATGCCTGGCACACAGTAGTCATAATGAACATCCCTGGCTAATGCGGATGGGTGCTCTCTCTGCATGAGGTGCTGTGATTGAAGCTCTTACTCCTGCAGCAACCTGATCGGATTGGTTTTCCATTTTGCAGAGTAGGAGACAGAGGCAAATTATGACTTGCCCAAGGCTACTTAGCTATTAAGGGTCAGAGATGGGATTTGAATCCCTTTCTGTCTCTTTCATGATGGCACTGTAAAAAAGCCATGGACTGGCTCACATTTAAATATTTCTTTTAAAGATTATCCAGTCTACTATACATGCCTATGTTAGAAACATTACTATTATGTCAGAGGCTGATATAGTCAAGGAGAGACAAGCACATTACAGTTTGTCAAATACGGATAGAATCATCATGGGTATGTGTGGGTGTGAAGTTGGAGGGCGTGGCCCACGTGAGAGCACATCCAGGGCACAGGCAATAGGCTCCCAGGCCTTGAGCGAAGCCAGGGCCCTCCTTTGTTCCCAGAAACTACTATCAGGATTAGACTGATTTATGACAGCCAAGGGAGAAGGGAACCTTGAGTGGCCCTGCCAGCTGGTTGGGACTAAGGTGATTTTAGGAGCCTTCTCTGCTCCTCTCAAATGTCTGCATCTTGCCTGATAATATCATAAACTTCCTGGAGAGGTAAATCCTCCTATTCCCTAATTAGAGATAAAAAGCTTAAAAATGAAAATGCCTAGTGGAAGTCACACATTAGCATGAATAACTTTCATATATGGTATAATGATGTTAATTAACACAAATTAAGCTACACATAAATGACTAATAGCAGAACCTTTCTAGATGTGATTGGGGGAGTTAGTGAAAATGAGTAGGTGCTGGGAATCTAACTGGGTGAGGCAGTAAGTTCATGGAGGGTAGAAGTGAGAAGGAAAAGACTATAGACTTTCAAGGTGACAAGCTTCTAAGAGTACAGTTTTGCTTGGCTTGATGTAACCTAAAATTATAAACTAAAGTATATTTATCATGCAACTGGAAATGGGTCTTTATGGCAATTCACATTTTTTCCTACAAAATTAATGCTGCGTTTCTCTCTCTCTCTTTTTTTTTTTAATGGTAACGAACCTTGCAGAGACTTTCTCTCCCTTATCCTGACAAGGCCTCCAGTGGTGAGGGTCTTGGCAATACATGGGAATTGCCTGGGGCTTCCTTTGCTTCCATGAAGCCTGATACATCCTCACCCCATCCTTTGGGATCACACTGGAGACCAGGGCATAAACCAATGATCCATGTTCTCCTACCAAGTGTACCCAGGCCACTCTCTTTCTCTAGGATATACTCGTGGGAACAGGTTGTACCGGGCAATGGTGCCCCTGCCTAATTGGTGCCTGTGATAATTTTGGACAGATGGCAATAATAGCTTACATTCCTTTCATCACACATTTTCAGTTTAAGACTCAAATATCCTAATATTTCCTCTCAAGGCCTTCGTGCCAGCTCCTCTTTCTGCCTGGAATTCTGTTCCCTGCTCTTGTTATCTCTTGGATCACTGATCCCATGTTTCCTTCTCAGAGGAAATGCAGCTCGGACCCCAGGGACTCCCAGCTGCTGGCACTTGAGATTAAGGATGTTTCTGACCTCAGAGGACACAAACATCCTGGCAGCCAGGAGGATGCTCTCTACCACTCTGTGCTTTCCTGGGCTTCCTATTCTTTCTTCTCTCTTGCCCATGAAGTGGAACACCTTTGCTGATGAGGCATCCCTTTATCATCCCCACATTCTGAGAGGCTAAGGTCAGAGGAAGCATGCTTGTGAGGAAGTGTAAATCATGCTACAAGATAAACTTTGCAAGTCTGTTATGTTTCTACCACATTCTTCCTCCTAAGCATCAGAATCCGTATTTGGGCTTATTTCTGCCAACCACAGAAAGAAACACACGTTGCCTAGCTCAGAGAGGTGTTTTCTGGAGAACTTATTTTCCAAGACACAACATGGCTGCTATTTCTAACAGTTTTTTAACACTTTCTAAAGGCATAAAAGTTGTAGTGGGGAGATGGTGTAAATGGGTTCTTCCTACTACTGCTTCAAGTAGCACAGGACATACTTCAAGAGCATGGGGCCCACCTATGGGGGAATTAAGGCATCTTTTGATTTTTGCTCTCCAATATTCAGTCAAGAGGGATGGTTTTCATAAATATAAAGGATTTTCCAGAGAGGAAATGACCACACACTAAACACACAGAATATTTCCTAAGCAAACACTATGCTCTGGGTAGTCTGTGAGCCATGGCTCTGTTTAGGCCTGTGAACTTCCTTTCTAGGGAAGGTGTATAATACATGCAGATGTGGATAGTTGTGCTGGGTATTAATATATCCTTTCCCTTCAGGCTTTTACTTTCTGTTTCTCATTTGGCAGCCTTTCTGTGGACACCTAGAAAGCAATTTTATGAACAAAGCCTTTCCTCTCACCTTTGGAGAAAATAAAGTTATGAGATGGTTCAACTACTTATAGAGCATCATAGGATGAGACAGTTGGCAGTGGACTCTGGATGAATTCTGCATGACCAAGATCCCAGACTCATGCGTCTTATGGAAAATTGTGTTCTCTCCAGAGAAATACCCCCGCCCACGGATATACTGGGACTTCAAGCCACTTTTGAGTGGACTGCTTCAATAACAGTTTTGAAATATAGGGTGGGGGACTGAAAATGTCCTTTTTATAAAAAAATAATTTCTTTCCAAACTTTGATTCTCCTCCCACTATTCTTTTATTTTTTTTTTTTGAGATGGCGTTCCACTCTTGTCACCCAGGCTGGAGTGCAGTGGCACAGTCTTGGTTCACTGCAACCTGCGCCTCCCAGGTTCAAGTGATTCTCCTGCCTCAGCCTTCTAAGTAGCTGGGACTACAGGCACCTGGCACCATGCCTGGCTAATTTTTGTATTTTTAGTAGAGGCGGGGTTTCACCATTTTGGTCAGGCTGGTCCTGAACTCCTGATCTGAGGTGATCTGCCCACTGCGGCCTCCCAAAGTGCTGCGATTATAGGCGTTGAGCCACCTCGCCCAGCCCCAGTATTCTCAAACCAAGAAAAGTATGGCAACAATAAAAGAGCCTACTTTTTGACAACAGAGACAACGCTATTTGTCTGTTCTGAAAGGAAAAGCTTACGGCAGAGAGCTAAGAAGGGAGGCATCCAAGGATACAAGCATTTCAGTGAAAGTTCCTCAACATAAAAGGCATAACAAATTTCACAAAATGCCTACTCAGAGTGCAGCACAGCATAAAGTACCAAGCATGGAATCATGAGGCTAGCATGGCACTCGAGACAGATCCGGATAATCAACAGAGTCAGTTCACAGCTCATGTACGTATCACAGGGTCCCTTATACCAGCCAACCTTTTCGGCACCAAGATTCATGGAAGATAATTTTTCTATGGACAGGGTCGTGGGGATGGTTTTGGGATGAAACTCTTCCACCTCAGGTCATCAGGCATTAGATTCTCAAAAGGAGCGCACAAGCTAGATCCCTCGCACGTGCAGTTCACAATAGGGTTTGTGCTCCTATGAGAATCTAATGCCGCCGCTGATCTGACAGGAGGTGGGGCTCAGGCGGTAATGCTCGCTGGCCCGCTGCTCACCTCCTGCTGTACGGCCCAGTTCCTAACAGGCCACAGACCAGTACTGGTCCCCTGCCGGGAGTTGGGGACCCCTGCCTTAGACGGGAAAAAGAGTGCATAGACTTCTTGCTCTCCTGAGATGGCAGCACTCCCAGCATTGTTTATGGAAGTCAGTTTGGTTCGTTGGTTGGTTTTTAAAACAATGTAGAAAGAAGGAGGTCTTTCAGAACTGGTTTCTCAAAAAACAAACAAACAAACAAAACCCAGAATAGATTAAAAAAGGTTTGATCAGGTTTTTTTTTTTTTTTCTTGTTTTCTTGAGACACGGTCTTGCTCTGTCACCCAGGCTAACTCACTGTAGCCTTGACCTCCTGGGCTCGAGTAACCCTCCTGCCTCAGCCTCCCAATGTTCTGGGATTACAGGCATGAGCCACTGCACCTGGACTGATGAGTTGTGTTTTTTTTTTTTTTTTTTTTTGGTGGATACATAGTAGGTATATATATTTATGGGTTGCATGAGATTTTTTTTTTCTTTTTTACTTATTGCATGAGAGGTTTTGATACAGGCATGCAACATGTAAAAATCACATCATGGAAAATGGGGTGTCCATCTCCTCAAGCATTTATTTTTTGTGTTATACGAAATCCAATTATACTCTTTTAGTTGTTTTAAAATGTACAATTAAATTATTTTTGACTATAGTCACTCAGTTGTGCTAGCAAACACTAGGTCTTATTCATTCTTTCTCGTTTTTTGTATGTATTAACCATCTCCACTTCCCTTCCCCTCCCCCCACTACCCTTCCCAGCCTCTGGTAACCATCATTTTATTCTCTATCTTGATGAGCTCAATTATTTTAATTTTTAGCTCCCACAAATAAGTGAGAACATGCGATGTTTGTCTTTCTGTGCCTGGCTTGTTTCACTTAACATAATGATCTCCAATTCCATCGTGTTGTTGCAAATCACAGGATGTCATTCTTTTTTTGAGATGGAATCTTGCTCTGTCACCCAGGCTTGAGGGCAGTGGTGTAATCTTGGCTCACTGCAACCTCCGCCTTGGGTTCCAGGAATCCTTCCACCTCAGCCTCCCAAGTAGCTGGAATTACAGGTGTGTGCCACCACACCTGGCTAATTTTGGTATTTTTAGTAGGGATGAGGTTTCACCATGTTGGCCAGGCTGGTCTCAAACTCCCGACCTCAAGTGATCCACACACCTTGGCCTCCCAAATTTCCGGGATTACAGGTAGGAGCCACCGCACCTGGCCTGGATCTCATTATTTTTTATGCCTGAATAGTACTCCACTGTGTTATGTGTATCACATTTTCTTTTTTCTTTTTTTTTTTGAGACAGGGTCTTGCTCCACTCGCCTAGGTTGTATGTAGTACAGTGGCACAATCTTTGCTCATTGCAGCATCTGCCTCCCGGGTTCAAGTAATTTTCCCACCTCAGCCTCCCAAGCAGCTGGCATTACAGGCATGGGCCACCACACTAGGCTAATTTTTGTATTTTTAGTAGAGACAGGGTTTCACCATGTTGGCCAGGCTGATCTTGAACTCGTGATCTCAAGTGATCTGCCCACCTTGACCTCCCAAAGTGCTGGGATTACAGGCGTGAGCCACCACACCCAGCCTGTATCACATTTTCTTTATCCATTTGTCTGTTGATGGATGCAGACTGCTTCCAAATCTTGGCTATTGTGAATAGTGCTGCCATAAACATAGGAGTGAAGATATCTCTTTGATATCCTGATTTCCTTTCTTTTGGCTCTATATCTAGGAGTGGGCTTGCTGGATCATATGGTAGCTCTATTTTTAGTTTCTGGAGGAACTTCCAAACTGTTCCCCATAGTAGTTATAATAATTTACATTCCACGGCGTACGATGGTTCCCTTTCTCCACATTCTCGCCAGCATTTGTTATTGCCTGTCTTTTGGGTAAAAGCCATTTTAACTGGGGTGAGATATCGCGCTGTAGTTTTATTTTGCCTTTCTCTGATCGTCAATGATATTGAACACGTTTTCATATGCCTGCCTGCCATCAGCATGTCTTTTTTTTGAGAAATGTCTCTTGAGATCTTTTGCTCATTTTTTGATTGGATTATTAGATTTTTTTCCCACACAGTTGTTTGAGCTCCTTCTATATTCTGGTTATGAATCCCTTGTCAGATGGACGGTTTGCAAATATTTTCTCCCATTTTTGGGTCGTCTCTTCATTTTGTTGATTGTTTCCTTTGCTGCGTGGAATTTTTTTTTGAGATGGAGTCTCGCTCTGTCGCCCAGGCTGGAGTGCAGTGGCGCCATGCCAGCTCACTGCAACCTCCATCTCCCTGGTTCAAGCGATTCTCCTGCCTCAGCCTCCCAAGTAGCTGGGATAACAGATGGGTGCCACTGCACCTGGCTAATTTTTGTATTTTTAGTAGAGACAGATTTCACCATGTTGGCCAGGCTGGTCTCAAACTCCTGACCTCAGGTGATATGCCCGCCTCAGCCTCCCAAACTGCTGGGATTATAGGCGTGAGCCACTGTGCCTGGCCCCTCCTAATTAAAAAAGGGTATTTTGGGGCTGGGCATGGTAGCTGATGCCTGTAATCCCAGCACTTTGGGAGGCTAAGGCAGGAGGACTGCTTGAGCCCAAGAGTTCAAGACCAGCCTGGGCAACCAAGGGAGACCTTATCTCTAAAATAAATAAATAAATAAATAAATAAAATTTAAAAATGATTATCTAAGCCAAAGTTCCTCAACTGACTGTGCCTTGTAGGGGGAACATCAGTCAATGTCTGGATACACTTTTGGATGTCACAACTCAGAGGAAGGTACACTACTGGCATCTAGTGGGTGGAGGCCAAGAAGGCTGCTAAACATCCCACAATACACAGGACAGACTCCGCAGCAAAGAATCTTCCAGCCTAAAATGTCAGTGTCTGAGGCTGAGAAACCCTCTTCTGAGCTAGTGTTACTGATCTGTTTAAGGAAGTCTCATAACTAACATCTCATTGTGTGTCAGCAAATGGGTGGTGCTATGTGATACGAAAGCTCTACAAATATATTTTCTCAACTTCCTAAATATTTCTTTCACATAGTCCTGCTTACACTATAGGTGTACTGACGTCTTTAATTCAGAGAACAAAGAGGGTAAACCTTGTTCCTAGTCTAACTCACCTCCAAAGTTATTAGGAAACTCAAATGTGGGGGACTGAGTTTCTGAGGCTTTATTACACAGAATGATTAGCACTTTTTTAAAACCTCTAAATGGTGAGTCAGCTGTCCTAATCTCATAGCAGAAGAAACAACAGCCCTAAATAAGAACTGCCTTATTAGAAATACTAGATTCCAAAGACAGTAATTAACTACTTCTTCAGTCTACTAGTTCTTTGTTATACATAATCTGAATTAAAAAAAAATTATATCCAGCCCCTGCATATTATATCAGGAAGATGTAATTGTTTCTGATTAAAATGCTCAATTTGACCTGGTGTGGTCGCTCGTGCTGATAATCCCAACACTTTGGGAGGTTGAGGTGGGAGGATCACTTGAGAGCAGCTGGGGCAACATAGTGAGACCCTGTCTCTACGAAAAGTAAAAAGTCATCTGGGCATGGTGACGCATGCCTGTAGTACTAGCTACTTGCAGACTGAGGTGGGAGAGAATGGCTTGAGCCCAGGAGTTCAAGGATACAGTAAGTTATGATTGCACCACTGCACTCCTGAGTAATGGAGCAAGACCTTGTCTCTAAATAAATAAATAAAACACTACATTTGGCTTACTTCTTTTTTGTTTCCCTATTCCTTAAAGGAAATTAAATAGACGTGGAAATACAGGGGAACGCTACAGAATCATTAGAGAAATCAGAGTGATGTAACATTTTAAGGGTACCACATTTTATCCTTTTACAAACAACACAAAATAAGAACAATTTAAGTATAGGTCCTGCCAAATACATGTTAAGGGATATATAAAAATAAGTTTAAATTTATACATGGATTGTACAAAATTTTTGAGGTTAAATATTTTAAGCTTATTGTCTTAAGTGGGTTAAACATTTTCCTGAAATTGTCTTCATAGTGTTAATTTATTCAGTCAAGTTAAACCTCCGCCCTTCCTGTGGCACAATTATCAAGAATTCTTGAACTTATGTGTTACACTAAACAGACAGCCTAATGAATACTTATGGCTACTGATTTATTCTACAATAAATAACAGTAAAAGAATTGTTATTACAATGCAATGATAAAAAGACAAAACACCCAATTAAAAAATGGCAAAGGGCCTCACCGACATTTTTCCAAAGAGGAAATACAAATGGCTAATAGGCACATGAAAAAATCCTCAATATAATTTGCCATCTGGGAAATGCAAATCAAAACCATCATGAAATACCACTCCACACTCACAAGGATGGTTAGAAAATAACTTATGTTGGCAAGGATTTAGATAAATTGGAAGCCTCAAATACTGCTAGAAAATGTAAAATAATACTGCTATAAAATATAAAATGTAAAATGGTGCAGCCACTTCAGAAAACAATCAGGCAGTTCCTCTCAAAGGTTAAATGCAGAGTTACCATATGACCAAGCAATTGCACTTTGAAGCATACACCCAAAAGAAATGATATATGAACACATAAAAACTTGTACACAGATTTTCATAGCAGCATTATTCATAATAGCCAAGAAGTGGAAACAACTGATGTTTATCAACTGATGAATGAGTAAGTAAACTGCGGTATATCCACACAATGGAATATTATTCTGCAATTAACAGGAAGGAGGCGTGAAAGTGCAACAACATGGATGAATCTTATGTTCAGTGAAAGAAGCCAGTCACAGAGGACACATATATGATTCCATTGCTATGAAAAGCATAGGCAAATCTATAGACAGAAGGTAGATAAGTGACTGGCTGGGCCCAGAGGCAAGGGGAGAATTGGGGGTTGACAACAAAGGGAAGCATGATTTCTTTTCAGGGTAAGAAAATGTCCTAAAATTAATGGTGGTGACAGTTGCACAACTCTGTGAATATGTTAAAAGCCATTGACTCATACACTTGAAGTGGGTGAATTGTATAGATTTGAATTATAGCTCAATAAACCTGTTTTAAAAAAGGCCAGAGTCACTAGTTCATTACCTCTGTAGGAATTTTTGGAAGATGCGCCGATAGGCATAGCCAGCTCTTCTCACTCGAATGTTCTCTTTCAGACCCAAATATTCAACTTGATGCTTTACCCTGTGCAAAGGAGAAAATGGGGCCTGGACGTTACTGGATAATCCTTTCACCCGTGTTCTTACCAGCCAACCCCCAAGCCCCCAGTTCCAAGCTGTAGGGAAACATATTCAAAAGACTACAATTTATAGTGTTCAAACACTGAGCTGACCTCTCAGATGACATAATGCTAATTTTAAAATATTGAAATACAGCAATTGGGCTGGGCACAGTGGCTCACACCTGTAATTCCAGCACTTTGGGAGGCTGAGGCGGGTAGATCACCTGAGGTCAGGAGTTCAAGACCAGCCTGGCCAACATGGTGAAACCCTGTCTCTATTAAAAATAAAAAAATTAGCCGGGCATAGTGGTGTGTACCTGTAGTCCCAGCAACTCGGGAGGCTGAGGCAGGAAAATCACTTGAACCCAGGAGGCAGAGGCTGCAGTGAGCTGAGATTGCACCACTGCACTCCAGCCTGCATGACAGAGTGAGACTTCATCTCAGAAATAAAATAAATAAATAAAAATACAGCAATTAAATAACAGGGCATTACATATCTATTTCAAAGAATAATAGTAACACAAAGACCCATCTAACTATCACCTAGAATATGAACAAAAATACTGGAGATTTATCAGAAGGCTAAAGGAAAGAACTTTTAACTTTTGAATTAAATGATGCTAATGCTGGTTTTGTTATTGAACTTAAATTTTATTATTGATTATGACTTAATGGAACTACACTTCTAGGCTTTTCTAATACAAGTTACAAAAGGGCATTTAAAACTACTAATTTCAAGTGTGTACATTAAAAATGGTCTAAAATATATCTAAATTATAGTTTTAGTTGATTTCTTCTTTCTTACAAGAATTTTTTTTTTTTGATACAGGGTCTCACTTTGTCATCCAGGCTAGAGTGTAGTGATGTGATATCTCACTGCGGCCCTGACTTCCCCAGGCTCAGGTGATCCTCCTATTTCAGGCTCCTGAGCAGTTGGGACTACAAGCATGCACCACCACACCTGGCTAATGTTTTATTTTTTGGAAAGACAGGGTTTCGCCACTTTGCCCAGGCTGGTCTCAAACTCCTGAACTCAATTATCTGCCTGCTTTGGCCTCCCAAAGTTCTGGGATTACAGGCATGAGCCACTGTACTCGGCGTGGTCTCTTCCTTTCCTTTCCCTTCCCTTTTCCTTCCCTTTTCTTTCTTTTCCTTTCTCTTTCCTTTCCTTTCTTTCGAGACAGAGTCTCGCTTTGTCATCCAGGCTGGAGTGCAGTGGCAAACTTTCTTTCTTTTCTTTCTTTCTTGAGACAGAGTCTTGCTTTGTCATCCAGGCTGGAGTGCAGTGGCAAAATCTCGGCTCTCTGCAACCTCTGCCTCGTGGGTTCAAGAGATTCTCCTGCCTCAGCGTCTCGAGTAGCTGGAACTACAGGCATGTGCCACCGTGCCTGGGTAATTTTTTGTATTTTTTCGTAGAGACGGGGTTTCGGTATGTTGGCCAGGCTGGTCTCGAACTCCTGGCCTCAGGTGATCCACCATGCCTGGCCCATCCTGGTTTCTTAATAGTAAAAATCTAGCAATGTCTTTCGAAAAAATGGATGTAAAGAACTATTAGGTTAATATTCTCACACATGAGGATTTTCATACCAGAAGATGCCCCATGCCCCACACCTTGGGGATGCTGTTTTAGTAGGCCTGCTGGGTCTAAGGTGGAGCACGGACATGTGCCTTGTGAAAACCCACCACTTGCTGGGAAACACAGTGTTCTGGATGCCGACAGATCCTGAACCTAGCTTCAGATCATCCACTCTGGGAAGATAAATTGGGCCTGGGCTGCGTGCTACGCAAGCTGGTTGAACACAGACACTTGGAAACATGGTATTTGAGGCAAATTAGACATAAAAAGTAAGGTCTCTCTCTTTTGAAGATGGAATGTCAGGATTGTGCTGCAGTAGGGAGGTAACTCCTCACACTCCCTGTGTGGTACATTTGGGGATATCTGTGCTGATAATGGGGCTAATGCGCTCAGCAAAATGGGCCTTTCAGGAGCTGCTGAGCTGAAAAGACAATCAGAAGCATCCTCATTCCGATGTCACACAGGTTCCCAACAGCTGTCTTCCCAGTAAGGCTCTCACAAAAACCACCATTTCCAATTAAGCCTCATACTTGCGGATGTCTACTGTGGGCCAGTCACACACAGTCCCTATTGCAACATGCTAGGGTCACCAAAAAAGGACAATGCTATGATTCCTGCTGGAGCCCACGCAGGCAGCACAGTGGTTAGGAGCCAGGTTCTGGTGCTGCATTCCTGCCGTGCCACTGGCCCTGCCATGATGCAACTTCTCTGTGCCTCTCAGTTTCCTCTTCTGTAAAAACGGGAACGGTGGCATAAATTCTTCATTTCTAGATGAGTACCTTCTATGGAAAGCACTTAGTTCATAGCACAAGCGATGTAAAGCTGTTATTATTGTCAACCATTCCCAACTACAATATGTCAACCAGGATAGGAGAATAGAGAAGGAAATGGATTTCTCACAGCACAGGGACTCTCAGGAGCACTGTGATGTGCTTGGGCCTGGAGGGGTGGGTTGAATCCATGAGGTGCACAGGACAAGGCAGAGGGCTGTGAAAGCAAAGGCACAAGGATAGGAAAGGCCAGTGGCAGGGTGCTGTGGGACAGGAGGAGGGGGACAGATGAAGCTTGAAGTGGGGGTGCAACCTTGGCTGATGGGAAGGATGAGGTCGCAATGGGAGCGGTGTTTAACAGTCTCCAGTTTGATAGGTCTTACAGAGCCAAGAGCCAGAAATGTTGATTCCTCTAAGATTATTAACTTTTAAAAAGCCTCTGTGTGCAAAGAGTTAAGCTGGGCACAGCGGCTCATGCTTGTAATCCCAGCACTTTGGGAGGCCGAGGGGGGTGAATCATGAGGTAAGGAGTTCGAGACCTGCCTGGCCAACACAGTGAAACCCCGTCTCTACTAAATATCCACCTTTGCCCATATAAGTCAGACAGACGGAGACAGAGACAGAGGAGAGAGAGAGAGAGAGAGAGAGAGAAAGAAATGTCATGTCAATTAAAAAGGTAATTAAATTTAAAAATAATTAACTTTCCTTTCTCTCATCCTCCAAATCTAAAACTCGCCACTGGCCTTCTCTCTAGTGACAAAAATGCATGAAGCTCTTCATTTAAAGGTTCTGCTCATTTTAAAGTACTTTTCATAAATACTGGCTTCACACCAAGCTTTCGAGGCAGGGAATGCATCACCCATTAATTCAAGCAGAAACGTTCCTCTCCCATGAATCACATAGGAAGTAATATTCCTCATGTTAAAAATTGTTTCATTCATTATAACTTCCACCATCAGGAAATTTTCTGGTAGCAATCAGTCTAGCAAGTCCTGTAAATGTTTAAAATTTGGGGTTATCAAAGGGACACAAGTTGATTTTTGCATATTCCTGGAGCACTGTCACCTCCTCAGTAGGCATTGGTCAGACAATGCCCAGTTGTTCTCTAGGCTATGCTAACTCCGTCTTGCAGAGGGAGTCTTTTTCCAAGACTGTCCCTGGCCGTTTACTCAAATTGATCAGGGCTACAGAACTCTGCAAGGCAGCAATTCAGAATCCAGGGCAAGCAACCTTGCCAGAAGCCAAACAAAACGCATTTGCAACAGGAAAAGAAAAACCCCACACCCCATAAACTTGTGGAATGAGTAACTCTCTTCACCAGGAGCTTCAACCGGGTGTGTAATCCCAGCCAGCGAAGCACACTGCCCTTTCACGGACCCCAACACTCCTGACTCATGGAAGGAGTGAAACCATCTGTTACACAATAAACCCAAACCAGGATTAAGGGTGGAATCCCAGAAAGCGATCTTACTGGAATTATAAATCAACGCTCGACCAACTAATACCTTGAACTTCTTAAAACCAGTTTATTTGAATGCATGTCATAAAATTCTTTGCTGCAATTCAAAGGGGAATCATTAAAAAAAAAAAAAAAAGAGAAAATACCATCCTCATCCTATGAGGATTTACTGAATAAAATGTACCACTCATTTAATTTCTCCATTTTCTGATATTCCAATGAATTATGTTGGATTTTTACAAAAAGGTAGCATCAGAGTTGGTGAACTTCCAAGCAGCTGTTGCAAAATTTCTATTTTAGAGGGGCTTTCAGCAGAACTATCTACGTGGGGTAGAGGAGGGTGTGCTAGGGGAGGTACTGCATTTGCAGGGCAAGTGAGATGTTTTCATTTAAGAGTATTTGCTGGGAAGAGCAGGTGGATAGAGTTTGAAATGGGGGAACGAGGGCTAAGGCCCCCTTTGGCAATACCTCTGCTTCCAAGACTCTCATGGTTTATTTCTAAGGTTGACTAAAGATTTGGTTGGAGTAATCATATTGGGATATTGATTTAATATCACTGTTCTATTGTGTGTGTGTACATGTGGATGTATGTGTGGGTGGGATGTACAAGTGTGGGTATGTGTGAGAGGTGAGTGTAAAAGTGACAGAGACAGAGGCAGACTGACAGCCACTGTCTGGAAGCCTTCATTCTGTCAGACTGAAGGAGATCCTATTCTAGATGGACCCTCTTAAGAGGAAGGAACTGAGGGCTAAGGAGATGAAGAGTCTCGTCAGCACCAGGACACAGGTCTTCCAAATCCCAGTCTGGTTCTTTGCTCTAGATCAGTGATTCTCAAAGTGCAGTGCCTGGGCCATCATCACCAGCACCTCCGTCAAGATTTTCAAGATGCACATTCATGGGCCCCACTTGAGACCCACTGCATCAGAAACTCCGGATGGAGCCCAGCAATCTCAGCTTTAACAAGGCCTCCTGGGAATTCTGAGGTAGGCTCAAGTATGGGAACCAATGTCACAGAGCAAAACAAGATGTTTTCTATATGATTGATTGATTGATTGATTGACTTGGGGTCTCACTCTAACACCTGGGCTGGAGTGCAGTGGCTCAATCATGGCTCACTGCAGCCTCAAACTCCTGGGTGTAAGCATTTTACATCTTTAGATGGGAAGAGATAACAATGCTGCTACCCTCTTAGTCTGAAAGGAGAAGTGGAACTATACATTTCAGAAAAGCAGAGGCCAAATTAAGTACATCCAAGAGAAGGGCTAAGATGGGGAATGCTTATATTTCATGTCCCAGAGAAACTGTTGAGGGAACTGAGAGGGATTAACCTGTAGAAGAGAAGATTCAAGGGAAACACGATGGTCACCTCGAACTGACAGAAAAGCTGTCCAGTGGCAAAGTAATGAGAATGATTCTTATCGCAGATCGAAAACCTGGGATTAGTCTAAAAGTGACCTAGAGAAGGACTGTGCAGCCTCCTAAAGTAAGAACTAACCAAAAAAGAGTCAGTCACCTTAGGAAGTATGACCTCCTCATCAGGGCCTGAATATCATTAACGGACAGTAATGTAGAAGGAATCTGACTACATTAAATTGAAAAATTTCAGAGATTCAGTAGAAAAGATGCCTTAAGGGGTCGGGGATGGTGACTCACACCTGTAATTCCAGCACTTTGGGAGGCCGAGGCAAGTGGATCACGAGGTCAGGAGTTCAAGACCAGCCTGGTCAAGATGGTGAAACCCGGCCTCTACTAAAAATATAAAAAGCAGCCGGGTGTGGTGGTGGGCACCTGTAATCTCAACTACTCAGGAGGCTGAGGCAAGGGAATCACTTGAAACCGGGAGGCAGAGGTTGCAGTGAACCAAGATCATGCCACTGCACTCCAGCCTGGGTGACAGAGCGAGACTCTCTCTCCAAAAAAAAAAAAAAAAAAAAAAAAAAAAAAAAAAAAAAATCCTTAAGCATATGCACCTATGGATGAGATTATTCAGAAACATAGTGGAGTGAAAAGATGGCAGCTCCTACATCCAAGCAGCCTGGCTTCTTTAGAGGAGAGAACAGACTTAGACTGCATGCTGAAGTATTCAATATTAAATAGAACGAACTTTCTGACAGTAAATGTTTGACCTACACGTTTTTCTTACTATGGATCTGTTTCCTCCTGTAAAGGATCAGGCATCATCTGGCTGCCATGTTTAGGATCTTGCTGGCAGGATGGAAAATGGGCACACCTGTCCCTCACAGGAGATAATCATCAGCAGCTAGGAATTTTAGTCCTTGTCTTCCTGTGGAAGCTAAACCTGGAGTTCTTCACTCGACACCTAAAAGAGCCTATCTTCTTTTGTCCAAGAGAGAAGACAAGAGGTAGCAATTCTGGTAGGCTCCCATCCTGGGACTGATACTAGGTGACGATGGCTGCGGTCCTCTCTGTAGTTTAAGTCTCTCCCCAGCCCTCCTTCCCATACTTCTATGGACAGTGGGATTAGGCCTCTGAACAATGTGTGTCTGGGTCCCCCAGTGGGCCACAAAATTCATACTCTCTAGCCAGCACCTTAACAGGCTCCTACTCAATGCCGGCATTTCCTCCTGCCCAGGCCACTTCCCTAAATGCTAGCTGTGGGAGGAACAGTGACACGGGCTTCCTTGGAAGTCAGGGCAGAAAGGGTCTGCTGAATTCTTGTGCTCCACATTTCCCTTTGACATCTTTCCTCCCAGTCGTTCTTCTCATCAATGCGGTGCTTAGGGGGAATGCCAGAGCCTCCAGCGTGTCCCCGGTGTCTTCATGAGGCACAGAAAATGCTGGATTGTATTTCCACCAGCTCTTACACCCTCCACTTTCCACCCCAAGCTAAGCATTCTAGGCCACATCCTGTGGGTCTCTATCAGGGGCTGGGTGTACTAAGAATGTCTACAGAGAACCTCAAACTGATTTTAAAACCATCATGATGCTGCGGTATGAGGTTATGTTTTGTTTTTTTTCCATCTGCCCCCAGACTAGCCAAGATCAACATTATAAACTGCTAATGCTGAAATGAATGGCACTGCTAACATTTTAGGAAATGACACGGAGGGGAAACAGTATATAGCTTTTGTCCTGAAGAAGTTAAGACACAAGGGCATGACAAAGACATGTGCGGGCAATTGACACTTCTCCTGCCTGTGATGGAGGGCGGCTCACCTTGAGCAGAGGGAAAAAGGTCCCGGCCCCACCTAAGCCAGTTTCCCCCCATACCTGCTTTCCTCCCAGTCTCTGGGCTTCTTGGTTTCGTTTGGCTTGATGCAGCGAATGTAGTGGGGCGTACATTTCATCAGGGTGCTCACAAGGTCATTGGCTTGTTTCTAGAAAGGAAGAGCAGTATCAGAATCATGGAACTTTCTCTAAAGAAGACCAAATTTCAAAGGGGACTTGTAAAACTCTATTGTAGAAATATATAGCTAGGAATTAATCTTCATGACAATTTGCTCGTTAAGCTTAAGTCAGGTCTACTAAACTTTCCGAAAGCTTTGCCGACTTTTATGATGATTTTATCACTCCTAAATGGGTTTGAAATTCAATCTTCAAAAGCAACTAGGCATTTTTAGTATAGTTAATAAAATAGAACAACAACAAAAAACAAAAATCCCAGTAAATCTTCACATACAAAATGATTTTCATGTGGTACAATCAAGCATGTCAGTTAACAAACTAAGTTCATTTTATACTGATGGAGGGCCTTTGAAGATATATTGTTCTCATTAACTTTTTTCCCCCCAAAATTATTTGTAAGGATAAATCATCAAATCCCCTACATTCTCTTTTCTGGCAATCCAACTAATGAAGAATCACTTCGCTAAAGTGATGAAAATTCACAGTTAAAGAATGGGAGATTCATAAAAATCTGAGAATTTATAAACTTTTGATATGCCATTTCATTCAGTTTCTTCCTCAATATGTCCATTTAAAAACCTGTGGAGTCTGAACACTTTATCTGTGGCTGCTTATTTCTTTGCAAATCTAGAATATTCTATATAAAACCTTCTATTGATGCCTGTGCACTGGGTACTTAAAGTAGAACTGGATTCAAGCAGAAAAAGCCACATAAAGCTGAAATTGCTTATGAAGTATTTTAAACCCTGAGCATCTCAAACTTTGAAGAAACGGGAGTAGAGCTCACATCAGCATTCCTACCCCACAGCTGAGCACACCCTGTGGGTCCAAGGATGTGGCACACATGCGAACTCCACTTCCAAGCAAAGCAGCCTGAAGAGAGAAAACCTCTAAAAGAAAAAAAAGTAAAAAGGGACCTCCAAAGCCAGAAAACCATTACAAAGTCAGCAGAAGAGATTTGCTTGCAAGAGACAACCCTCTCTCAATTAGGACTTTTCTGTTTTCATGGGTTTGGGAAATCTGAAACCCTTGAGAAAAACTATCGAGTATATTCAAAGCAAGATATTCATTGGTGAATTAAGTTCTCTGTTTACATGTGCAGGAAATAGCATTCTTTGCGATGCTTGAAATTGAGGACAGACAGGGCTGCAGAGGTTGCATGATCAAAGCAAAGTCCTATGATGAAAAAGTAAATTGCCTCTTATGTTCTTTGATGATGTAGACTGCACTTGAGAACAAATTTGACGATTTTTGCAATACATCAGGTGCAGCCGGAGGGGGACTGCAGAGTTGAATATAACACAGCTTTTTTTTTCCTTAAAATCCCCAAATTCTTAATTTTTTAAACTTCATTTTTAGATTTTAGTTTTATAGTTAATTACGACTTTTTTTTTTTTTTTTTTTTGAGCCGGAGTCTCACTCTGAGGCCCAGGCTGGAGTGCAGTGGCGTGATCTCTGCTCATTGCAACCTCTGCCTCCCAGGTTCAAGCGATTGTCCTGCCTCCACCTCCCGAGTAGCTGGAAGTACAGGCATATGCCACCAGGCCCAGCTAATTTTTGTAATTTTAGTACAGACGGGGTTTCACCATGTTGGTCAGGCTGGTCTCAAACTCCTGACCTCAGGTGATCCACCCGCCTCGGCCTCTCAAAGTGCTGGGATTACAGGCGTGAGCCACTGTGCCCGGCCTACAACTTTTAATTTCCAAGAATAACTTTGCAAACTCTTTTGTCCTAAGTATTTAACAGCATTTCTTCTTTTTCACCTCAGTGTAAGAAAACATAGAGAGGCAAGTGTAACTTAGGTTTATAAGTCACTTGCCATAGTCCTCTCCAGCTACAATAGTGACAGATAACATTTACTGAGTTTGCAGTGTGGATTAGATAAATGGATTATCTCATTTATGCCTCACAACAACCCAAAGAGGTAGCTACTATTTAATATTATTCCTGTTTTTTAGATGAGAAAGCTGGGCCTTAAAGAAACAAAGTATTGCTCAAGATGATACAATTTGCATGCAAGAGAAGTAAGGCTTGAACCCATGTCCATGGGCTACCAGGCCTGTTCTTTGGCAACAATGCTATCCTGCCTTGCTGACAAAGAGATAGGATCATTTAGTGTGATATAAAAGGAATTAACTGGGTGAGGTAGGATTAGACAGAAGCCACCAGGCTGTGAATAATTAATTTCAGCAAATAGAAATACATCTTAACCATCAAAATCATCCTGCATTTCAATAGCTATGGGTCAACTTTATTTATTTATTTTTAATTTCTGAAACAGGGTCTTGCTCTGTTGTCCAGGCTGGAGTAGAGTGGCATGATCACAGCTCACTACAGCCTTGGCCTCCCAAGCTCAAGTGATCCTTCCACCTCAGCCCTCTGTGTAGCTGGGACTGGAAGCACATGTCACCACACCCAGCTAACCCAGCTAATTTTTGAAAAAAATTTTTTGTAGAGATGGGGTCTCACTATATTTCTCAGACTGGTCTTCAATCCTGGCCTCAAGCAGTCTTCCCCCCCTTGGCCTCCCAGAGTGCTGAGATTACAGGTGTGAGCCACTGTGCCCAGCCTTGGGTCAACTTAAGACATCTGCTGAGGTGGTTGTGAAGCAGTAACTGAATTTAATCCTGATTCCAGCCAAGAAGGGTTCCTAAGTTAGGACAGAAAAGTACCAACAGCACTTGCTCAACAGAAGCAGGTGTTAAAATATGCAGACAGCACAGTGAGAAACGGCTTAGGGTGAAAACTCCTCATTCTACCTTCAACAGAGATGACAGCAGGCCTGACTGTGGGTCCTGGCACTTTTATTTGCAAGCTACATGACTAATCACTAGATTTCTCTGGCCCTCAGTTCTCTATCTGTAAACTAAGTAGGTTGAACTAGAAGACCTCTAATTTAATCTAGAGATTGAAATAGATATTAAAAAACAAACAATCAGGCCGGGTGCAATGGCTCACTCCTGTAATCTCTGCACTTTCGGAGGCTGAGGCAGGCGGATCAATTGAAGTCAGGAATTTGAGACCAGCCTGGCCAACGTGGTGAAATCTTGTCTCTACTAAAAAAAATACCAAAAAATTAGCCAGGCATGGTGGTGCCACCTGTAGTCCAGCCACGTGGGAGGCTGAGGCAGGAGGATCACTTGAACCTGGGAGGTGGAGGTTGCAGTGAGCCAAGATCGCATCACTGCCCTTCAGCCTGGGTGACAAAGCAAGGCTCCATCTCAAGAAAAAAACAAAACAAAACAAAAAACCCCAACCAATCCAATCACCTGCATGATGCCTGCACTTCCACTGTCATGTCCCTTATAGCTCCAGCTGCACTCAGATAAAGCTGTAGCCAGTCTGCCTTTGCCAACTCTGAGCTTGATTCTGTTTCTCTGTAGCATCAATCTTTGGCTCTAATTTAAATATGGGATGAGTATCCCTTATCTGAAATGCTTGGGACCGGAAGTGTTTCGGATTTTGGATTTTTTCAGACTTTGGAATATTGGCATTATACTTTATTTTATTTTTTGAGATGGAGTCTTGCTCTGTCGCCCAGGCTGGAGTTCAATGGCACGATCTCGGCTCACTGCAACCTCCACCTCCTGGGCTCAAGTGATTCTCCTGCCTCAGCCTCCTGAGTAGCTGGGATTACAAGCTCCTGCCATCATGCCCAGCTAATTTTTGTGTTTTTAGTAGAGATGGGGTTTCACCACGTTGGCCAGACTGACCTCAAATGATCCACCCACCTCGGTCTCCCAAAGTGCTAGGATCACAGCCATGAGCCACTGTGCCTGCCTGCATTATAATTTATAGTTGAGTATCCCTAATCTGAAAAGCTGAAATCCAAAATGCTTCAAAATTTGAAACTGTTTGAGCACCAACATGATGCTCAGAGGAGATGCTCATCGGAGCATTTCAGGATTTGGGATGCTCAACCTGTACTGGTCCCTTCCAGACACAACAATATTGAATTAGGTAAAACCTCAAAATCAAGTGCTATTAAATATTACTATATTTATACTTTTATCTATAATCAAGATAATAAGAGTTCCCATCAAATGAATATTTTATTAGTTAAATCCTACAAATCAGTTTAAATTTTTAAATAATTAGAATATAATGAAATATATAACACTACGATGACCTTGAACACAAGTTTAATTTTTCTTTCAAGGAACTCAGAATCCTTTTAAATGCTTATGCCTCAGGGATATCGTTAAGATGACAATGATGTCTGCAAAATACTGTGGATATGGAATGTATCAGAGATTGGGCCATGGCTATGTATCTGTAAGAGGTACTGGGAAAGACTTTTATTCCTATGTGGAGGCAGATAGCCAGGCAGACAGAGGTCACAACATCCACCAAGGAGAGTGTGCCTGGAGGTGGGAAAACATGCTGTACTCTCTTTAGGTAAACTGGGTGACTTCAGCTTGACCTCCCTAGACAAGGGCCTGGGACTTGTAAACCTAAACATTTTGGAAACATCCCACAGTGGTGGCACTTTGAGCCTTCAACCAGACAAGCATACAAAGGAAAGAAAGGAGACAAGTCTTCAAGGAGGATAAAAGTGTCCCTACCCTTGCTCTCCTTTTTATAGACAATAATCCAGACCACTTGGAAATGAGTCATCATAACCTGGATGATCTGGGCCCCTTGGATCTGAATGTGACAAGTCTTATGACTTGATTTTCCAGCCCAGAGTTAATTCTTATCCAGGACTTAGGAGTAAAGGCATGAGTCATAAACTTCATGCAGACATTAATATCTGGGCCTCATGAGAATTTCATCTGTTTTCTGCTTTCAGCAATCTGCTCCAGTAAGCCTAACCCAGTGACTGTCCTGGGGCTACTAAATTTCTCTAGTTCTTTCAACATGATGTTCTTGACACTCAGAGGGCTCTACCCAACAGCTGAAAGCCCAGGCTGGACACGGTGGCTTGCGCCTGTAATCCTAGCATTGTGGGAGGATCGCTTGAGCCCGGGAGTTCAAGACCAGCCTGGGTGACATTGTGAGACCCCCAACTTTACAAAAAAAGAAAAAAACAACAATTAAGCAGAGACCAACAACGGCGATACAAGAATGGGGCTAATGGGAAAGAACGTAGTCACAGCATATATATACATCTTGTGTTCAGTATGCCTCAGGCACTGCGTTACATGCTTCCAATGAATTATGAAGCTGAATCATCACAGTAATCTCTTAAGATAGACACTAATATCTCCATTTTACAGGGAAGCGGTGAGGGCACTGAGAGCGTAAGTAACACCTTGGCAAGCACACAGCGAGGAAAAGCCAGAGCTGAGATTCGAACACAGGCGAGCAAACTCAAAGCCCTGTTGTCACTCAACCATTCCTTTGATTGTAAAACTGAGGAAGTATTTAGCTGGTATAATTAAAAAAAAATTATTCTTAACCAGTATGATTTTAAAAAATAGCTTAGTGAGTATTTCTTAGAGTTACATGATTGTGTGTGACACAATGACAAAAACTATTTTTTTCTTTTTTTTTTGGAGACAGGGTCTTTTTCTGGCCCCCAGGCTGGAGCAATCATGGCTCACTGCAGCTTTGACTTCCTTGACTAAAGCGATCCTCCTGCCTCAGCCTCCCAAGTAGCTGAGAGCATAGATTTGAGCCACTATACCTGCCTAATTTTTATTTTTAGTAGAGATGGGGTTCTCATTATATCGCACAGGTTGGTCTCGAACTCCTGGGGTCAAGTAATCCTCCCTCCTCGGCCTCCAAAAGTGTTGGGATTACAGGCCTGAGCCACTACATCTGGCTGACACAGACTTTTTTTTTTTTTTGACATGGAGTTTTACTCTTGTTGCCCAGGCTGGAGTACAATGGGGCAATCTTGGCTCACTGCAACCTCTGCCTCCCGGGTTCAAGTGATTATCCTGCCTCAGCCTCCTGAGTAGCTGGGATTACAGTCATGTGCCACCATGCCTGGCTAATTTTGTACTTTTAGTAGAGACAGGGTTTCTCCATGTTGTTCAGGCTGGTCTTAAACTCCTGACCTCAGGTGATCCACCCACCTCAGCCTCCCAGCGTGCTGGGATTACAGGCATTAGCTGACGCACCCAGCCCACAAACTCTTAATTCGGTGTAATTAAGTGTAAACTCTTAATTCAGTGTAATGGCTCAGGTACCACAGAACCCTGCCTACTTCCTGAGAAACACTGTAAGATTTCCTTCAGACTTTGAGACACCAGGTGGCTAGATGTGTCTTCAATTCACAGCAAGGAGAGGCCTGCAGGACCCAGTGAGGAGGCATGCATAAATTGCCCCTAAAAGACCAAGCAGAATTTCTGGCAAGTAACGTTCCATAACTGGCAGGTTTTTGGGCCTGGCCTGGAAAACTGTCATCAATATCCAAAACATGGCTGCGAACCACAACATTTCTCTGATAGTTTAACATAAATTCTTCCAGATTCTGTTTAAGGCCATTTCCTCTTAGAAAGTAGCTGATTATCATCTGCTGACTATTAAGCTATGAGGTACTTAATATCCATTTAAGGTTTCGGTACAGCCAAGTCAAATTCAGCTTGCATCCTGGAACCTTTTAACAAGCAGCGATGTTACTTCTGGGCAGCTTCTGTAAGGATCTCCTCACATCTCACTGACCTCATCCTGGCCCAGGGGTGCAGTTCCTGACTCCTAGAAAGCCCTAGCCCTTATAAGAATCTATAAACTTCCTAAAATAGAACTAACCTTTATTTTGCTTCCGGCAGTAGTTGGGCGCCCTTTCTTGTCAGCCTGCAGATTTTCCGGAAATAAAGACTTTATGAAAGGCCTGGAAAAGGAGAAAGAGAATGAATTAGCAATCTGTAAGTACCTTTGGGGCTGAAAGCCTGCCTTTTTAGAGGATGGGGTGAAGGGCTATCACCAGGCACATAACCTTGGCTACAGAAAAGCCATCTGACTCACAATGCGGGCCACCAAGATGTGACTTGGGGAAATGAACAATGGACAAAAGACATGAAGGGAAAGAATTCTAAGATATAAGCAATTTGGAATCAAAGACTGCAAAATAAATTTTAAAACGTTGCCTTTCCAACGCCCCTAGTCACAGGAATTGAGGTATATCTTGACAGAACATAACAGAGGGAGGTCAGTAGGGGATTTCAGGTTTTTGTTTTCTTTTGTTTTTGAGATAGGGTCTTGCTCTACTGCCCAGGTTGGAGCGCAGGGGTTCAATCATGGCTCACTGCAGCCTCGACCTCCCAGGCTCAAGCCATCTTCCCACCTCTGCCTCCTGAGTAGTTGGGACTATATATAGGCAGGCGCCACCACGTCCAGCTAATTCTTGTATTTTCTTTAGAGATGGGGTTTCGCCATGTTTCCCAGGCTGGTCTCAAACAACTGGACTCAAGAGGTGCTCCTGCCTCAGCCTCCTGAAGTGTTGGGACTACAGGCGTGAGGCACTGCGCCCGGCCAGCATGTGTTTGTTAAGACAAGCAAGATAGACCAGAGCTCAGGGAATTATATGAAATGTCTGGATTCAGTGCAGATGCTGCTTTGCTCTAGAGCAGAGTTTCTGAGTCTGGGCACCATTGGTATCTGCGGCTGAATAATTCTTTGTTGGGGGCCGAGGAGGGCGCCTCTTCTACATATTGTGGGATATTTAGCAGCATCCATGGTCTCTGCTCACCAGATGCCAGTAGCACACTGTTCCCAGCTCTACACAGAAAACCTTGACAAACTGCTTTTGAGTATGAGCAATTTTAAGTGGAGCAGTAACAAATCATGAGTGCTCTGCCGGCTGAATATACTTTTTTTTTTTTCTTTTTGAGATGGAGTCTCGCTCTGTCGCCCAGGCTGGAGTGCAGTGGTGCGATCTTGGCTCACTGCAACCTCTGCCTCCCGGGTTCAAGCGATTCTCCTGCCTCAGCCTCCTAAGTAGCTGGGACTACAAGCGCGTGCCACCACGCACAGCTAATGTTTGTATTATTAGTAGAGACAGGGTTTCAACATGTTGGCCAGAGTGGTCTTGATCTCTTGACCTCGTGATCCACCCACCTTGGCCTCCCAAAGTGCTGTGATTACAGGCATGAGCCACTGTGCCCGGCCTGAAGATACTTTCATTAGTGGTGCTATTTGAGCTGCATGTGTTTATATGTGCCTCACTAGCAACAGGGCAGGGACAATGCCTTACTCACCTTAGTGTCCCTGGTGTCTGAAGCATAGCATGGTGCATAGTTGGTCCATAATATATATTTGCTGACTGGGTGAATGACGGGATCCATGTAAATTAGGAATCTGACATTCAAACTCAAACTCACTGCCTCCACAATGACTTTTTGGGCATCTTGAATTTTCCAGGAAGTCTCCCCAGCGATCTACTTTTAACTTGATCAGATACAACTACAGATTTTGACATCAAATGTGTTTACAAAATAACAGGCCATGTCTATATGACAGCAGTTTATGTGGAAGCAATAATAGCTCTTAAACTTGGCATGAATTTTAATAATTTTTTAAAAACAATCTCTGGAAGCAAGTCTGCACCTGACTGCCATAAAACCCACAAGCCAGGACTTGTGGCTCACCTAACCATCTCAGAGAAGAACAAATTGATTTTGTATGTTTTGAATAAAAAGAAATGCAAAATCTCAAAAATGGTGGTGTGACTGCAAGGAAGGGCAGGGATGGAGAGCAGAGATTGAGGAGGGGCAGGGAGCTACAGGGACAGAATTAAATGGAGCAGATCAGCTGACCAGGGCCTGAAAAGGAAACTCTTGCTTTGCTTTCATTGCAGTCAGGCCTTTATTAGGAAATTATCAGGCTCGCTGCTGTTGATTAGAGAAGCTGGCCTTGCTATTGTGACAGCTTAAGTAATACAGAGCAAAAGGGCAGCTCTTACTTGAAAGAAGCTCTAGAAATTGTAAGATCTGGCATGCATGGGCCTTGCCTTGCAAGCATGGACTTGCTCATGTAAATTACATCTTCTTATGTGTTATCCAGGATCTTGAGAACCTTTTCAGGGAAGAGGGGAGGAAGGCAGAGGTGGTCTTGAGAGATCTAGCAGCGTGCAAGGGGGATACCCCCACTCTTCTACCCCTACAGCTGAAACAGGGTCTTGGGAGTTAAAATGGATCTCTTAGTCACTCCTTCTTTAGTTGTCCCTCCCAGAGTTCTCAAACCATTTCTTAAGTACTTCCAGGACTCTGGTTAATGTGGGTCTTGCTAAGCCATTAACCATCTTTAAAAATTCAATGACCATGAAGAAGAGTTCAAGGGCAAAGTATCATAGAACCAGACTGTTCCACTCTTGAATAGTCAGAAATGGCCATCCCAATCCAAAGCCAGTGGGCTAATTTCTCCCTCTTAATAGTATTGAAAGGTAGAAAGCCTGAGGCCCTGAAGGACCTGTAGATGGCACTTGGAATTTGGGGGCATGAAGTGTTAGGGACATAAAAGGGAGACACTGATATAGAGAAGAGAAAGCTATTTTGAGAAACCAAATAGATTAGTGATAATCCAGACCCAATAGCATAAAGGAACAAAATGCTAACCACTAAACATCGCAGGTGTTTTTTTTGTTTTGTTTTGTTTTTTTCTTTATTAGAGACACAGTGTTCCTATGTTGCCTGGTTGGAGGGCAGCGGCTATTCACAGGAGTGATCACAGCTCACTGCAGCCTCCAACTCCTAGGATTAAGTGATCCTCCTGCCTCAGCCTCCCGAGTAGCTGGGACTATAGGAACACACCACCACACCCAGCTCATAAGTTTGTTTTCATATTGAAAATTTCATCAAACGTATATCCCCTGTCAACTATGGCAAAACATACTTACAGCTCACTGCTCTGCATAAGCTCGATGAGATCCATAAAAAGCACATCCCGGTTCCTTTCACAAAAGCCATCCATGTCATAGGATACCTGGCCAAGAATGGAAAGAAATCGAATTTCATTGAACAACATGTAATTTCATTGAACAAAATGTAATTCATTGAACAAAATCATTTATTGAATAAAAACTCTAATTTCACCGAACAAAAAACCCAAGCTGGCATGGCTATCCTCACCACAACATGTGGATTTCCAGATGTTGCATTTGGAATTTCATTGTGCACTGTCACAGGAAGGCTGTGCATGTCTTACTTGTTAGCTGACTTAGTGGGGAAGGCCTGCAGATGCTGATGAGTATCTGGCTGCCTGGATGGCCCAGCTGATCCATAATCAGAACTCTAGCTCTCAAGGACCCATACCCCTTCTTCAGTGGATCCATAGGGGTGTCTAAGTAACAAAC
Source organism: Nomascus leucogenys (assembly GCF_006542625.1). Classification (NCBI taxonomy): domain Eukaryota; kingdom Metazoa; phylum Chordata; class Mammalia; order Primates; family Hylobatidae; genus Nomascus; species Nomascus leucogenys. The sequence continues at coordinate 78,436,033 of NC_044386.1, forward strand.
TCAATACTTTTCCTAAATTTTAGCTAAGACAGAGCAAAAGTGAAGCACCTCATGCTCAGTAATTCACTGCAATAAGCCATGTCATCTAAGGCTTTGCAGTTTCTCCCAGAAGTGGTATCAAATTTGCACCAATCTGGCCAGAAACTTATGCTCAGATATTCTGTTTAACAAGAGATCAGCTGGGATGATGGATGAGACCAGGGGATTTCCATAGGACCAGGAAGTCCCCAAGACCATGACCTCAACTTAACTTTTTTATCATCAGCAGCCCCACACAGCCTGGCACCCAGTAGGCACCCAATACTCATGGGTTTTATAAGAACAAACACCAAAAGTGAACTCTGGGCCTCAATTTATACTACCAGTAGGCAAGGGGAGACAAGGAATGCCAGTCTGTGATTCCAGCAGGAGGCAAGACGAAAATCCATTTCTTCAGCAGCTAATATATGTAGCAGGGTGATTCATATTCCAAAAATATGCAGTAGCATGATGAGATTTAGTGCTGGAGTGACTCCCAGCCGGCCCCTACCCTGCTCAAGCCCCAGCTGACTGTCCCAGTGTGGGACCTGGCCAGGACTGGCACCAAGGCAGTGGGATCCTTTCAAAATAGGCTTCCAGCACCATAGACCAGAAAGCAGGAGCCCAATTCTGGGACACTGGGAGATGGTGCAGGCAGCCACCGGTCCGCAAAGCACAGAGCCCTATCCTTCCTGGCAGGGTCACGGTTCAGAAAACGAAATCTTATTTTCATCTGTAGTTAACAGAAGCATGTTTCCTCGGCATTCATACTAAAAATAAAAAATTAGTAATTCCAGGGATCTAGGTTAGCCTCTTAAGCATGTCAACTACTGATAATACTCTTTGTAAAACTAACTCCAGAAATCACTTGCTAGAGAAGCAGCCCTTCACTGCCTTAGTCTGAGCACCCACGGAAAGCACGTGTCGGAGACTCTGGCAAGGCCCGCGCAGCCGCAGTAGAGGGCCAGGGGGGGGTCACGCGCACCCGCCGTAGAGTGCTGAAGGTCCTGCCAACGGCTCTCTTGGCGTCTCAACGTTCGGATCAGCAGCTTTTTTCCATTCTCTCTCTCCACTTCTTGAGTGAGCAGCCATGAGTTGGACTGTGCCTATTGTGCGGGCCAGCCAGAGAGTGAGCTCGGTGGGAGCGAATTTCCCATGCCTGGGGATGGCCCTGTGTCCCCGTCAAGCAGGGCGCATCCCGCTCAAGGGCGCCTGGCTCTTCACCCCTGTGAGCAAGATGGCGACTGTGAAGAGTGAGCTTATTGAGCGCTTCACTTCCGAGGAGCCCGTTCATCACAGTAAGGTCTCCATCATAGGAACTGGATCGGTGGGCATGGCCTGTGCTATCAGCATCTTATTAAAAGGCTTGAGTGATGAACTTGCCCTTGTGGATCTTGATGAAGACAAACTGAAGGGTGAGACAATGGATCTTCAACATGGCAGCTCTTTCACGAAAATGCCAAATATTGTTTGTAGCAAAGATTACTTTGTCACAGCAAACTCCAACCTAGTGATTATCACAGCAGGTGCACGCCAAGAAAAGGGAGAAACACGCCTTAATTTAGTCCAGCGAAATGTGGCCATCTTCAAGTTAATGATTTCCAGTATTGTCCAGTACAGCCCCCACTGCAAACTGATTATTGTTTCCAATCCAGTGGATATCTTAACTTATGTAGCTTGGAAGTTGAGTGCATTTCCCAAAAACCGTATTATTGGAAGCGGCTGTAATCTGGATACTGCTCGTTTTCGTTTCTTGATTGGACAAAAGCTTGGTATCCATTCTGAAAGCTGCCATGGATGGATCCTCGGAGAGCATGGAGACTCAAGTGTTCCTGTGTGGAGTGGAGTGAACATAGCTGGTGTCCCGCTGAAGGATCTGAACTCTGATATAGGAACTGATAAAGATCCTGAGCAATGGAAAAATGTCCACAAAGAAGTGATTGCTACTGCCTATGAGATTATTAAAATGAAAGGTTATACTTCTTGGGCCATTGGCCTATCTGTGGCTGATTTAACAGAAAGTATTTTGAAGAATCTTAGGAGAACACATCCAGTTTCCACCATAATTAAGGGCCTCTATGGAATAGATGAAGAAGTATTTCTCAGTGTTCCTTGTATCCTGGGAGAAAATGGTATTACCAACCTTATAAAGATAAAGCTGACCCCTGAAGAAGAGGCCCATCTGAAAAAAAGTGCAAAAACACTTTGGGAAATTCAGAAGGAGCTTAAGCTTTAAAGTTGTCTAAAACTACCATTCAGAAATTATTGAAGAGATCATAGATACAGGATTATATAACAAAATTTTGAATAAACTTGAATTCCTAAAAGATGGAAACAGGAAAGTAGGTAGACTGACTTTCCTATTTATTTAGTCCTCCAGCTCTTTTATTGAGCATCCATGTGCTGGACGATACTTATTTACAATTCCTAAGTATTTTTGGTACCTCTGATGTAGCAGCACTTGCCATGTTATATATATGTAGTTGGCATTTGGTTCCCAAAAAGTAGGATGTAGGTATTTATTGTGTTCTAGAAATTCTGGCTCTTTTCATTAGATATATGCTATTTCTTTCATTCTTGCTGGTTTATACCTATGTTCATTTATATGCTGTAAAAAAGTAGTAGCTTCTTCTACAATGTACATACAAAAACAATGCAGCAGTATATACAATCTTTTGTTTTGCTTCCTTTGATAGTTAATAAATTCTATTTGTTGAATGAATAAAGTACGGCGAGCCATATGATTTGCTTCATGAGAAACCAGATCACAGACCCAAAGGCTTAAAACAGATAGACATTAAAATGGATGTTGGCCATACCTTCCCAGCATAATGATGAATGATGAAGCCTTGGTTCCAACTGTTGAAGTGCTCATGACTCCCAATCTGCATCTGAAGTTTCTGGAGCAGCGTCTGATCTGCCCCCTCACCCACCGCATGCATCGTGGCGCACACGTCATCCAGGATGCTCATGATGCCAGGAGGGTTCTGATGGGAGCAAGAAGGCAAGGCCCTAGTCACTGACCTCTCCAAAACAGACAATGCTTATCAGGTCCCTTCTTAGGCAAGGAAACAGCTCCCCAGACTTAAGATACCATCTTGAAAGTCAGCCTTCCCCTTCAGGCAAGAATGCAATTAATAGTCCCAAATAGGGAGTCACCACTTAGATCTAAAGAGGGAGGAAACTCCATTTTCCAAAAAGCTGTTTAACTCCCTGAAGTTTTATCCAAGAGTCATGCACAGATCATTATCTGCTCACTCATATTCATGCCAAATTGACTTAAGGCTTAAGAATCCAAAAGTAAAAACATTTTCCTTTGACCTAATCTATTTCTTCATGTTCTCTTTCAGCGTGTTACCCATATAGGCATCATTTACATAGTTATTTAGTGTACACATTGTATAATGCATTTCCTTTTTCACATAGCACTATTTTATAAGCATTCCTCATGTTTTACACATTCTTCACACTTACTATTTTAATGGCTATATTTCTCTGTTCTGATACGCTATAGTTTGTTTAATAACTAAGTTGTCTGGCCAGGCATGGTGGCTCATGCCTGTAATCCCAGCACATTAGGAGGCCGAGGTGAGTGGATCACGACGTCAGGAGTTTGAGACCAGCCTGGCCAAAATGGTGAAACCCCCCTCTACTAAAAATACAAAAATTAGCCAGGTGTGGTGGTGGGTGCCTGTAATCCCAGCTACTCAGGAGGCTGAGACGGGAGAATCGCTTGAACCTGGGAGATGGAGGTTGCAGTGAGCCGAGATTATGCCACTGCACTCCAGCCTGGGCAATAGAGTGAGACACCTCTCCAAATAAATAAATAAATATGTAAATAAATAAATAAGTTGTCTATGGATGTTTTTAGTTTCCAGTTTTTGGCTTTTATATATATAAAAAAACCCTATAGAGATATTTGTTCTGTATCACTTTTATTTTGAATCACCTTTTTTTTTTTTTTTTTTTTTTTTGAGACAGGGTCTTGCCTTGCTCTGTCACCCAGGCTGGAGTGCAGTGGCACAGTCTCAGCTCACCATAGCCTCAACCTCCCAGGCTCAAGTGATCCTCCCACCTCAGCCTCCAGAGTAGCTGGGACCACAGGTGCGTGCCACCATGCCTGGCTAATTTTTGTATTTAGCTAATACAATTTTTGTATTAGCTAAGTTTTGTGTTTAGAAACAGGGTTTCACCATGTTGCTGGGACTAGTCTTGAACCCCTGTGCTCAAGCGATCCACCTGCCTCGGCCTCCCAAAGTACTGGGATTACAGGCATGAGCCACCATGCCCAGCCTGAATCAGTCATTAAGGCTAAAGTCCTAGAAGTTGGACTAGAACACAGGGCCAATTTTATGGCTCTTCACATGCTAAGTCATCATGTGATCCTGCCTTCTCTTAGAATTCAGTAACAACTTCCATTTGTAAATTGACATTTTACTTCTGTCCACATGTTCATATTTACTGCCAGAATAAAACCCTACCGTTTTCTTTTCACACATACAGAAAACTAGTACAATCGGTCAAATTCTCTGCAAATCAGAGTTGTCACGATGCCGGTTCTAAAACAACACGGAGAATAAAAACTCACTTAACGTAAACCTGTGAGCAGTGAAGAGACATACTAAACCAACACTTACCACTTTGTTCTCTATGAGGTCACATACGATTTTATTATTAAAGTACTCAATGGGTGTCCATCTTATTCCCTCTTGAACATATTCTTCCTGTAAGACAGAAACCAGGAACTCACATTATTTCCCAAACAGCAAGAGCTCTGCACGGACAAACCCTGAATGGACAAAGATTCCCATGAAAAAGAAAAACCTGAATGTCCTTCAACAAAGACCAGGAACTTTAATTTCTTATTTTCTAAGAGGTAACAGAAAAGGAACATTTTATGACTTGGTGATTTTTATGTTTAGTTTGAACCCTATGAAATTGTTACCACACAATTGTTTCTGGCCAACGAAAACTACAATTTAGTAGCACCAAACTGATAAATCCAGTTACAAAAACAAATCACAAAACTCTTAAAATTTAACATAGGGCTGGGCGCGGTGGCTCACATCTGTAATCCCAGCACTTTGGGAGGCCAAAGTGGGCGGATCACAAGGTCAGGAGTTCAAGATCATCCTGACCAACATGGTGAAACCCTGTCTCTACTAAAAATACAAAAAGTAGCTGGGCGTGGTGGGGCGTGCCTGTAATCCCAGCTACTTGGGAGGCTGAGGCGGGAGAATTGCTTGAACCCAGGAGGTGGAGGTTGAAGTGAGCCGAGATCATGCCACTACACTCCAGCCTGGGCGACAGAGCGAAACTCCATCTCAAAAAAAAAAAAAAAAATGTAATATAGGACAGGAGTACAGATTAGCATCCAGGTACTTAATGGGAAGGTTCTTCAGTCTATTAGTTGCTCATTTAACTTGAACACCACGACACCATCCTGGTTTTTTCCTCTTTCCTCAATGGTTTTACTTTGTCGGCTTCCTTTGCTAGCACTTTCTTATTTCCAGACCTTTATATGTGGTGGAGTCTCAGGGCTCAATCTTCCAGCCTTCTCGTTTTCTCAGCCCTCCTTCTCTAGGTGATTTCAATCAATCCCATGGCTTTAAATACCACCTACAGGCTAATGACCCCTGAATTTATTTCTCTAGTCTATATCTGGCCACAGCGTTCCAGACTCAAATCCATTCTACAGATTGGAATCTTCACTTGGATGTATAATAAATAGGCCTCTCCAACTTAACCTGTTTAGAGGACCTCTGATTCCATATTTCCCGTGACCTCCAAACAACCCCGCTTCTAATCTCACCCTCCAGTAAATAGTGTCACCATCTGCCGTTATCCAGGGTATAAAGCTAAGAATCACCCGTGATTGCTCTTTCTTTCTTGGCTATTGCTAATTATTCTGAGCAAGTCCCATTCTCTCACTCTCCAGATACTCCCTCTCACCACCTGCACTGCTACCATCACCATCTGAGTCTCTACCATGTCTAGCGCAGTCTCCTGCAGCATCCCCCTCACTGGTTTTTAAACTTCCATTCTAGTTTGCTTTCCCCTGCCTCACCCCACTCTGTAAGTCTATAGAGCCACAGTGACCCTTCCAAAAACACAACAAATCAGATCATGTCACTCCTCCCTCAAAATTCTTCAATGGGTCCTCATTCCACTTACTATAAAATGCAAAGTCTCAGCCATGCCCTACAAGTTCCCATATGATCTAGCCCCTGCCTCCCACCTCCCATCTCACTGGCTATCATGCTTTCTTGGTTGTTTTGCTCTGGCTACTCTAAAGGTTGGGGAAGGCTAGAGGTTCACGGGAAACCCATATGGAAACTACCAAACCAGTTAGGAGACTACTGCAGGAGACTGGGCTAGACATGGTAGGGACTTAGATGGCAATGGTAGCAGTGGGTTTCATGTGAACCTCTAGCCTTCCCCACCCCTTAGAGTAGCTACAGCAAAACAACCAAGGGCAGGTTCCAGGGCAGAAGGTCACGTGAAACCCCCTGGTATGGTGTTTCCTAAGCAGAGGCATAAACACTTCCATAACTAAATGACCCCAAACAGCCTTTGATGTGTGCAATGGCTTGAATAGTATCCCCCCAAATTTCACGTCCACCTGGAACCTCAGAATGTGAGGTTTGGAAATAAGGTCTTTGTAAACGTAATTCACTAAGGATCTCACAGTAAGTCATCCTGGTTTTAGAGTGAACTCGAAATCCAAAAAATTGGTCTTTCTTTTTCTTTTATTTTTTTACAGTTCACTCTCCATAGACGCTGTCAAAAATTGTCAACGCCAACTATATTTCAAGTCGTCATGGCAGGGTATTGTGAAAAGTTTTCAGTTAGCAATAATCATGCCTCAGATAAACCTCACTGGCTAAAATATTGCCATTGCAGAAAGCTAAAATGGTGTCTTCATAAAAGAAAAGAGATGGAGATTTGGATATAGACACAGAGGGACACTGAAAAAGGCTACGTGAAGACACAGGCAGAGATTGGAGTCAAACTGCCATAAGCCAAGAAATGCCAGGAGCCACCAGAAACTAGAAGAGGAAGGATTCTCCCCTCTATCCTGAGAAGGAGTGTGGCCCTGAGGACTTCTTGATTTCAGAGTCTGGGCTCCAGAACTGGGAGGGAAGAAACTGCTACTGTTTTAAGTCGCTCAGTTTGTGGTGCTTTGTTATGGTGGCCCCAGGAATCCAAAACAATATGCTATCAGGAAACAATGGAAACTGCACTGAACTATTTATTTATTTATGTATCTATTTATCTATTAATATTATTTTGAGACGAAGTCTCGCTCTGTCGCCCAGGCTGGAGTGCAGTGGCACGATCTCAGCTCACTGCAACCTCCGCCTCCCGGGTTCACGCGATTCTCCTGCCTCAGCCTCCTGAGTAGCTGGGTCTACAGGCACACACCACCATACCCAACTAATTTTTGTATTTTTAGTAGAGACGGGGTTTCATCATGTTGGCCAGGCTGGTCTCGAATTCCTGACCTTAAGTGATCTGCCCGTCTCGGCCTCCCAAAGTGCAGGTATCACAGGCGTGAGCCACTGCGCCTGGCTATTATTTATTTTTGAGACAGAGTCTTGCTCTGTTGTCTAGGATGGAGTGCAGTGGTGTGATGATGTAAGCCTCGACCTCCTGGGCTCAAGCAATCCTTTCACCTCAGCCTCCAGGGTAGCTGGGACTATAGGCTTATGCTACCACGTCCAGCTAATTATTTTATTTTATTTTGTATGGACGGGGTCTCATTTTGTCCCGCAGGCTGGTCTTGAACTCCTGGGCTCAAGCAATTCTCCCGACTTGGCCTCCCAAAGTGCTAGGATTATAGGCATGAGCCACAGCACCCAGCCTACACTGAACTTTAGAAGAAACTATAGCAAGGCATGTTACCTCAGGTAAGTATTCAAATACCAGCTTTGTTAAAAATGCATGTATTATTAGGGAAGATTGAAAATGGAGTAGATCTGAGAAAACCAAGTCTTTTATTTGGAACACAATATATGCCACAGACGGTCGGCGCTGGAACTAGGCTCCCATTTCCCACGTGCTCAGTGAGTCAGTGTAGTAAAAGCAGCCAGTCTTAAGTCCAACATCACAGCATCATTTGCTTAAAGAAGAAGGCAAATGCTCCAGATGGTATTTATATTTCATAGATTAAAATGCCACAATGGCATATGGTTTTTCTGCCTGATTTTATTAGGTGCATTTCCTAATATAAGACTGGAACCCAAATCTATTATCAAAAGACAGAAATCTATACCCTTTTAAACAAAATAAATAATAAATAGAATAGGATGAAGAGAGGGACTGCTTACCTGTTCTGCCTTTAATGTCAGTTCAATAAAAATCTGCTGCAGTTTTTCATTAACAAAATTGATACAAAACTGTTCAAAGCCATTTTTCTGGAAAAAAAAAAAGTTATTCCATGTAATTCTTTCACAAAATCATTTAAAAGTCATTTCTGGAGTGATTTATTGAAATGTCTTCATGTGAAAAGCTTTAATAGAAATGTTGGATGCATCAATAGAAAGAAGTTTATATTTAGGAGAAACTAATTTGGTAAAGGTACATGAAGAACTCACAAAGGCAAAAATGAGCCTGAGTGGTTTTTTTTGTTGTTGTGGTTTTTCTGTTTTTTTTGTTTTTGCATTGCCTAGAATTATTTCTTGCAGGCCAGATGAAATATGTCACCCTCCTCAACCCCTAGTTATTCAAACTGGCCTTACCTGGAATATTTCAAAGCCATAGATGTCTAGGACGCCAATGTTGTATTCTTCATGGTCTTTCTCCATGGCTTTATTGATCGACTAGAGAAAGTAAACAACATGGCAGTGAACTCCTTTCCATTTATACTAAAAACGGGCATGCAATGGCGAAAGGGAAGCTGGACTCTACACAGCAAACACTACTGCTTGCAGGAAACAGAGGACAACGTGAAGGCAGGAGACTTGCTGCATTAACAATCTCTCAGTCCAAAGTCGAGTACTTTGGAAAACCACCAGGATTCAGAAAAGCGAGTACAGTAGACACAAAAAATGTTTGCTTAATGATGATAACCATTAATTTCTGGCCAAGTCAGCTTTCTCAGGAAGTCTTAACAATTAGAAGAAAATGTCATCTTGGAATTAAAACCTATTTCACATGAAGAACCTACACTAAAGGATCTGTAATTGTCATTTCCATTGTCTTCCATTCACCAGTCATTTAATGATGACCCAACACAATATGCCAGGGATGCTAAGGACAAGACAATCCTTGTTCCTAGGAGCTTAAAGAGAGGGTGAACTATCTGCAGATAGTAACAATAGTCATTATTTTTGAATTGATAATAGAAGCAGCTTACATCTATTGAACATTCCCCTTTGCCAGGGTTTGCTAAGTGCCCTCAATGTGTTGTTTCACTTAATTCCCATTTCAGTTCTCAAAATGGCAGTGATACCATTATTTTCCCAATTTTCCACATGGATATACCAAGGCTTGCTTAAGGTTGTTCTATGTAAGAAGCAGGGTCTGGGACTAAATTTAAGCAGTATGATGCCTAAATCTGTGTTCTTAATCACTGTGAGAAGAGGCCAGGCAATTCATGGCAATAGACGTAATGAAAGCAGGGGAGGTTTGGATAGAGGGGTTGGTGGGGGATGCAGTGGGGGAGGAGTGTAAGTGAAAAATTATTTGAGGTGCTGAATACCTGGACGAATTCTGAAGTACCAGAGGTGTTTTCCAGGCAAACAAAATGATATATTATCTTCTGTGAGCGAATGAGTAATCATATACAACACACAGTCAGTACCCAGTAAATCCCACCTCAAATTAGGATCACTTATATGAGTATTCATGTACTTTTACTATTTACAAAAAAACTGACAGATGACAGGAAGGAAGGTAGGTAGGAAGCCCAGTGCTGGAAGATGCTCTGAACAAACAGACAAGAGATGTCGATTCTAGTCCCAGGCTGCACAGCCCTCTTGCTGATTGGCCTTGGGCAAAACCACCATTGCTCAGGCCTGAAGTTCCCTTCTCAGTAAAATGAGGGGTCTGGACAACCTAACTGCATGACTTCTGTTAGTATGACCCTGAGCTTCCCAAGCAATGTTATCCTTTAAATAGCCACTAAAGTACCTAGAATAGTTCTCCTACCCTGTCCTGTCTGACCCTACTCTAACCACACTAACCATACTTTAATCCGCATAGATGTTAGTGCCTGGAATCAAACACAGATCTTTTGGATCGAATGGTCCCCACTGTTGTCCCTTGACTAGGGTCCTTCTAGCTTGAATATATAAATGTCAAAGGAGCAAACTAGCTAGGAATCTAGGGCCTCCTAGATCAATCACATAATAACAGAGTGACCTTGGGCAAATTCCTTAATCAATCTATGCCTCCTTTAGTTTATCTGTAAAACAGAGAAAATAATACCTAAGTTACAGGGTTGTTGTAAGAATTAAGTGAGGGTTTTTTCTCTTTAAAATACTTAGAACAGTATCTGGGCACTTATATAGTTAGTGCTATATAAGTGCCTGCTATTATTATTTTACCATTTAGAGGCTACAGTGATTAACACAGATTGTTACTGGCAGCTCTACGCTGCTGAAAGACTGTCAGAATATATATGTGATATACATATATAAATATATATTCATATGTAAGAGTTTATGTGCGTGTGTGTATCTATCTATCTATCTATCTATCTATCTATCTATCTATCTATCTTTTGGATCGAATGACCCCCACTGTGTGTGTGTATATATATATCAATGTGTGTGTGTGTGTGTATATACACACACACACACATACACACACACACATATAATTATGCCATAACCAAAAATATCTAATAGTTTCAAAATACATGGATAAAGTTTTTGATATTCCTCCCTCCAAAAGGTGGAGACTCGTTCCCCTCCCCTTAAGTGTGGACTTTGCTTAGTGACTTGCTTCTAATAAACAGAATGTGGCAGAGTGACAATATCTGAGTCCAAGATTAGGACATAAAAAACTGGCTTCTTGCTCATTCTCTCTTTCAGATCGCTCACTCTGGGGAAAACCAACCATTATGTTATGAGGATATTCAAGGAGAGGTCCGTGCAGCAAGGGGCTGAGACCTCCTGCCAACAGCCACATGGGCAATCCATCTTTCAGCCAGATCCTCCAACCCTAGGCAAGCCTTCAGACAACCACAGTTCCAATCAGCGTCTTGACTGCAACCTCGTCTTTGAGTCAGAACCACCAAGCTCAGCCGATCCCAAATATCTCACCCTCAGAAACTGAGAAAATAAGTGCTTATGGTTTCAAGCCGCTAGGTTTTGGGTTAATTTGTAACATAGAAATATGTGAAAAACATATTCCTAAATCTTTAGGCCCAAAAGTCAAGAAAGGCCCAAGAACGTGGGTCTCCTGTTTTTCTGGTCTCTAGTCCTAGCTTTACTAAATATTTTGTCCAGAAGGAACTTGTTACTATATTAGTTTTAGCTAAGGTATCTTGGTGGGCAGTTCTAGAGGAAAAGGCAGGATTCAGCAATCGCAGCATGAGAGGACAGAAAGTGAAGTAAGGTAATGGGTGAAAGGAAGGAGCCAGAACAGGAACACAAAACCCTTAGTCATTTTACTTTTTTTTGTTGTTGTTGAGATAGGATCTCACTCTATCCCCCAGGCTGGAGTGCAGTGGCGTAATCTCGGCTCACTGCAGCCTTGACCTCCCAGGCTCAAGTGATCTTCCCACTTCAGCCTCCTGAGTAGCTGGGACCACAGGCACATGCCACCACACCTGGCTAATTTTTGTGTTTCTTTGTACAGACGGGGTCTCACGACGTTGCGGAGGCTGGTCTCAAACTCCTGGGCTGCAGTGATCCTCCCACCTTGGCCTCTCAAAGTACTGGGATTACAAGGTATGAGCCACCGCGCCCGGCCTACTAGTTTTACTCTTTATAGCTAAGATATGAAGCATCACCAACATCAACTGTGTTACTTACATCTACCAAGAAATCAAAGACCCGGGCATGCAGGGCCTTGGCGAGCGCATCCCGGGTGTAACAGGCCTGCTCCACGTTGAGGGTCACATGGATGGATTCGGATTTGCCTCCCCACTTGCTATCCATCTGCCGGCTTGTTAGCTTTTCTTTCAACCGGTCCTGGTTTATCCCTAGCAGATATGCAGGAAAAGCTAAAACTGTAGAACGTAAAACAAAACATGACAATCTTTCAGAATTGTGACACTTCCAAGTCATCTCACAAGCATATGGAGGCACGTATGTGCACATGCACGTGCGTGTACATAGAAGGCACAATCACGGGCCCCAAGAGCTTACGTTCTAGTGAAGGCTGCTTATCAGTAATCCCACACACATCCATCTCCTTTGTTTTTCCCAATTGTTTTACGACATGAGTCAATTCCTATGATGACTGAGACTTCCAATAATACAAATCAGGGATTCAAGAAGGATGGCAAACCTATCCCTCCTACTGAGATCACAGTCAAATGCCTAAAATGGACATCTCTCCAAGCTTCCAGCACGACAGCCCGGAAGGAACTCAATCAAGAAACATTTCTTTGGCTCCAAATATTGTTTTCTTCCTTTTTAGTACAATGTTTTCATAGCATCATTTTTGAAGCACCTGATATTACTGAACTAATAATTACAATCAATCCCATGTTTATTGAGTATTTAGCATGTGTAGGGTTACTAAAGAGAGAGGAAAAGATAGAAAATATGTAAGAAATCTTGAAAGCAATCTAGATGAGGCAAAAATAGTTTGCCAAATAAAGAACCCTTGGAAAAGCTGTATATGTAACACAGACAGACAAAATCTGGAGAAATTAGAACAGAAGATATTACTACTTGCTGGGGTAGTCAAGAGATTTGAGCTGGGTGTAAAGGATGAATACGATTTGTGCAGATGCAGAGAGGAGATGGGAGTGTACCAAGGGGAGGAAGCAGAAGTGTGGGAGACATGATCGAGACGAGACACAGTCTATAGTGTGTGGACTAGCACTGGCTACAGCTGAAAGTTCAGGTCCGATTAAAAAGATTAGGACATCTCTCATAGGTGGGAATTGAACAATGAGAACTCATGGACACAGGAAGGGGAACATCACACTCCGGGGACTGTTGTGGGGTGGGGGGAGGGGGGAGGGACAGCATTAGGAGATACAACTAATGCTAAATGACGAGTTAATGGGTGCAGGAAACCAACATGGCACATGGATACATATGTAACAAACCTGCACATTGTGCACATGTACCCTAAAACCCTAAAGTATAATAAAAAAAAAAAAAAAGATATCTATTTTTTCATAAAAGATCAACACACTTTGTCCAATTTTTTTGTCCAACTGCTATAAAGTGGGTCAACGCTAATGGCAAATAAAAGAGCTGCCATTCAACATGCATTCTAGTAGTGAATATTAACTGACTACTATGTGAAGGCAATGTTCGTTGAACAAATAAAAGAATCTTTGCCTGTGTGACGCTTATATTTTGGTCACTTTACATTTTACTGGAGGAAATGTGAAGAATAGATTACCAGCAATATTAACAACATTATCCCACTAGAACGTCTCCAATGACTGATACTTTCAGACTCATCTCAATGACCCTATATGATCTTTATATTCCAAGGAACACGGCAATGGATTTTAACATTTCCAAATTAAAAGGTAATGGTAAAGTAATGATAACCAACATAAAAATGACTCCCTGGAACCGAAAGCAACTCATTTCAAATGGCTTTGGAATGCCATTAGGACAGCATCTTTTTCTTTGTAATGCAAAAGTCTCACAATCCAGAGAGCAGGTCTTGTGAATTTTGATGAGAGGTAAGGCATTACAGAAAGACCCAAAAGTCATGCTCCAGATCCCGGCAATATAGCTAGTAGGACAGACACAGAGTACATAGTTTTACTACTGATCACAGTGATTTAGAGATTGGAACCCATAGTTCTGTGAGATCAGGCATCATTTCAAGATAAAATTTACATTTTTAATAAATGCAAACTTTGGCTCAGCTAAACAAGGTAAAAAAAAAAAAAAAAAAAAAAGATTAGGACAGATTCCAACGCTGGGGGTCCTTGAATGCTATGATATATTTGGGCTGGAGGCAAAAGGGGGCCTCATGGCTAATAAAGAGGGGCATTATAAGAAGATTCCTCTGAGGGTAGCATATGGAGTGAAATGAAGGGGATGGTATTGTTCATATCCTGCCCTAATGTCACATAGTATGGTAGTTTGTGGTCTTTGGATAGAAAAACGGAGACTTCCATAGCTCAACATCTTGTTTCAGACCATGAAACTTACCAAGGAGGGCTAGTGATATAAATGGGGTTTTCTTGATTTCTGGGCAGAACGTTCTCATATAAATAAATGACACTATTCTTCGACATGAAAGAATGCTCAGATTTTTCCAATGTGAATGAAAGATTTTTATAGATGCAATGAAAATTTTGAACTTGGCTGTGAGTTTTCTTTTTCTGCATAATGCTTTACCAAAATTATCTGATAAAAGAATTTTGTTAAAGGCCTTATGATAATGCTAAAAAAATCACAAGCCTCCCAATAAAGGATAATCTGTTTGAATTTCACAGATGGTGTTAGAATATAACGGGCTGACATTTCTCAGTATACACCTTCCAATGAGATTAAGTCAGTGAATACATTCTGAAAAAGTATAATGCCAGAACAAGACATTTATCCTCTATATGAGTGCTTCACAAAACTGCTTTGAGCAATAGAACGGCTTCCTTTTAGAAAGGACATGTAAACAAAATCAAATGCACTGATCTGAAAATGGCCATTGTCCTTAGTTTAGTTTTACTGTTAACACATGTCTAGGAATCTGGATATGTCTTCCAGTGAACTAAAACTTCCTGTGCACAGAGTAAGGACAGATGACATTCATAAATCAGACTGGACCCATGTCGGGTTGTTGTAAGAATCAAGAGACATTCACCAACATATCCAAGTAAGAAGGGATTTCTTAGTTTGTTTAGCTTCACAGCAACGTAAAGGTTTGACCAAGGAAATGCTACATTTCCATTAGTCTAAGGTCAGGTAAAAACAAAGCTTGTTTGGCCAGGTGTGGTGGCTCACGCCTCTAATTACTGCACTTTGGGAGGCCCAGGCAGGCAGATCATCTGAGGTCAGGAGTTTGAGACTAGCCTGGTCAACGTGGCAAAACCGCATCTCTACTAAAAATACAAAAGTTAGCCAGGCGTGGTGGTGCATAATCCCAGCTACTTGGGAGGCTGGGCCAGGAGATCTGCTTGAACCCAGGAGGTGGCGGTTGCAGTGAGACGACACAGCGCCACTGCACTCCAGCCTGGGTGACAGAGAAAGACTCTGTCTCAAAACAAAAACAAAAAACAAAACAAAACAAAAAAGCTTGTTGTTATTAATGGCTATTTTGCTTTAGTAGGCCACTTCTGATGAAAATCTTACCATTTTTTTTCTACACTGCAAGAGCTAGAGAAAGTCTGCTTTTTTCTATTATAAAGACATGGACTACCACTTCCCTCTACAAATTTATTCCATAGATACACTAAGATATGAGAAAGATAGAAACCAAGGCTATTCATTTCAGTAGTGTTCATTCAGTCTTGTAACAGCAGAAGATCAGAAACCATATTAATGTCCAAAAACAGATGAAGTGTCGCCAATGAATGGAATGCTATGCAGCTATTAAAAGGACGGCCAGGTGCAGTAGCTCAAGCCTGGATTCCCAGCACTTCGGGAAGCCAAGGCAGGAGGATAACTTAAGGCCAGAAATTTGAGACCAGCCCTGGCAACTAAGCAAGACTCCATCTCTTAAAAAAAAAAAAAAAAAGATAAAGCTCCTTATGAATTGATATAGAATAATCTCACATTATATATATATAATTTTTATATATATATGTAATTTTTTTTCCCTTTTTGAGATGGAGACTCACTCTGTTGCCCAGGGTTCAAACAATTCTCCTGCCTCAGCCTCCAGAGTAGCTGGAATTACAGGTGCACACCACCACCAAACCTGGCTAATGTTTGTATTTTTAGCAGAGACGGGATTTCACCATGTTGGCCAGGCTGGTTTCAAACTCCTGACCTCAGGTGATCCACCTGCCTCGGCCTCCTAAAGTGCTGGGATTACAGGCATGAGCCACCATGCCTGGCCTAAGACTAAGTGAAAAAGCAACTGTAGAACATTGCGGTAGAAGCCCCCATTATTGCACAAAACTGGGAAAAAAGGGTGGTTGTGTGTAGTTGTTCTGGAACACACATCCTTTAAAGGGAACACAAGAGACTGGGAATCTTGGTTACCTCTGACGAGGGGAACGAGTAGACTAGAGAAGGTATAGAAGGGAGAACTTCCACTGCATACCCCCTTGAGCCATGTTAATATATTACCAAATCAACAAAACCCCAAATCAAAGGAAATTATTGGTGAGGGGAGGCCCATTTCCTAGACCTCTCTGGCTTCCACCTCAGCCTTTTCCATCTCCATGCCTCCATCGCCTCTGGTCAGGGAATTTCGTGGGCAGTTGCCAGTGCTGGGCCTTACCCATCTGGCTGAGAAGACTACTAACTCCGGACATGTGCAATAAAACACTTCTTGCTTCAAAAACCTAGGGAACTGTTTGCTGTTTCAGTGTCATGATTTTGTTTTCAAGCACAAAGAGGCAGTAAATTATTTTACTATCCAAGAAGGCAAAAGAAATCCAGTCTACTTCAACAGAAACCACCACCAAACCAACACTGTTACCATTAAAAGGCCAAGTGTTAATGATCCTATCGGAAACATATGTGCATTTGTTAAATGTCAAGGATAATGTACACAAAGTCTAGAAACACAGTTATCATTATTATGATTATTAGGCCATGTTTTTAGACTTTATGGACACCCTGTATATTTATTGTTTTCTACTCCCTTCCCTGGTAAACATAATTCATCTTTTTCTTTATCAGAAAGACATCAGAAGTTAGCAGAACTTCCCTCTTTTATCAGAAAAGAAAACAAAAACATAAAAAAAGAACCTTATTTGGAATGGAAATATCCCCACTGCATTGTCAGCAATGAGTGGGATACTATTTATTACTAAGCATCTAAATTTATCATCCTTAAAGAATGCTGAGAAAGGAAGAATGTCTTCCTGGGTGGTTAAAGGATGTGTGGGTTCTGAGAGCAGCCTGCAAGCTGTTGATGCCTAACAGGCTAAAGTCATGTGCCACCGTATTTATGGTAGATTTTGGGCACATGTAACCAACAGCATCTCTCTGTAGGAAGAACCCCGATTTTTTTAATCAAAGAGTAAAAATGACCATTTATGTGTTGAGGCTCCAGGTATACAGATGCGATCATTAAAGGTGATCATCAGAAACATCAACACAACAGTCAATGTCCATCTTTTCCTGTGTTCAGAAATCCATTCTAATCTAATCCACGGAACAGTGAAGCTGTGAGCTTCCCGTATTTACATATATTATATTGCTTGCTCTTTAAAACCTTTAAGTGAATTTAGATCCTAAAGACCAGTTACTGAAAAGTTTTGATAAAGAGACTAAACCTTTTGCATTAAGCCATTACTCTAATCCCCATTAAAGAGATCACTTTATCTTTAAACCAAGGTGTGAAATCCTCCCAGCTTTCCCCAGGTTAATGATAAATTGAAACAATTCCATTAATCATCGATGGCGTGGGACTTGGAAAGGCTGGGGGTAAGGATAGGGGCAGGTGCATAGAAGAGGCCTGGTCTCTCGTGAAGCCATTCTGTTCTGCCACAGAGGGCATGTGGATTTTTCACTTCTTCCAAATATTCCCATTTGAGATCTAAGCAAAGGAAAGTGCTGGGTTACTTCTAATCAGAGCTAGCCACCCCTCATTCAATGGCCACATGCCAGGGCTACGCACACTCTTCACTCTCCACAGCTGCATAGTTGCCAACTTCTTTGAAGCTGATGTTTCCCAGGTGGAGAATACCCGCCACTATCTGCAACACCAGCGTTTGCTCTTCTGCAAAGATCCCAATCACATTCATGGCGTGCTGGAAGAGAAAAGAGAAATTATGCAGAGAAGCTGGTCGCCAGCTTTAAAAGCACGTTAGGAAGAAGCCAAGGCACAGCAGCTGTTCTAAATAAGGGTGTGACAAGTACAGATGAGTTACAAAGAAAAAAAAAAAAAGCCAAAACATAGATTGGGTTGTGCAGTCACATGTGGCTTAGCTTGTGATGACAGCGGGACGTTCTTGTACAACATGATCACTGCCCAATGCACACATTCTTCTCATGTCTCAAAGTCATGCTGGAAAGGCGGTTCTGTCTCTAAGCATAGCACGCCATCCTCCAGGAATAAGAGAATACTCCAGGAGGAAGGAGACTCGGAGGAGTGGTAGTTGTACACAAAGTCTCCAAGTCCTATCTTCATCCTTTGATGTGTTCTTGTTGCCAGCTTCCCCTTGAAGGTCACTGCTGACCTTTCCACCTACTCAAAGTGCACTCAAGAGATCTTTCCCTTCATCAGGAGGGATAAGAATATATTGTACTTGCAAAAGGATCTTAATGAAAAATCTCCAGGAAATCCAATAAAAGCATCATTTAAAAGCCCAGTTTCTGAGGTCCCTTAAATGCAATAAATGTCGCTAAAATGTCTAAATCTTAGAGAACCATCTCCTAAGAAAACTAGACTCTAGGACCAGTGTGCAGACTCCTTATTGGTACTTTTCCCCCCAGCTGCTTTGAAGCCATGTGACCTGTTGATACCATTTTGTTTCCTGGCACCCAGGACACAGTCTGTCTGAACCTTCTGTCCCTTTTCAACCACAAATGTACTGAACCCACACTGCTCATTCAGAGTCTACTGCTCAGTTCTGGATCTGGGTTGAGGAATAGTCCCCAGCTTGAAACAGACTCAAAAGGGCAGTGGGTGGTAACGAAGGCCTCTGAGGCTAAGTGGGTGTTCAGCCTACCACCAGAAAGTTCTAGATGATTGCCCCCAGGATGGAACCCCTCCATAATCTACCCAGTTTCACAGCTTGGACCATAACATACACGCAATGTGAAGGACATGGCACAGAAAAAGGGTCCTCTGCCCTGCACAATACAGAGGGGAAGAGAGTCTTCAAAACCAGAAAAGAAATAAAAGACTAAAGACATTCCAAAATTTCTAAACCTATTCAGTCCATAGACGTGCTGTTTGGTTAGCCTTTCTAAGGAAACAGCTCACGAATAGAGTAGGCCATCAGCAAACAGGTATGCTCAATGTATGAATCATTTTTGCTTTTTGTCAGAGCTCCTGCAGGGGGATAATGATGAATTCATTTCTTCTTACCCATCTCAAATCATTAAGTGGTCCTCAGGCAACTGGCACATGGCTAGTTAAGGGTACTGAAACATGTATGAGCATACAGAGTGTTCGCAGAGAAAGAGGCAGACATTTCATGAAGCTCTTTGCTTTATTAACCTTCACTGCCCTTTCGGCCACAGGAAATGGCCAGTTGGGAGAGCAGATCCTGCCTGGCCCTGCGCCGGCACTTACCAGAGTTTCCTGAAACTCCCGCCTGTCGTCAATGTCATCAACTTTGTATGAGCCCGAGAGGCTCAGGTAGTAATAATAGTCCATGCTGGTGATGCCAAGGCTGTGCTTCTGCTCTGCAGAGGCGCCCTCGATGAGCTGGAGCAAGAGAACACAGGTTGAGCCATGATGTGGACCACAAGGCACCCAAAGTCACTCCTGCATCCTGCAGCCACCATCCCCAAGGACTTTCTATCTCTGCTTTCTAAAATTATAGGCAGTCCTGGCTCCCAAATATGTACCTGTAGTGGCCCCATGTCATCTGTGCAAATTTTGATTCCTAACTCTGGAAAGACCTGCAAGAGCTGAGGATTGTCCCTTGTCCACTGAAAGGAACTGGACTGCCACCCTTGGAAAAGTGGAAAGCAAAACAGATTTTAATTACTTAGTTCCTGCCCAACTTGCTATGGCTTTTTAAGCTGGCTTTTCCATGCTTCTCACTGCAGGGTGCATGTTAAAAAACGGCCATGCAGCTTCCTCCTCTCTGGTACTCTGCCTTCTTTAGAAGCTTTTCCTTGACTGTGAACTTCTCCAAGCTGCAGGATCTACTTCCTTGCCATGACATAACCACCTGCATTCTAGCTTCTCCCCTCACCACTCTGATGGAACCCTTGCATGGCTATTTCTCAGTGCCTAAATCCAACAGCGTTTTTTTTGCCCCCACACCCCAGCTCGTCCCTTTTGCCCAAGAGCTCTGAGCATTTGATCCTGTTGATGTCGCCCTGAGGCTTCCCTGGCTTGGTGACACTGCAGGATCCTGGCTTTCCTCCTTCTCCTTCAACTACTTCCCTGCTGGCTCTGCAATGCCTCCTGATCCTACATATCTAGAAAGTCCCCTGGTCCTGTGTGGCAGGATTTTCTCCCCATATCCACTCCCATGTATTTCGTAGCTTCAAGAATTTTTTTCTTCTTTTCTTTTTCTTTTTGAGACGGAGTCTCGCTCTGTCGCCCAGGCTAGAGTGCACTGGTGCCGATCTCCGCTCACTGCAAGCTCCGCCTCCCGGGTTCGTGCCATTCTCCTGCCTCAGCCTCCCGAGTAGCTGGGACTACAGGCGCCCGCCACCACGGCCAGCTAATTTTTTGTATTTTTAGTAGAGACGGGGTTTCACTGTGTTAGCCAGGATGGTCTCGATCTCCTGACCTCGTGATTCACCCACCTCGGCCTCCCAAAGTGCTGGGATTACAGGCGTGAGATACCGCACCCGGCCAAGAATTACTTTCATGTGAGAATCTTGAACCCCTGCACGCATCAGTTCCCAGCCTCTATTCTGGTGGTTTCTGACCTGAGGGCAGAGGACTCCTGGGGGCGGGTTGGGGCTTGTATTTATTTAAAGAAGTCCTGACATCCATTATATACTTCGTCTAGCACTAGGTATTATTTATGTGAAATATATAATTATTTTTCACTTATCTATATATGTTGCTTTAATACAATTTTAAAAATGACTGAATTCACAGAAGTTTTAGTCATTTATATACTTTTTCAACCAACAGATACCAACTAAAAGACTTATTTGGCATTGCCTAAGATGTGTGTGTAATTGAAAAGATTGAATGTGAGCTACTTCCACAGTTTAATGTCCTTCTAATCCAGTGATCCACAAACTAAACATGAAACAAAACAAAACAAAAAACAGTGACCAGGTCTTTCTTTGAAGAAAGTCTAATGTCAATCTTCAATATAAAATACTAATAAGTAAATAGAACATAAAAAATTTGGTTATTAACATCATTATATTTTTTAAGTACTTAAAAACCTTTTACAAAAGTAGCTGAATCAGGGCCAGGTGCAGTGGCTCACGCCTGTAATCCCAGCACTTTGGGAGGCTGAGGTGGGTGGGTCACTTGAGTCCGAGAGTTAGAGACCAGTCTGGGTAACATGGTGAAACCCCACCTCTACAAAAAATAAAAAATTAGCCAGGTGTGGTGGCATGTGCCTATAGTCCCAGCTACTTGGGAGGCTGAGGCAGGGGGATCATTTGAGCCCAGGATGCAGAGGTTGCAGTGAGCCAAGATTGTGCCACTGCACTCCAGCCTGGGCAAGGGAGCAAGACCCTGTCTCAAATAAAAAAACAAATAAAATAAAAGTAGCTGACTCAGATGACTGCTGAAGCCTGTAACATAACCAAAAAGCACCCTGCACACTGCTCTGGCCCCAAACTCTCCACGACTTCTGAGGGTCTAGGTTGAAACTGTTCAATTTGGCATTAAAGATCCCAAACCTATCTCAAATCTTTCCTCCAATAGCTCAAGTTCTGGAGATGCCTGCCTTGCACACAGGCTAAGGCTGGGCTCCCTGACTAGCTTTCCCTCTCCCACCTCCACTGCTTTGGTGCACGTCACCTGTCTTCCCTGATCAATCCCCTCCACTTTCCATCCCGGCTCTACCTCCTTCACACCTCTCCTACTATCCGGCCAAACCTGCCCACATGAATTCCTTTGGCAAAGACTCCAACACTCCTCATTTTATTTTGAAGTTATGTCAATACTTTCTTGATGATTTAGCTTTGGGGGAATTTCTGTCTTATCACTCCAATTAGAACTCACTCTCCTTGAGGGCAGGACATTCTCACAATTCTGCACAATGACTTGCACATGGTATCATCATCAGTCCTCCCTGGCTTGCCTGACTATAATCTATGCCTGAAGTCTGAGAAATATTTTAATGTAGAGAAGGGACAGGAAGTGGGTAGGAAAAAAGTAGAAAGGAAAACCTGGTAAAATATGTGAAAACTCCGCTCTCCTGGGTTCCTCATCACCACCCTAGATTTTTCCAGAAGGAAGTTGGAGATCTTTCCACCATCTGGTTCCCCACCTGGACTGAACTGGATTTCAAAGTATTTTCCCTGCAAGAGAGTTAGGGATTTCCTTCAATGGTTGGTGAACAAAACATGATGTTCCAAACAGGCTTTGAATATAGTATATAATTCAAGGAAATTCATTAATAAAATACACGTTCTGAATTACTACTAATTTGAGTCTAGACTTCCTTAGTTTTCAATCACACAATAACCCGTGCTTTTATCCAGCCACACGATTCTGTTATGAGAGAGCACCTATCATTCCAGCATGACTAAATAAGGATATGCTCTATTCCTTGCTCATTTTCCCCCAGTAGGTGCCTGTCTGCTCAACCAGAAGGTGTAAAAAATGAGGCAGAAAAATGGCATGGCACCCTTTCAGAGGAAGAGCACTCTTGCTCTGTCAGGTTTCATCTCGTGGCTTTGAGCAAAAACACTCAATCCCTCTTACCTATGGAGCATCTAAAATGTTTATCTAAAACGAAAACACTTTATTAAAAGTTCTTTCTAGCTACTCATGGGCCTAGGGATTTTTGTCACTGTCATTGTTACGAAAATTCCTCTTTAAATGACTGCTAATAGGGAACAAAGGAGAATAAAAACCTAGACTGTAGTTGAAGAGGTATCTAGGTTGTTACATTAATTATATATAGCCAGGCATGGTGGCTCACGCCTGTAATCCCAGCACTTTGGGAGGCCGAGGCAGGTGGATCACTGGAGGTCAGGAGTTCGAGACCAGCCTGGCCAACATGGTGAAACCTCATCTCTGCTAAAAATACAAAAAATTAGCTGGGCGTGGTGGCAAGTGCCTGTAGTCCCAGCGAGACAGGAGAATCACTTGAACGCAGGAGGTGGAGGATGCAGTGAGCCGAGATCATGCCACTGAACTCCAGCCTGTGCCACAGAGTGAGACTCTGTCCAAAAAACAAAAAGAATAAAAATTTTATATATAATTATAACAATTATTATATTTGTTATATATATATATTTAAACTATTTTTTTTCTCACTAGAACTTAATTTCTCTCCTGTCCTCAGAAACTTAAGCACTCTCGGAGGCCAGAAGGGTAAATACAAATAAAGGAAAAGAGGCAGCAGTGTGGTCTACGGCCAAACTGGAGAAGATGTCCAGCCTCACCGCATTCACATTTAATAACATAAAAATGTGTATGCTGACTAAATCCACCCATCTCAGGGATGAATTGAGCTGGGTTTTACGTCTATGACTGGAGCTGTAAACTCATTAAGGGCAAGAAAAATACTGTGCACACTGCAAATGTGTGAGTACATGCTGTGTTCCTGTTCTTAAGTTAACTATTCTAGGTGTCAAGAAAGACCACCGAAGAACTCCAGCCTCTAACTCTCTGTGTGTCTTAATCTGATGACCCTCTTCCTCCTGGCAAAAAACCAAAAACACCCAGCAGCACCAGGCACAGAGAACCACCAGCCATCGCTCTGCGGAATGTCAGTGGCACCTGAGAAAAGCTCACTGAACAAGAGCTCCCTTGCTTCCTTTGGTGGCCACCTTCACCACCCTTTCCTTTTAGCATGTGATACAGGGAATACTTCAGTGCCTATCCCCCATTCCTCATCAGTTGAGGGAAAATGAAACCAAACAGAACATCTGACCCAGGAAGGGCAGGTGTTGGACGGGCAAGCTCCCAAGTCCTCCTAGCAGCGGTGCTCAACCTTGGATGCCCCTTAGAAACCCCTGGGGAGCCTTTCCAACATACTGTCAGCCCAGGCCACGCACATGAGACTCTAGGACCAGGGCCCAGAGCTGTGTGGCTTTCAAAAAGCACCCAGCTGATTTTTACGTGCGGTCAAGGTTGAGAACCACTGCTCTAATAGAACAAAATGCATATGCATGGCTCATAATTGTCATACAAAAGTTAAAATTTCCAACAAAAAGTTAACATATTTAGGACTGCTGTATAGCAGCCTGGGGGGGAAGATAGGAAATTTTATAAAGGGAATAAAATGTTGCATTTGCATTTTGATAATGAAATGAAAACAAGTTTCAACTCAACTCTTGGTAATGATTTATTTCCTAAGCTGGATGCTGGATACATAGATGTTCATTGTATTATTTTTAAACCGTGTTTGAAATTTTTCATAATACATTCTTTAACTTGAAAAGATTTATAAGTGTTAAATATATACATTCTTATGCTTCATTAACCTGTGCATTTTTAAAAGTGAAATTACTCATAATTCTACCCTGATGCCACTTCTTCATTCTCTTGCTAAATAATTACTGTCACAGATGTCAAACTTTGATTTACATACCTCTTAGTGACATTTCATATCATGTGCACATTAAAAAGAACATATTGTAAATATTGTTCTGTAATCTGTTTTTTAATTTAACAATATATTATGAGTATCTTTTAAAATAAGTAGTTATTTAAGCAGGAAACTTATGTAATTTATTCTAAAAGTTTTGTTGGGCAAAGATAATGAACGATTAAAATTTTAATAACAATTGCCCAATCACTTTCCTGGAAGAATGTGTCAGTTCTCAACCAATAGCGTGCTTTCTCGATTATTACCAATCAACTTAATGTTTGCCCATTTGAGAGACAGAAAATGATACGTGGTTTTCATTTACATTTCTCTCATCCATGACGGTGAATAGTGAGACAGAGAGAGAAAGAGAGAGAGAGAGAGTGTGTGTGTGTGTGTGTGTGTGTGTGTGTGTGTGTCTGAATTGTCTCTTTCCATCTTTCTATCTGGGTTGTATAAAATTTTACAATTAGAAAAATAATAAATGTTGAGGGTTTTTGTTGTTTACAGAAACTGACTGATATATCCTCCAAATATAATGAATAATTTATACTGCAAAAATCAATGAAAATATCAATTATTTTTTTTTCTGGTCTCCAAGGAATCCAAGACAGGGGAAAAGGTAAATAAAGAGTTAAATTTGGTCAAGTCCATTTTTATAAGATTTAGATTGAAAATTAAGAAAAAAGTTCAAGTGGAAAATTTGTTTAATCCTTCTTTCCTATTTTATTATCTGGAAAACTTCTTCAAGATAACACAACTCAGGCATTGGGCCTAAATATGAGAGACAAACAAATGAGTAGTTTGAATAATATTGGAACGCAAAGAAAGTAAGGGCAAGTCTAACAGATAGAACCCACCAGGGAACTTGACAATTATTATATGAGCACATAGTAAAAATTCTCTGTCCAAAATAGACAGTGGAAAAGAAAATTGTTTTTCTCCAAAATTCCCACTTATTTATTTTAAAATGTTCCAGAATCAGCCTCACAGATGGCTCCGTGAATGCTTTAGTGCCAGACATGATCTATGGTTGAAATAAGATGCAAAATCTATATAAATCAAGGTTACTGGGTAAACATTTGTTTCTTTGTAAATGTGGCTTTTGTCAAGGGGAACATATTCATATTCAGCCTTGCCAGCTTTCCTATTTACCCCCTCTGGAGACACCCAGACAGAAACATGACTAAATGAGCATTCACAACAATGCATTTGGTTGACATTTTCATTACCAGTTAGGTAAGCCAGTTAAGAGGCAACCTGTGAGGCCAGGTCCAGTCACTTTGGGATGTCGTCAGGTTACAAGAGTAGGGCATAAGACAGATGCACAAAGCCAGAGGGCTGTGGTGGGCAGGCAGATCGCTCCGAGGGACGGAAGGGAGGAAGTTTCTCTCCAAGGTGCAAGACCAGTCAAACTCTCTGCACCCTTCAGTCTATGGACCAAGTTCTAAGAAGCAAAACCACTGCCAGTGGGAAATGATACCTGGGATACCCATCTACTCTAGTTATTTCTTGGTCTAGGGAAGAAGGTCTTTTCTCCAGGGCATAAAGACAACTCCTCCAAGGCCAAAGCTGCCACTTTCATCATTTGTTTTCTTTAGTAAGGCAACTGATGTGGAAAATGATTTTCAAAATTATCTTGTTTGTATCCCCGGGGTGCAAAAAAGGGCAAAGTGCAGCTTGGCGGCACGCTGCTATAGAAAATGAAGGAGAGATTGAAGAGGTGGCTTCCTGATGATATGTGAAAAGCTCCCATTTCCTGTGGGATACTGGACTTCAGTCAGAAACATCAACTTCATCAGTCAAGCGACACTCTCTGAAACAGGGAAGAGACTTACAAATCGGCTGGAGTTGTTGTTCCGGACGGTCTTGGCGTTCCCGAAGGCCTCCAGCAGTGGGTTGGACTGCAGGATAATGTCCTTCACGTGCTGTCCCAGCAAACAGACCGGAGGTTAGGAAGGTGTGAACACCTACCATACGGTGTACGCCAAACTTTCTCTAAGGACCTGGTTTCTGAATGCATTAAGGCGAGGGGCCCCACATCCGTGTGTCACTGGCGGGGTTTCTGGAGGATTTATTCTTTCACCATGACAGACCTCAACCTGTTTGTGTATTTGGGTCTTTCAATTCCCATGGCTTGAGGAAGGGTCCCCAGCAGCCAGGGCACCACTGTGAATCAGGAACTATTCATACAAACGTTCTCAGCTTGGGTTTCCAAATTGATTGCTGCAACTTCACCAAAAGTGAAGTGGTACATGAAGGGGTGTCTCCTTGCTGTTCTGGCCAGGGTATTTCTTCTCACTACCCCTTCCCAACTACTCTACCAACCCATCTCATCCCATCTCCACCTGCTTCACTGCAAGTTATCTTAAGGAAAATTAACCCACTTCTCCACCCCAAACAAGGTTATGGAAATACAGCCTGGTGTTTCTCAAACTTTAATATTCATGAATCACCTGGGGATCTTGTCAAAATGCAGATGTGGACGTAGTAGGTTGGGGTAGGGCCCAAGAATCTGCATTTATAGCCAGCTCCCTGGTGTTGCTGGTTTTGCCAGCATTGATACACACTTTGAGCAGCAAGGGTCAACAGTGGATCGTGTGGAACAAGTCCTGGCCTAGAGGGGAAGGATTTGTTTTTCAAACATCTCAGTTCTATGCATAAGTGTGCAAAACACACCATAGACATGAGACAGCTCAATAGATAGAATTTGATGTTGGAGAAGTCTTTCAACAAGTGAGTCATTCCTTGTACTTCTAATTATTCACATGCTATGGTTAAACATGTTCCAGAAATAACAAGTCTTCTGGCTTGTGCTCTTTAGCTACTGACTAATTCCAAGCCAAGGGCTCTGTATCATTGTCCTCATAGGAAAACAGGAAGAGAAAAATCAACATTAACTGTCTGCAGTCTGGCTACTAGGTCATAGGGGTGTAGCAAAAAGGAGTAAATTAATGCACTAACTACTAATTGACTATGTAACAGCCAAAGTGTTACAAAGGGTGTAACAGGCACCTTCCTGAACATTCAGAAGAGAAACTGCCATGAGAAATGAGAACTGGGATTTCATTCTGACTAGGGAATCATCCTTAGCCATGGCACCAAGGGCAATTCTGGGTGGTCCTTTCATGGGTCAGTTTCAAAGCTTAGAAACATACTTCCAACCTGCCTACTCTCTTTTAAAAACTCATGGATTTATATAAACTCTGCTTTTCTTTGTAAAATCTATTTTGAGTTTGTGGATTTCATTAACTCTTTCTATCTTTTTTGTGCTGGCCAGACATGCCTATACCATTTAACAACACTCAGCTTCTCTCAGGAAGAGAACAAAAGACAGAATCTTTTTCTATCTTTTCCCTTTTTAAATTACAGACTTTAAAAATGAGAATCTTTATCAGTTCATCCATCCATCCATCCGTCCGTCCACATGTATTCATCAACAATCAGTGATGTTCAATAGAATTTTGTGGCATGTGGTGGGCATATTAGGGAAAAGAGAAAGAGCAAACTGAGGTAAAAGAGCAGCCCATTGGCCGGGCGCAGTGGCTCACGCCTGTAATCCCAGCACTTTGGGAAGCCAAGGTGGGCGGATCATGAGGTCAAGAGAACAAGATCATCCTGGCCAACATGGTGAAACCCCGTCTCTACTAAAAATACAAAAATTAGCTGGGCGTAGTGGCACACGCCTGTAGTCCCAGCTACTCAGGAGGCTGAGGCAGGAGAATTGCTTGAACCCAGGAGACAGAGGTTGCAGTGAGCTGGGATCGCACCACCGCACTCCAGCCTGGCGACAGAGTGAGACTCTGTCTAAAAAAAAAAAAAAAAAAAGGCAGCAAAACAGCATCCTGGATTCTTTCTCCATGTCAGCCCTCTCAGGATCCAGTACAATCACAGGAATAGAGAAAAGGAAGTGGACTGAACCACATGAACCTAGGTTCTAGAGCTGCCCTTACTGTCCAATATGGAAGCCATAAGCTACCCCAACTGAGGTATAACTGTAGAATACACACTGTATTTCAAAGACTTAGTACGAAAAAAAAAATCTCATTAATTTTGTTATACAGATTATATAATAAAATCATTTTTTACATATTGGGTTAAATAATATTGTTTTAAAAAGTAATTCCCTTTTTCTCTTTTTACTTCTTTTAACATGGCTACTAGAAAATTTAGAATTACACATATGGCTTGCTTCATCTTTCTATTGCACAGAGCTGCTCTCCATCTTCCTTTCATTCAGAGAAAGAGGCCACTTTAAGAACCCTTCACTCTGCAACCTTAGTTTGCTCTTTCTCTTTTCCCTGATGTGCTCATCACATGCCACAAAATTCTGTTAGACAACACTGATCACTGACGAATAGATATGCATGGATGGATGGATGCATGGATGGATGGATGCATGGATGGGTGGATGCATGGATGGAGGGATGGATGGATAGATACATAAATATTCTCAGTTTTAAAGTCTGTAATTAAAGAAGGGAAGAGACAGAGAAGATGCTGTCTTTTGTTCTCTCCCTGAGAGAAGCTATTGTTAAATGGTATAGGCACGTCTGGCCAGCAAACAAAAGATAGAAAGAGTTGATCCACAAACCCAAAGGAGGAATGTTTGGCTCTACCTTAAGCTTTCTGATCTACCAGTACATGACAGAACACTATTTAATTAATAGACAGTGGCCAGACATGGTGGCTCACGCCTGTAATCCCAGCTCTTTGGGAGGCCCAGGTGGGTGGATCGCTTGAGCTCAGGAGTTTGAGACCAGTCTGCGCAATGTGGTGAAACCCTGTCCCTACCAAAAATAAAAAAAAAAATTAGCCAGGCATGGTGGCACACACTTGTGGCCTCAGCTACTTGGGAGGTTGTGGTGGAAGGATTGCATAAGCCCAGGAGCAGGAGGCTGCAGTGAGCTGAGATTGTGCCACTGCACTTCAGCCTGGGTGACAGAGTGAGACCCCATCTCAAAAAAAAAAAAAAAAAAGGAACCACAATAAAGAGAATTTTAAGGAAAATTAACCCACTTCTCCACCCCAAACAAGGTTATGGAAATACAGCCTGGTGTTTCTCAAACTTTAATATTCATGAATCACCTGGGGATCTTGTCAAAATGCAGATGTGGATGTAGTAGGTTGGGGTAGGGCCCAAGAATCTGCATTTATAGCCAGCTCCCTGGTGTTGTAGACTTTTGAAAGTCTACAGCTGACCATGGCAATAACACTAAATAATTCTGATTTAAAAAACTAATATTTGGAAGGAATTCTGTCACCAGTGGTGCATACTGCTGATGAGCGCCAAGCTTGGGCTACCCCTTATGGACCTTAGCTCACCATCACCATCATCCATGGCTCTGGGGAGTAGGCTTTACTCATTCCTGCCAATGCTGATCTTATTTTTCACCTCTTGAGTATCCTCATTCTCTGGATCTTTTCTCTTTCCTAACACTTCCTTTATACTCTTTAATCTCTTTTTTCCTTCACTTTCTTGAATTGGCAAGTGGTTCACATAGTTCAAACCATGCAAGTTTCTAAAGGGTATACAAGAAGGGTAGGCCCTTCTCCCAACCTCCCAGCTCCCCTCCCTCAAGACAACTGTTGTTGACAGTTTCTTGTGTATACTTCGAGGGATATGCGATACATACCCAAACAAATACAAATGTACACTCTCTTTTGATCCCGCAAATGGCAGCATATATTACACACAATGTTCTGAACCTTGTCTTTTGTAATTAATGATACATCTTGGAGACTATTCTCTGTCAGTACATGAAGGCTCATTTTTATTGCTGTATAATATTCTATTATATAACGAACCACAAATTATTTCACCAGTTGCCTAGCGATGAACACTTAAGTTGTTTCCAGTCTTTTGCATTACCAAAATTGCCAGAGATAACTTTATACATGTACTATTTTGTATATATTTCAGCATATCTAAAGAATAAATTCTTTTCAGCAGAACTGCTGAGTCAAATGGCATATATGTGTAAGTTTAATAGATTTTGCTGAAATGTTCTTCATTAAAACGTACTAGTTCATCTCCTACCAGCAATGTATGAGAACAACTGTGTCCCTACTTCCTACCAATCAAGTGTTTAAAACATGGTAAGATTTTGGCCAATGTGATAGGCAAAAAATAGTTTTCTAATGTAGTTTTAATTTGCATTTTTCTTTTTATCATGATGGTGAACATACTTTCATGTTTTGTGAATAATTTATATTTCCTTTTCTATGAGTCGTCTTTCATGTCCTTTGTTTATTTTCCTTTTGGGCTGCTGATCTTTTTATTGATTTGTAGGAGTTCATTATATATTAGGCACATCTACCTTAAAATATGCTACTCCTTAATCCCAGCACTTTGGGAGTCCGAGGCGGGTGGATCACAAGGTCAGGAGTTTGAGACCAGACTGGCCAACATAGTGAAACCCCGTCTCTACTAAAAATACAAAAATTAGATGGGCATGGTGGGGCACGCCTGTAATCCCAGCTACTCAGGAGGCTGAGGCAGGAGAATCGCTTATACCCAGGAGGCAGAGGTTGTGGTGAGCCGAGATCGTGCCACTGCACTACTACAGCCTGGGCAACAGAGCAAGACTCTGTCTCAAAAAAAAAAAAAAATACACACACACACACACACACACACACACACACGCTATTCCTTTCCACTCCAGATTTCAAGTTTCACAGTTATAGAAGAACCAGTGTCTTTTCTGTGGAAGAAAAATTCTTTTCTAACAGCAAATGGAGCCTCTTACATTTCCCATAACATAAGGTATCATAATGGGCCACTGCCCACTCACCTGGACTTTGGTCCCTCCTCCAGACACTCTGGAGATGTAGCTCATGATATATTTGGCAGCCACTGTTTTTCCAGCACCACTTTCACCACTAAAGAAAGACAGACAAAGTGCCCACCTGAGAAGTGGATTGCGACCAGCTCCCTTCCTTGTCCCCCCCATCACACAAAACAAACAAAAAGAAAAAGAAAACAGAAGCAGAAAAGAATTCTTTTTTTTTTTTTTTTTTTTTTTTTTTAAGTACAATACCAGTAGAGAAAAGCAAGTTACAGCAGGATTAGGTCGCCCATGTGACCCGTGTGAGCCGGATTAACATGGTGTGGATAATTACCACTGTACACACCACTGACCATTAAGCATTTTACATGCCCAATAATGGGGGATATGATTAGGAAAATTATGGAGTATCACAACGGTGGAATTCTGCATAAATTACAACTGACATGAAGCCTGTAAACACAGGAAACAAGCAAATGAAATCATGTTAAGTAAAATAAGTCATTCAAGTTATATACAAAACATGATTACAATTTTTTTTCTTAAAAAAAAAGACTGGAACTACCACAAAATATTAACAAAGGCTTTGGTCAAGGCAGAGACTAGAGAAACTTGTTTTAATTCATTAGTTTTCAAACATTTTATAATGCATATGCTATTTTTGTAATTTAAAAAAAGAAAAGAAAAAGTGGGCACTCTGAGGTTTCAAACCATGTGCCTTGAACTGATGCAAGCTTCCTTATTTTAGAAGTTCTAAAATTAAACCTTGAAGCATTATTAATCACATCCTGAGTAACAAAGGCCACCTTCCGCTGGGTAGCCTTCCTGCATGGGGAGAGCCTTTTGTTAATAATATATAGTCTGCTCTTCAAAATCCCCATTCTTCCTTCAAAATCCCCCTGAATTGATAATGACCTCAATTCAAAACATGCTTAAGTCAGTCAGATTTTTCATCTTTCTATTAGTACCCCTTGTGTTACCAGGATAGAATTAAAGAACCCCATGTCATATAAAATGATGGTGGGAGTTAGTATGAAAAATTCAGCCTGCTACAAGTTCATAGGACAATATGTTTGTTCGTGCTTTGCGATAAAAAATTTTAGGGTGCAGAGCAAATGTTCTTCTATGAATATCCAGCCCAGATTAATTGTTATTGATTGCTGAGTTACTCAAGGAAAGAGAAAACATTTGCTTAGGGAACAACCAAGCAAGGTGACACTCCCATTCCCAAAAGGAAACCGAAATTTGAAATAATTTTACATTTCAAAACAAAACAAAAGAAACAAACGAACAGGGAATTGAGCTGGCCATATAGCAAAACTCAGAACTTTGCTGAATTTCCTTGAACTAATAATATGGTTTTAAAGAAATTATGGGGAGGCGGGAACCATCCTCTGTTCAGGGCTCATGACCTTCAAAAGTCTGAACCCATCTATGCAATTCACTCACCATCCTAGTGCTATGCTCCTGGCTTCCTGGTCACATGAATAACAAAACCAAACTGAAATTTTGTAACCTACAATAACAAGTAGAAAACCAGCAAGCCTGGGACAGGTGTCACACTCTTCCAGAAGACATGCTTACTCACAGGCAGTAAGTAGGTCGGGCGAATTCAACTCCATGGGGAAATCATCTTTTCAAATGGTTGACATACTCAGATGATGTATTTACTAGATCCAAGGTCAACACATGCACTCTCTCATTTGAATTACATGTTTTGGCAACAATGAAACTCCATTTTATAAGTTGTAAACAATGTAAACATTCAAGAATATTGGAAAGTCCAAGATTACAATGGCACAACCACCCAATATAATACGCACAAGCATTTGAAGTACTTACAAGGACTATGTAGCAACATAAAGATAATGCAGCCTAAGTTAAGTGGTAATGGGAATAGAAGATACTATATTTATAACAAGTTTACAACTATGTGAAAATAATGTATGGGCAAAAACAAATCGACAAGGAAAAAGAACTATTCCTGACGTGTCAGGAGGCTGGTATAGGAATGGTTTTTTGTGTTTTTTTGAAACGGAGTCTCACTTTGTCGCCCAGGCTGGAGTGCAGTGGCACAATCTCGGCTCACCGCGATCTCTACCTCCTAGGTTCAAATGATTCTCCTGCCTCAGCCTCCCAAATATCTGGGATTACAGGGGTACACCACCACGCCTAGCTAATTTTTAAATTTTTAGTAAAGACGGAGTTTCACCATGTTGGCCAGGCTGGTCCCAAACTCCTGACCCCAGGTGATCCGCCTGCCTTGGCCTCCCAAAGTGCTGGGATTACAGGTGTGAGCCACGACACCTGGCTCTTTTTTCTTTTGATGTGCTTTCTCATAATTTTCGATTTTTTTTAGATTTTTATGGCAGGTACAGTGGCTCATGCCTGTAATCCCAGCACTTTGGGAGGCCAAGGTGGACGGATCGCTTGAGGTCAGAAGTTTAAGACCAGCCTGGCCAACATAGTGAATCCCCATCTCCACTAAAAATACAAAAATCAGCTGGGCGTGGTTGCAGGTGCCTGTAATCCCAGCTACTCGGGAGGCTGAGGCAGGAGAATCTCTTGAACCCAGGAGGCAGAGGTTGCAGTGAGCCGAGATTCAGCCACTGCACTCCATCATGGGCAACAAGAATGAAACTCTGTCTCAAAAAAAAAAATAATAATAATAATAATAATTTTTTTAGATTTTTTGAAATTTGTGTATTTCATATTTTTTAAAACAGCTTTTCCAGAGAAAAGGGAGGGATCACACCTCACAATAATCACTAATGATCAATTTCATTACATTATTATTATTCAACTTCCTATATATCACCATGAGTATGTATATTTTCCTTAAGTTTACACTGTCACATTTAAACTTCATTCGAACAAGCTGGGAAAGAGAGAGAGAGAGAGCAAGTGTGAGCAAACCCTATTAGAATTATAAAATAATATATATAAAGGGGAATTTATTAAATTTAAAAAAGAATTATAAAAGGACAGTAATCCTAGTAATCCCCCCACTGTGTCTTTGGTTAATACTGTATTCAGACATGAAATCTTTTGTCTCTTTTGTTGGAAACAAAAGAAAGTAATAATAATGGAAAGTAGCTCTTTTAATATATTAAAATAAGTATACCAGTTCCAAAAATAGGATATCTGCATTCTCAGCAACTGTGATCTTTTCCAGGAGACTTAAAATGATTAGTTCTCACTAAACATTGATCGGAATTTTCATTACTTGGTTTCAATTTACAGACACTTAAGAAGAATTTTTATTGATCGGAGGCTGGTGATTTGGTCAAAATATGGTACAATAGTGGAATGTTACAGAATGACTTGAAACTTACAGTATATACAACCATAATCATGCTGGCCTGTTTGGGATGAGAAAATACTGTTTCTTCTCCAGAACTAAAACCCAAGTTAAAAGAAAGTGAAGGTCTTAGACAAAATAATACATCCCAGATTATTTACTTTGCATCTCACAGCAGTTATTGTAGAGCAATTTGCTTTGTTTATGCTTCCAGGCAACCCGTCCTAATTTAATTGACTTATAAAATGGACACACACACACAAATACTCTAGAAATTAGGAAAATATCCCAGTAGTTCCCAAATCTGGCAGTCTATCAGAATCGTCAGAGTACTTTTTAATTGCCCATGTCTGGGCCTGTCTTCTGACCTGCTGGATCCCAGTCTCCAGGGACAGAGTCTAGGAATAGGAATTTCTAACAAACTCCCTAGTTCTTGTATAGCCAGCTGGGAACAAGCCAAGCAATTTTAAATCAAAGTCATAACAGACTTTATAGGAAATATTAATTCAAATAGGAAGTATTGTATAGTGTGTGTCTGTGTGTGGGGGTGGTCTGTGTACTAACTATAGAAATGGAAACATACGGTAAAATATCAACGAAATGGAAAGAATGTTCTGGGGAAAAAAGCCATTTACAATGGTATAATCCAAGGGCCATAATTATTTTTTGGAGAAAGGTTATTCCTCACTTAAAAGTCAATAGTATTTTCTATTCACTTCAACTTATTCAGCAAATGTAAAAATATTTCAGTTCTTTTTTATTTTGATTTTTTCGAGATATTCCATAAAATAAGTAGGATCAGCTGTTACCACTGTTGGACAACTCACCAATGCACTCCCATCCGCCATTTCTGATCTAAAAATCTCTCTCCTGGCTCTGTACCACAGGAACTGGTGTTCCCTTGTAACTGGCTGAATCAATGTAATTGAAATATCACTTTTCCAACTTTTTGTTTGTGGTTTAAAAAGGACAAACACTTAAAAGAAAAATGATGTCAACTTTTGTTCATGCAACACAGATTGTCTAACACCCCCCTCTGCCCCAGTGTGTTAAGCCAAAGGCCAGAATGAGATGTGGCTCCTGTCAGGGAAGAGCTCACTCACTGTCTCATACGGAAGTCGAGTATACAAAGGCTATTAATAACACAGTGGAGATGTCAGTATGGTTTTAGGGATTTGGGGGTGGCAGCTATCCCTGATCAGAAGATTCCTAAACGAAGTCACAACTAGTTACATCTCCACAAGGACAATCAAATTAGCCAGGTGGGTTGCGTGTGTGTATGTGTACTTGTGTGTACACATGTTATGGGTTGGGATGAAGCCTGAGTCACACATAAGAGGCAAAAATTCTGGGGGGTACATATGAAGGGAATCATGGGTAGTTAAACAGGACTTGAGGAGACAGTGGCTCACACCTGTAATCTCAATAATTTGGGAGGCCAAAGGAGTTGGAGAACCAGCCTTAGCACACAGCAAGATCTCGTTTCGTAAAAAGAACAAAAACAAAACCCCAAAACACAAAAGAAACAATAATAATAATAATAATAAAACAAATAAAAATAAAAACAATTGGCTGGGTGCAGTAGCTCACGCCTATAATCCCAGCACTTTGGGAGGCCAAGGCGGGTGGATCACCTTAAGTCAGGAGTTCAAGAGCAGCCTGGCTGACATGGTAAAACCCCATCTCTACTAAAAATACAAAAAACTTAGCCAGGCGTGGCGGCACGTGCCTGTAGTCCTAGCTGCTCAAGAGATCCGAGAGATGAGAATCACTTGAACCTAGGGGGCAGAGGTTGCAGTGAGCTGAGACTGCACCACTGCACTCCAGCCTGGGTGACAGAGCAAGACTCCATCTCAAAAACAAATAGGTAAATAAACAAAAATAAAAATAAAAAATTTTAAATAAAAA
The DNA here is from genome assembly GCF_006542625.1 of Nomascus leucogenys. Taxonomy (NCBI): domain Eukaryota; kingdom Metazoa; phylum Chordata; class Mammalia; order Primates; family Hylobatidae; genus Nomascus; species Nomascus leucogenys. The sequence goes on from NC_044386.1 coordinate 78,472,682, forward strand.
CAATTAAAAATAATTAGCTGGGTGTAGTAGTGTGCTCCTGCGGTCCTAGTTACTTTGCAGGCTGATGTGGGAGGATCGTTTCAGTCCAGGAGGTTGAGGCTGCAGTGAGCTATTGTTGAGCTACTGCACTCCAGCCTGGGTAACAAAGTGAGATCCTGTCTCTAAAAAATAAAATAAAATAAAATAAACAAGTAAATAAATAATAGGCCTTGATTGTGATGTGGGAAGCTGGGAGGGGTAAGGAGTGGAGCTGGAAGGCAGTGCAGGGATCCAAGACAGTGACCTTGGGTTCAGGTTTGTGGATGCACGAAGGGTTCTGGCCTGTGCCATTTTGTGACATTTTATACAGACTCTAGACTTCCATTTTCTCAAGGCAGCATACAGATGAACTTGCCTTTACCTATACAGAACAACTGATATATTATTTACTTAGTTTTTCAAAATTGACACAATTTTCGTTGGTCTCTGAATACTATTCTTCAATAAAAGGAACCAGGGCTGCTTTGGGAAATGACCAATGCCAGGGCTGGAGCGGGGAAAATTCAAACTGGGCGTGGAACATATAACTGTGCCAAAAGGTAAGGAAATGTACAGTGACTGGTGTGGACATGTCAAGCATATAAGAGCCAGCTGGAAGGGGTTCCCACTGGCCAAATCAAAATAAGTAATGATAATAATGGATTACGATCCTTTGAATAAAATAGGAAGCCATAATTCCATACTGCCGTAAGAAAGTAAATGAGTCAATCAATAAATAGGAGAGAAGGGAAAGCTCTTCCACACAGTGGAATGCCAACTAATAAATGTAGAAGGAATGATGGAAACAAATCATCACCATTTGGTAGCCATCATACAGGTGACCAGGAGTCATTAATGGATGCTAAGGCTGGTAGGTGGAGGTTTAATGTGGAGAAGGATGTTGTCATAATTGGAGAATATATCCCCACAAAATACACATCCTAAAAGAAAATACAGTTAATTTAATGAGAAGAAACCTAGCAGATGCCTATGGAACCAGGTGATCAAGAGCCCTGCATTGTTTCTATGGTAGTCCAGCCTAGAATGCATGACCTGAACCTGGTCACGAGGAAATGGGTAGACTCAGCCTGAAGTCATCCTACAAAATTGAATGCCTGAACTCTTTAAAGCTGTAAAGGGCAAAAAACATGGCAAACACAGAGAACAAGATAGAAAAGTCAGAGAGGCACACAGAGAAGCAAGAAGATGCATGTGGCTTCATGGGGGCCAACGGAGTCGGGATCAACTGTGTCAATGTGTCAGGGAGATAAACAAGACAATGGAAATTCCCATTAGACTTATTTAATTAGACCCTGCTTTGTTTTTTTCAAATATACAGAGATACAGTATTGAACACAACTCTTATTTCAAAAGGTATAACCCAAGGATTAAAAATATAGGGATAGTTTTTTAAAAACCAATTTTTGTAATTCTAGAGTTATAAGAGATGAACACAGTTGTTCATCTACTAAAATATAGTCCAGACGATGAGAAATAACATCAATTCCAAAGGAGGCTTGAAAGGAACACACTGAAATATTGTGGCTATGATAATTGTAGGTAGGATGTGTTCACTGTGTGTATCATGCATGTCAGAGACTGTTGTAAGTGCTTTACATGTGTCAATCACTTGGTCCGCATAAGAGCCCTGTGAGGTAGGTGCTTTTATTATCTCCACTATTTGAAGTGAGAAAAGGTAAGCAACTTGCTGAAGGACACTTAGCTAGTGAGTGGCAGAGCTAGAAAAGGAGGTGAGAGAGGCTGTGTCAGGGGCCAGAGCTCTACTGCTCAGAGGAAGGTAAACCTTTAAGATCCTCATATGGGTTGACCAGTCAATAAAGATCAACAAGGTTTCCCAAAGGAACCCACTGAACAGCACAGTTCATAGTATTAGCAAACTTTTAGCTGCTCCTGAGTCTTTACTGATACACACCCATTTAAGCAGGCCTTCTGCCAACAACATTTATTATTTCACGCAGAGTTGGAACTAACAAATAGAGTGTTTGCCTACATCACTGTGATCACAAGACAAAATAATTCTGCGAGAATGAGAAACCACATCAAAGAAGGTCCTGGACAGTCTTCTCCAATGGCTCAATTCACAGACTCCCCTTCCTGGCAGCCCTACTAGATCTGGAACAGAAACAAGTCGGAGGTGAAGCACATCTGGGAGGTTCCAGGGCCATGGAGAGAGGGGTCCTCCATCGGACTTTAGAATTACACTAAAAACCTAATTCTCAAATACATGCCATGGCTAATGGTATAAAAGACAAAAACAGCCACGCTGAAACCACTGGGTAAATAAGACAAATTCATTCCTTAACAGATTGAGGAAAGTGTGAATAAGACCAATAGCTGTTATTTCTTCCCAACCCCAGACAAGTACCTAGTTAATTGGTGTTGTCAAGCAAACAAAATTTTCACCTAGTCTGCCAAGAACATGGATGGCGACATGGCAATGCTCATCTTGGCCCAGCCTGATGCAGTGAGAGGAACCCAATGTTGAGTATGAAGACCAAGTTTGAGTCCCAGCCCAGCTACTTCCCAGCTCTGAAATTCCTTTTAATGTTACTAGCAGATCTTTTACATTACTCTATAAGAGTTAAAAAACGTTTTCCATGTATATTTCCTCATTACACTTTCTTTACATTCATTTAAGGTATGAATTCCCATTTTATAGACGAAGTAACAGAGGCTTGCAGGGGTCACACGCCTTAGACAGAAAGAATAGAGTCTACCCTATGACTCACCCCAGAGGGCTTTCCACTGTACCTCATGAGTGAAAGTGGTAATGGATTATTAACCAGTTAACCTAACACCTGCTGGCTCAAAACAGCAGAGAAAAGTATAAAGACTGCTGTACCGGAGGCGGGCAGCTCTGGCTGGGAGCACAACTTTGTCACATTTCAAATGCAAGATATTAACAGTTTCACTACCTCTTTGAGACTCAGTTTCTTGATCTGCAAAAGTGGGGGATAGCAATACCTAGTTTGCTAGGCTGACGTAAAGATGAAAAATGATAAAAGGATGCAAAGCAAGTACTCGAAAAAGAGTTGCTGTTATGATAATGGGTAATATATTAATTAGGCAGCCCTCCTGAATAGCACTCCTTGGCTGATGATAAAGGAATTTTAGCAACCAGACTAGAATGTAAGATTTGCAGAAAGCTTGGGGAACAGGGTCAATCTAGGCCCTTGCTCTTCAGATTTACAGCCAGAGGCAGCCCCATGCAACCCCATCATAGTCAGAGGCATGGGCTGACAGGGCCTCCCAAAGCCAGGCCACAGGGATGGCGAGGTTGACGGCTGGAGCTGCTGGGATAAACAAGAAATTGGGTGGACCCACAGCAACTCAGGAGAGCCCTGAAAAGTGTCTCCATACTAACAATAAAAGGTTCCTGAAATACATCAAAGGCAGGAAGATAGCTTGAGAATCTGGAGACACCTGATGGTGCCACAGCAAAGAGCACAAAAGACCCACGAGCCAAATATGAGAGGCACTGGGAATTTTTCCCTTTTATCTTTACTACTGCAAAAATTACATATTTCAAATCTAAAATATATGTTGAAGCACACGGGTCAGAAATCTTAGCTCCAGTGATGACTACTATCTCCTTTTCCTCTATGAAAATTCTCTTACTCAATCAGTTAGCAAATCCCACTGATGTACCTTCAAAATATCTCTCATGTCTTTATTTATTCTTTAAAAAAGTATTTATTTAGCTCCTATGCAGGATGCACCTGACAAAGACTTTGCAAACTGGTAATGGATGTATTTAGGACAGATGGTCTACTCACCAGAAAAGAACTGCATCAGGATATTTCAAATAAAAAAAGCAAAAACAGCACCAAATGGGATGCTTTCCAATTGACATCGTATTTTTAAACAGCCTAAGGTGCAAGAGCTGATTTAGGCCAAAAGTGATAAGAATTCACTTTTGATGGCAGCATAAAACTGCCACTTAAATGTTCTCCAAGGCCCAATGAGTCTCCATGGGTCAGTTGGCAAGGGCTTCAGAAATGCCTCTGGCCACGCTGCCAAGATCTTGTCTGGTGATGTAGAGATGGCAGAGATCATGAACAAAGCTTGCTAGTTCTTCCTTTACCACATCATGACCATTTTGTTAAACAGATTTGCAGAGATGTCTCTGACATCCAAAGGTATCACATATGTGGTTCTAATGCACAAATCCAAATTCTGGATTTTGGAGAACAGATTAATGAGCTAAGCAGATATGGGTGGATCATTTACTGGGCTTAGAGGTACCTACCAAGCCTTCAGGTGCTATCATTCTTTTCTTAAATTTTTTAGATTTTTAATTTTTTTTTATTTTTTGAGATGGATTCTTGCTCTGTCGTCCAGGCTGGAGTGCAGTGGTGCCATCTTGGCTCACGGCAACCTCTGCCTCCTGGGTTCAAGTGATTCTCCTGCCTCAGCTTTCTGAGGAGCTGGGATTACAGGCACCTGCCACCACGCCCAGTTAATTTTCATATTTTTAGTAGAGATGGAGTTTCACCACGTTGGCCAGGCTAGTCTCGAACTCTTGACCTCAGGTGATCCGCCCACCTGCTGGGATTATAGGCGTGAGCCACTGCGCCCAGCCTCGCTATCATTCTTATGATGCTAATGTAGCTATTGCTGTTGCATTTTTCTGTTGGCACTGCCCAGAGTCTACCTGCACTTGCCCATTCCTTTATTTCTTTACAGGCTTATTGAAAGTCATATATCGGCTTCCTCCTTGACTTTCTAACTCAGGTCAGGCCCTTACTGCTGCACTAGATTTCCATATTCCCTCAACATCCCATGTCTTTGCTACCAATATCCTTATCTTTTTGAACCAGGCATCAGTGCTATCATGTCTCTACTCAGAGGCCTGCTATAATATAGAAATAGGCCATAGAGAACCATAAAAAGAAGGGGAAGACTGAGCTCTGGCCTCCAGACATATCCACTGGATAACAAGTCAGGTAAAATACAGAAACTGCCCAGGTATGGCCATTTGGTATATAAATGCATCTTTACCTCTTGGTAAGAAATCAAAGCTAATGTGTCAATAAGGTCATGTTCTTCTATTAACTCAGTCTGTGTGTCATTTATCCTCCAGTTGATGACAAGCCCAATCATCATCCTCCTGGGTATGCAGAGAGCATCACGGCCAACAATGACAAAGGGTTAGTTTTAAAAAAGCACCTGAGTCCAGCCTGGGCAACATAAGGAGACCCCGTCTCTACAAAAAATTTCAAAATTAGCAAGCCATGATGGTGCGCATCTGTGGTTCCAGCTACTCGGGAGGCTGAGGTGGGAGGATCGCTTGAGCCTGAGAGGCGGAGGCTGCAGTGTGTTGAAATTGTGCCACTGCACTCCAGCCTAGGTGACAAAGTGAGACTCTGTTGCAAAAACAAAAATAAAAAAGCACCTATATTTGGGGGGACAGAGTGGGAGACTTCAATCCTAGGAGCTCAAGTCCAGGGGTAACTAACCTGGCGAACCTGTCCTGACCTCTGTCCCATGGTATATGGTAGCTATTACATTTCCATTAAAATATGGGAAATTTGAGACCTAGACAGACATCACTGCTAATAGGTATAAAGAAAGTGCATAAGGTTTGAAGTCAGACAGGGCTAAATTCAAATAGAGGCTCTGCCATCTACTAGTTTTGGATCTTGGAATTCTCTGAAGCCTCATTTTTTAGATGTAGCTTCAAAAAACAATGCCAACAGAGTGGTAAGGATTAAAAGAGACAACCTATACGAAAGCAACCAGCAGAGGGCAGGCACTCAGGAAGTCTATCTTGCAGGGCCTGGTGGTGCTAACAGCAAGAGGTGACCCGAAATGAGGATTTCAAGAGCCTTAGCCTTGGCTTTTAAGCAGAGTGAGCTGGGGGAGCTTGAAAAAAGATATTAATGCTCCAAGGCCACCACAAATCAGCTGAAACAGAATCTCTGGAGGTGGAGCCTACATATCTGTAGAGCCACTGAACTAGTAAGGCAATTCAGGAATCAGAAATACTTATCCCTAGAAAGTTAAATTTGTGAACCTAGGCCAGGCATGGCAGCTCACACCTGTAATCAGAGCACTTTGGGAGGCTGAGGCAGGCAGATCACTTGAGGTCAGGGGTTCAAGACCAGCCTGGCCAATAGGGCGAAACCCCATCTGTACTAAAAAATACAAACAAAAAATTAGCCAGGTGTCATGGCACACTCCTGTAATTCCAGCTACTAAGAAGGCTGAGGCAAGAGAATCACTTGAACCCAGGAAGCAGAGGTTGTGGTGAGCCAAAAGTGTGTCACTGCACTCCAGCCTGCGTGACACGGTGAGACTCCGACTCAAAAAAAAAAAAAAAAAAAAAAAAAAAAAAGATGTATTAGTGAACACAAGGCATGGTAGATAAAATTAGCATCTATAGGCTGGGTGCGGTGGCTCATGCCTGTAATCCTAGCATTTTGGGCGGCCAAGGCAGGCGGATCACTTGAGGTCTGGAGCTCAAAACCAGCCTGGCCAACATGGTGAAACCCTGTCTCTACTAAAAATACAAAAAAATTAGCCGGGCAAGGTAATGGGCACCTGAAGTCCCAGCTACTTGGGAGGCTGAGGCAGGAGAATTACTTGAACCCGGGGGACGGAGGTTGCAGTGAGCCGAGATCACACCATTGCACTCCAGCCTGAGTGACAGCGTGAGGCTCCACCTCAAAAAAAAAAAAAGTTAGCATCTATGGAAGCCACTCTCCCTGATTTGTCTGCCAGTGGGCTGAGGAGGAAGGCATAGGAAATATCCAAGGTCAACCCCAGGTGTTTATTCCTTACTAGAAGTTAGCCTAATAGATGTCCGGGCTTGGCAGGAGAGAGTGTAGGTTAATGAAAGGGGGTTGACTTACAGCAGAGTCAGGATAGGAAAGTAAACAGCAGACATGCGGGGTTTTCTCCAAGTAAAAAGACTGTTCTGCAGACTAGAGCAACACCCTTAGTTCACGTGTTCACATCTTCAGATAGAGGTGAGTTGGCTGATTTAGCAAATACAATCATCCCTTCGCTCAGAACTCAGCCCTCTATCCAGCCTTCTTGTGGTAATCTAGCTCCCTTCGTGGACTGTCTTCCAGGGCACATAATCAGCTGTCAAGGCAGAATTCTCCCTATGAAATAATGAATTGGGTCTGATTCACACTTCCTTGTGAGTTTGCTTGGCGAGTCAGTCTACCTAAGGCTGCTCAACTCCAGCTGTTTTGACAAATCAAGTTTGTAGATGGACCTAGGCCTCCATGGAGCCCTGTGCTTGAGAAAGCAGGACGTCTCCTTCCTTGATTTATTTCTTTTAAAATCCAATTTGTGGCCAGGTGCGGTGGCTCACACCTGTAATCCCAGCACTTTGGGAGACTGAGGTGGGCGGATCACGAGGTCAAGCGATCGAGACCATCCTGGCCAACATGGTGAAACCCAGCCTCTACTAAAAATACAAAAAAAATTAGCTGGGTGTGGTGGCAGGCGCCTGTATTCCCAGCTATTCAGGAGGCTGAGGCAGGAAAATCGCTTGAACCTGGGAGGCAGAGGTTGCAGTGAGCCGAGATTATGCCATTGCACTCCAGCCTGGTGATAGAGCGAGACTCCGTCTCAAAAAAAATCCGACTTGTTACACTCATTTCTAGTCTTGAAATGGTCAGGTGCCAGTCCATCCTGTCACTGTATCCACTGAGTTAGAAAACATGAGTAAGACCGAGAGGAAACTAGAAATGTCGCCTTTATGGGCTGCATTATGCCATCTAAAGTGTCATTTAGACAAAGGCACACCAGGGAAACTGGGAGGTGGAAGTCTAAAACACCACCATAGAAATTAGGTCATCATTCATTTTTTATTTCCTAATTAAATGACACTAAAGATTCCTAGTCTTTCCAGCCATGCCAGAATCCCTTAGCGTGAGGAGCAGGCTTTTCTTCCAGCCTCCAGGAAAATGTTTTTTTTTATGTTTTCTGCTCACAAATGCATTTTAAAAGGCACCATTCAACTCGGCCCCTAACAGATGGAGCACCTGCCTCATCCAGTGTCGGGGGCTACAAACTTGGCCTTTCCACCCAGAACAGGATTTCCCTGCCTTTCCTCCTCTCCAACATTATTTGGAAGGAAGAGTTCCAAAACCAGGATGACCTCAGAGGTCATCTGGTCATTCAGTTCCTTCACAGGTGAAAAAGCCAAGGCCCAGACAGGTGTGAGGTGTGCTGCCCAGGGTCAGGTAAGCATGAACCATGGCATGCCAGAGGTTTCCAATTTGCTTTCTCAAAGCAGACAAACCACAGCACTGGTGCGGAGGAGAATTAACTCAAGGGCTCAGGCTTTTGCCCTCGGTGACTGGGCAGTGATGTCTATGCCCCTGGAATGTCCTACCTAAGAGGACTGCTTTTCCTTGCTTGGGGGCTTCGACCATAGGAGAGTCTGACGATGTGATTTATGTCGGGGGCTTTAGGACATACCATCGCAATTCTGACCTCCAACTGGAAACTAAAGGCATTTGCACAAGCTTTCGAGAGCAGCTGGAAAATGAAGGTGGGCCAGGCAGGCGGTGCGTGATCGATCCCAAACACCAGAGGCTCAGGTGATGTTCTCTGGTTGGCAATACTGTGAGTATTGTCACACCTCATACCGGTAGGAGGTAGCACTGTCCATGACTCCACAGGGAGAGGAAAACCAGAAGCTCCACCTCTGGACCCTCCCAGACCTCACCCTCAACCTCTTGTCTTTTGTTTGGCTCTAATCTGTATCCTCCTTTTGCCAGAACAAAACTGTAATCCTAAGTGTAGGGCTTTTCTGAGTTTTGTGAGTTGTTCTGGTGAATTATTGAACCTGGGGCGGGGTGAATGTAGTGGGAATCCCTGAATTGAGGAGGGTGGCCTGGGGAGCCCTGAACATGCAGCTGATGTCTGCAGGGAGGGCAATCTACTGGAGGCCTGTGCCCTTAACCTGAAGTTTGGCCCAACTCCAGGTAGCTCCTAAATGAAAGCACGTCTCCTAAATGAAAGCACAGCCACTGAAACAGAAATCCTTGGGAGCAGGTCCTTGAAAGCTCTGCCACCTGAAGAGCTGGAAACAAGGATCAGAAGTGGGCATCATCCCACTTCAGTGCAGGTGGACCTTGCAGTGGCAGATGGAGGGAGACACATGGGCTGCAGAAGACTGAGGGGGCCTCCAGACTGGCAAGCTCATATAAGAAGACCATTCCCATCCCACTCCTTTCGGCACACACCCAAAAGAGGGAAAACGTGAGGAAAGAGAAAGGGCAGAGGACTCTGTCAGAAAACTCATCCTGGACCCTCATTAAATTCCAGCTAGGAAAACACTTCCTGCCTCTCTAGTAGCCGATGACCTCCGCTTAGTGTCAAACAGAAGCATTTCCTATTAAGCAACCGAATTCAACATGACCCAGGTGTTCCTCCTCATAAAATTTAACTTGCATCTGCATCTAATCAAGTCATTAGATATAACCTTAAATTTGTAGAAAATCCAATTGAAGGAATAAGTATAGTGAGACCAGGAAGAAGCTATTAGACAAATGTAAATGATGTCTGTAGGAAAACTAGTTTTGGTCTCTTCAAAAAGTCAGTGTCATGAAAAAAAATAGTAATAATAGGGCAACTGTGGTAGGATAAAAATAAATTTATGATTCATAACCAAATGCATTCAGCGTTATTTGATTTGCATAAACCAGCAGAAAAGGACATTTGCAACTACTAGAGAAGTTTGAAGTTTTTAGATGATGTTGAAAATGTACAATTACTGAGTTATGATAATGGTCTTAGGATTAGTAAGAAAATGTTTCAATTTTTCAGAGATGCATGTGGAAATATTTAGGGGTAAAATGTCATGAAGTCTATATTTACCTCCAAATACTTCAGATATATATTTACCTTGAAATGCTTCAGTGGTCACGTTTTGCAGTATTGACTTTGGAACCATGTAAATGTTTTGCATAATTATAAAAACAAAATTACATTTAAAAATGTTAAACAACTAAACTTGAAAATGAAATAAATGAACCCAACTGTAGGTCAGGTTGACATAGAAAAGGATTATTTTAAGTGACTTTTATGAAACCCAGTATTTTGACTGTAAATATTGGGTATTTGGACAAAAACCAACAAAGAAATTTTAAAATGAATTCAGTATTGCTACTAATAATATTGGTATTGTTACTTTAACAGCTTTAACTTATTCTGTCTGTCTAAAATGCATACAGTGCAATGCAAATAATTGCTAATGTAATCAGGAACTAAGATTTTTCAGCATAAGAAATGGGATACAAAAATTAAAATCAAAGAAATAAAAACTCTGAAATCTTAAAAATTAATTGAAAACAATTCATTTTTCAATTTCATTTTTCTCTTAAAAAGCTCATATTCCCTAGCTTTGTACTTTTAAAGAACTACAGGCACTGACAACACAGGGCACTGAGCACTCTTGGTGTCCAGTTTAGTGGTCTCTTCATGCCATTTCCCATTAAAATGAACCAAGGCCCAGCGGGGTGCGGTGCCTCGTGCCTATAATCCCAGCACTTTGGGAAGCTGAGGTAGGCAGATCACTTGAGGTCAGGAGTTCAAGACCAGCTTGGCTAACATGGTGAAACCCTGTCTACTAAAAATGCAAAAGAGGCTGGGCGAAGTGGCTCGTGCCTGTAATCCTAGCAATTTGGGAGGCTAAGACAGGCGGATTACCTGAGGTCAGGAGTTTGAGACCAGCCTGGCCAACATGGGGAAACCCCGTCTCTACTAAAAATACAAAAATTAGCCAGATGTGGTGGTGGGCGCCTGTAATCCCAGCTACTCGGGAAGCTGAGGCAGGAGAATTGCTTGAACCCAGGAGGCGGAGGTTGCAATGAGCCGAGATCGCGCCACTGTACTCCAGCCTGGGTGACAGAGTAAGACTCTGTCTCACAAAAAAAAAAAAAAAAAAAAAAGCAAAAGAATTTAGCCAGGCATGGTGGTGCATGCCTATAACCCCAGCCACTCAGGAGGCTGAGGCAGGAGAATCGCTTGAACCCAGGAGGCAGAGGTTGTGGTGAGCTGAGATCACACCACTGCACTCCAGCCTAGATGACAGAATGAGACTTGGTCTCAAAAGAAAAGGAAAAGAAAAGAACCAAGGCCCCTGGAGAGACAGTGGATTCTACATAGGAAATATACAAGAGGAGCTAGAAGATCTTAAAGGAAACCAACAGAGCCTACTGGGGTCATGTCCAAAGTACATAAGAGCTAAGATAAAAGACTGTCAGTTCAACAACAGGATCATTTCAGCCTTGAAAAGTATAACTGCAATGTAGTTAAACAGGTACAATATTAAAAGTCCACTAGTTTGAATAATACTGAAAATAAAACACATTACCTTGGGAGACTGCTAGGGCAACAATTCATTGTTTTGAAAATAGGTGAGTAAGGGCAGTGAATCCAGTGTTTTGTCTAATTTTCCCACATAGATTTTATTTGAAGGTGACCAAGCAAAAGAACAAATAAATGCAGAAAAATAATAGAATTAGAAAACAACGATTTTTCAACCACTAATTAAACAACGGCTCTGAAATGATTTATAACAGACGGGTTCACTGACAATCTGGACACACGAAGAGAGAGCAACAGGCATGAAGTGCACAGCATCACTGATGAAGTTTCTTTCGCCAAAAACGGAATCTGAGTCTGATCAAGTTTTTGTTTTTTTTTTGACGGAGTCTCACTCTGTCGCCAGGCTTGAGTGCAGTGACGCAATCTCAGCTCACTGAAACCTCAGCTTCCTGGGTTCAAGCGATTCCCCTGCCTCAGCCTCCCGAGTAGCTGGGACTACAGGCGCCACCGCCATGCCCGGCTAATTTTTTGTATTTTAGTAGAGACAGGGTTTCGCCATGTTGGCCAGGATGGTCTTGATCTCCTGACCTCGTGATCTGCCCACCTAAGAGTGCTGGGATTATGGGTGTGAGCCACCACACCCGGCCTCTGATGAAGTGTTTAGATCTAACTATTAATTTACAGAAAATGTAGGGGACAGTGGAATACTTAAGCAACATCATAGGATACAATTAGACAATGCCAGACTGTATAGCAAGATCTACAGGACAAACAACCTTTTTTTTTTTTTTTTTTTTAACAAAGCCAAGAAAACAAAAAGGGGAAGGGAAAATTGTTAAAGACCGAGAGACCTAAGAGACAGCAACCAGGTGCAGTGTGTAGGCCTTGTTTGAATCCTAAAAAAAAATAAACCAACTATAAAAAAGAATTTATAGGAAAATCATGGAATTGGAATACTGATAATATTAGATACTATAAAAGAATTCTTCATGTTTAAGGTGTGATAAGAATGATTTCTTAGAGGCACATACTAATTATTGAGGAATAAAGGGGATCTTTGGTTTTGCTTTTTTTTTAAAAAAAAAAAAAAAAAAAACCATCTCTGTCGCCTGGCTACAGTGCAGTGGTTCAAGCACAGCTCACTATAATCTCAAACTCCTGGGCTCAAGCGATCTTCCTGCCTCAGCCTCCCTAGTAGCTAGGGCTACAGGTGTGCACCACCACACCCAGCTAATTAAAAAAACATTTTTATGGAGACGGGGTTTGCTATGTTGTCCAGGCTGGTCTCCAATTCCTGGCCTCAAGTGATCCTCCTGCCCCCTGGCTTCCCAAAGTGCTAGTATTACATGTAATCTTTTCTTGACCTTGGAAATGAATCTACTGCCATGCCCTGCCAGATTTGCTTTAAGTAATCAAGTGGGATAGGATGGGAGGACCAAATAAAACAGAATTGGCCATATACTGATAAGAATGCAAAATGGGTAATAGATATACAGGGACACATTCTACTATTCTTTCTCATTTTGTGTATATTTGTAATTATCCACAATAAAAGGTTTTTTTTTCCCAAAAATGTCTCAGAAAAATTAACTAAAAAAGATGAATACAAATATGTATGATAAAATTGTGAACTGTCAAATTCTAGGTGATGAGAATATGGATGCTTATACTTTCTAGTGTTTGAAAATATTCACAATAGTAAGCAGAGCTTTTTTTTTTCGAGATGGAGTCTCACTCTGTCGCCCAGGCTGGACTGCAGTGGCGTGATCTTGGCTCACTGCAGCTTCCGCCTCCTGGGTTCAAGTGATTCTCCTGCCTCAGCCTCCTTGGTATTTGGGACTACAGGCATGTACCACCACACTTGGCTAATTTTTGTATTTTTAGTAGAGACATGGTTTCCCCATGTTGCCAAGGCTCGTCTTGAACTCCTGACTTCAAGTGATCTGCCTGTCTCAGCCTCCACTGAGGTATAAACCTTTTTTTTTGGTTTGGTTTGGTTTTGTTTTTTGAGACAGTGTCTTGCTCTGTTACCCAGGCTGGAATGCAATGGCACAATCTTAGCTCACTGCAGCCTTGACTTCCCTGGCTCAAGTGATCCTCCCCACTCAGCCTCCCCAGTAGCTGGGACTACAGACAAATGACACCAGATGCCTGGCTAATTTTCATATTTTTTTGTAGAGATGGGGTTTTGCCATGTTGCCCAGGCTGGTCTCAAACTCTGCAGCTTACAGGTGTGAGCCATCCCACCTGGAGTTAATAAGCAGAATTTTATTTTATTATATTTTTTCAAGACGGAGTCTCACTCTGACACTCAGGCTGCAGTACAGTGGCACGATCTCAGCTCACTGCAACCTCCTCATCCCAGGCTCAAGCAATTCTCCCACCTCAGCCTCCCTAGTATCTGGGATTAGAGGTGTGTGCCATCACGCCCAGCTAATTTTTGTAAATAAGCAGAATTTTAAAAGCACTTAAGCCAGGAGTATCCAATCTTTTGGCTTCCCTGGGCCACACTGGAAGAAGAAGAATTGTCTTGGGCCACACATAAAATACACTAACACAAATGATAGCTGAAGAGCTTAAAAAAAAATTGCAAAAAAATCTCATAATGTTTTAAGAAAGTTTACGAATTTGCTTTGGGCCACAGTGAAAGCTGTCCTAGGCCGTGTGTGACCCACGGCCTGCAGCCCACAGGTTGGACAAGCTTGACTTAAACCCAGCCAGGATTCAGAGCCATGTCAGGCTAGAGGGATTATGAAATGTGGCTACAGACACCTAATGCTGGCAATTACCAGTAATCTCCCCCCAAATTCAATGCAAATGACAAAGTTCACCAAAAATGTTCAAACATGAACTACTAAATTATGAAGGGAAAGAAAAAATAGGGACCTAGAGAAAAGGATTCCATCTGACTAAACAGTGAAAACATGTTTACTATACTTACTGCAACCCCATGGAAGCTCAAAAGTTTTATGATATGGAGCTCTATTATATAGAGTTATAAATAAAGCAGCTAAGCTACTTGCTACTCAGACACATTAACCAAGCTGTGCCATCAGTAGCTGTTGTGAAACCACTGCTTATCGACCGAAATCCATAACCACAGCATAGTCTCATATCTTCCACGCCCACTGATAAGGATCTTTTTCATACCTGATGATCACGCACTGGTTCTCTCTGTCAATGATCATGTTTCTGTACATATTATCTGCAAGGGCATAGATATGTGGTGGGTTTTCATACTGTGCCTAGAAAAGCAAAAAATAATAATACATAAATAATAAAAATTTAAAAATAAAAACAATATCATGGTCAGATAGGCAGTACATTAAATTTCTTTTCCTGAATTTGGAAATGAATCGTGCACTACAGTTCCAGTGCCTATAATTACATCTTAAAGGTTGCTTGATAAAAGAATTCATAAAATTTTCTAGGTCATCAAGGTTACACCCTCACAAAATTAAGACGGAATTTGGAAGGAGTCTCCTGTAGGCATATCCATGACTCAGCCTTCCGGATGTGCCCCGTGTCTTCAGACACTCCAACACCCCACCCTTCCGCCCATACACGCCTCTGCAGGTGACAGTCCATTTCTAAATATTTCTGTAGACACTTGGGCAACAGCTCTTCGGAGAGGCCTGCCAAACACCTAGATCCGACTTCTACCAGAGTTCTAAATTCCTATGTAATTTTTTCTAACAGGCCACGTTGTGGATTCTGGGGCCTCAGAGGGAATTAGGTGAGATTATCTATGGATCAGAAAAAATACTTAAATCTTTCCATAAGAAGAGGGCAAGAAGGTGTGGTTCTTTAAAGGGATAAGCTAGTTTGGCCAGTTTGTTTCATCTCTATTGGAAAAAAAAAAATCCTACCACACTAAGATATTCTCCTGGGTTTGTGATTTCATCTTATGGGATATCTTAGCTATGCACAAATATCAAACTAAATACATTTTCCACGCTTAATAAATTATCAGACTGACTTCAGCCCTGCTTTGTACAATTTCTTGACACCTACCTTCACCACAACCTCAAAAATTACTAAAAAGAGAAATACTTTGTTGAGTATATATGGAGAAAGAACATTCCTAGCCTGTAATCACTCCAAGCTACTTGGTAGGCTGAGACAGAAGAGTCGTTTAACCCCAGGACTTGGAGTCTAGTCTCCACACACAAAAAAAAATTTAATTAGCTGGGTGTGGTAGCACATGCCTGCAGTCCTAGCTACTTGGGAGGCTGAGGTGGGAGGATAGCTTGAGTCCAGGAGTTGGAGGATGCAGTGAGCTATAATTGTGGGAATAATAGCGTCCAAGCTGCAAGTCTCACAGTGTAAATGACGGATGGGAAAGCAATTTGAAAACATAGAGTGATATACAAAGGTGAAGCTTAACTTACTTAATCCATTTATTGTGCAGTGACTTACTATAGAAAAGGGGGCCTGGCTGAGAAGTTGTTTCTCACTGCCATGCTCTAGAAGATGAGAGTTTTGTGGGGAGGGGTTAGGATGAGGGGGCTTTGTATCCGATACCCAGTGTTCTTCCCATGTTGTAGGCAGGGGGCTCATAGGGGGAGCTACCCAGCGAGGGCTGCAAGCTATGCCTAGGACTGGTCACCTAAAGAACCCTATGCAGGAACCAGAATATGTGATCTCTGCCTTAACCTTATGGTCAGGAGTGGATACCTGGATAGGACCTCAGGATATGGTTTTAAATGGACTTCTAGTCCACACTAGGATTGTGCAGGATTATTATAATTATTATTTTAATTTAACAGAGTTTAACTGAGCAAAGAATGATTCGTGAATAAGGCTGCCCTGGAACAAGAGTAGATTCAGAGAGCCTCCAGTGCTGCCATATGCCGTAAGATTTTTGGGCAGAAAAAGGAAAGTGATATACAGAAAATGGAAGTGAGGGCCGGCCCTGGCTCAGGCCTGTAATCTCAGCACTTTGGGAGGCTGAGGTGGGAGGATCACTTGAGGTCAGGAGTCAGAGACCAGTCTGGCCAACGTGGCAAAACCCAGTATCTACTAAAAATACAAAAATTAGCCAGGCGTGTTGGCACATGCCTGTAATCCCAGCTACTGAGGAGGCTGAGGCAGAATTGCTTGAACCCAGGAGGTGGAGGTTGCAGTGAGGTGAGATTGCACTACTGCACTCCAGTCTGGTGACAGAGTGAGACTCCATCTCAAACCAAAACAAACAAACAAAAAAATATATATCTAGAAAATGGAAGTGAGGTACAGAAACAGCCAGATTAGTTACAGATTAGTTTAGAGTTTGCCTTATTTGAACACAGTTTGAATAGTTGGCCACCTTTGATTGGCCAAAACTCAGTGACTGGCAGAAGAGTAGGTTATAGCTTTTCTATACATCTAGTTAGGCTACAGTTCACTGTGTACAGAGAAACATTTAGAGCTGGGTGTGATGGCTAATGCCTGTAATCCCAGCACTTTTGGAGGCAAGGCCAGAGGATCACTTGAACCCAGCAGTTCCAGATCAACCTGGGCAACATAGTGAGACCTCCTCTCTACAAAAAAGAAACAAAATTAGCTGGACATGGTGGTGTGTGCCTGTAGTCCCAGCTATTTGCTTGGGAAGCTGAGTTCGGGGGATCGCTTGAGTCCTGGAGGTGGAGGTTGCTGTGAGCCAAGATCACAGCACTGCACTTAGCATGGGTGACAGAGTGAGACCTTGTTTCAAAAGAAAAAAGAAAAGAAGAAAACATTTAGACCGAACTTAAAATATGTAAGGAGGCAGCTTTAGGCTAAACTTAACAATTCCCCTCTCTTGTTTTTTTTTGTTTTTGTTTTTAAATAGAGACGGGGTCTCACCATGTTGCCCAGGCTGGTCTTGAACTCCTGGGCTCAAGTGATCCTCCCACCTTGGCCTCCCAATGTGCTGGGATTATAGGCATGAGCCGCCACGCCCAGTCCAATTTCCCTCTTTTGGTCATCCTCTCAATTTTGAGATACTGACCAAAACTTTAGGCACTGATGTCACTCTGTCACCGTTGTAAAAATGTACTTATTCTCAAATGTCATTGACAAATAGCAGAACAGTGGGGTTTGTAAGATGGGAACAAAGACTTTAGGTTACTTTTTGTAAGGGTTAGAGTAGAGCGGACCTCCTCCTGCTGGCATCTCCTGGTCTGTTTCTTTAAAGTTTTGATTATGTCACATGTAACATGAGTGACTCCATGTTGGTTTGGTCTGGTCTGTCAGGGGCTAGTGCATGAGATCAGTCCAAAACAATGGACTCTCATAATTTTGTTTAAAAATTCCCCTCTTTAGGTCAGGTTCTCACTTCGGTGAGAGTGTCACCAAAACTTAGGCCTTAGCACCCCTCTCAGTTACCATCATTTTGGGTTTCTGGTCTCAAGTGTACAAACATCATTAATGACTCTTTGAAAATGAGAAAGTAGAGGACTGTAAGAAAGACAAGAAGATGGAAAATGGAAGGAAATGGAGTGGAAAGCAAGCTATGGGCAATGGGAGAAAGTCATTGCCCAGTAAGGCTTCAACGCTGCTGAACTGTCATACTTGACCTTTGCATGTCACTCTATATTTTCCAAACTGGTTTCCTATCTGTGGTCTTCTTGAACCTCTCAGCTATCTGTGAGAAAACTACAGAGTGGGCATTTCCTTTACCTGATTCTTCCCTCCCCTGAGACTCTCATTAGGACCTGACTTCAACTCCTAGCTCCACCACTCAGTAGATTTTAGTACTTCACCTCTCTGAGCCTCAGTTTCCTCATCTGTGAAATGGAGATAGATGTTATGACACAGCCAGCATCCAGGGCTATTTTATTATTGCTGCAAGTATAACATAGTACATGGCACTCAGTAAATACCAGTTTTACAATAATCTGTTACCATTAGCAGTAAAATTGAGCATACTTTTTAGAAATTCTACATTTCCGTAAAGAGAACACTTCAAAAGATAAATGGTCTAAAAGGGACGTGTATACAGCAACCCTTTTCAGAAAACTGGAGAGAAACACACATGCACAGCACTTCCATCTACAGTGCCTTGGCTGTCAATGAGGACGCCAAGCCAGCTCTGTGCGCCTGCTGATCAGGGCACTAGGGCAGGGCCAGCCTCTGCTGACAGTGTTTCCCTTGTGCTGGGCTCCCATAAAGGCAGCATTATCAAAGGTCTTTCGCGTGGCAGCCTCCTTCGGCTCCAGCTACCAGCACCATTCATCTGGCAACAATGGGGTGGGCTCTTGCTCTGGGTAAATTGCCTTCCACTTCAACTGATGAATTTGTGTGGGCTCTCTTTTGTTTGCTTTTTAGGGGTCAGGATTAATGAATACTCTTGTGCTTCTGCTGCGGAGGGAAGGAAAAGGAAAGGAAAAAGATGCAGAGATGGGGAGGCCTGGGGAAGTGACGAACCACAGAATAAAATATATTAAGGAGAATTACAGCTTCCATTTTTACTATACAACTGAAATGGCTATGGAGCTGATTATGAATAGGAACCAGGGTCAAATTAATAAATGAAGTAATACGAGATTCATTTTTCATGTTCAAGTCATAGTCATAGTTTAACAATGGTTCTGATTCTGCAAATCAGTACCCATTGCTCAATTTTTTTACCCATAACTGATTTTTATTCCTTTGATTTTTGTGGCATATGTGGAAACAGGAAGATCCCTAAGCTGTAGGTCCTACATCCCATTTAACTAATTTTCTTTGCAAATAAGGCTCAAATATTAGACAGTCCTAAGCTTTTTTGAGCTCTGCTCTAAAAAGCAGATCATCGGCCAGGCGTGGTGGCTCACCAGAGGTCAGGAGTTCAAGACTAGCCTGACCAACATGGTGAAACACCATCTCTACTAAAAATACAAAATTAGCCAGGTGTGATGGCACGTGCTTATAATCTCAGCTACTCGGGAGGCTGAGACAGAAGAATTGTTTGAACCCAGAGGGCGGAGGTTGCAGTGAGCGGAGATCATGCCATTGCACTCCAGCCTGGGCAACAAGAGCAAAATTCTGTCTCAAAAAAGAAAAAAAAAATAATAAAAATTAAAAAAAAAAAAAAGCAGATCATTAAAAATCAAACAATGTCACTTAAGTTTCTCCAGTAAAAAGTTCATAATAGAAAAGTACAAAAGTACTGCTAACTTCAAGAAAAACCATGTCTGCATCATAAAAGCCCAAAATAAGGCAGTAATTTATGTGACACGTAACTTACCGCTCCTTGGTACATTTCAATTTCCTTTTCCCCAAAATATGGCATCTGCTTGAAAGGGTTGACCGAGATTAATACAGATCCTATATATGTCTGAATTTAAACTCAGTTAAGGTCCATCATTAATCTTCATAGCTACGCATTTTTCAAATTAAGTAACCAGATGTTATCAAGAATTCGTAATGTCTATCCAAGTGGAAAGCTTGTGTACTTGTTTTCTAAAAGATTACAAATAAAGACAAAAGCCATCATCCAACTAGCACAGGCTTTGTTCCTCCTAAGGAAGAGTAATAAATTTAATTACCAAGGTGCTACAAAATGAAATCATTATTTTAAATGAACTAAAGCACATTCTTTCAAGATGGGTGACACGTACAGCAAGGAGAAAAGAAAACAAAGCAAAAATGGCCAAGCAGTGAAAAAAGCAGTTATCAGCCCTCCCCTCAAATGATATGCATTTTTTCCTTTGAACTTTCGTATCTGTTAGGTACACTAAAAACATATTCATCAGCCAGGCATGGTGGCTCATGCCTGTAATCCCAGCACTTTGGGAGGCTGAGGTGGGCAGATCATTTGAGGTCAGGAGCTCGAGACCAGCCTGGCTGACATGGTGAAAACCCCGTCTCTACTAAAAATACAAAAATTAGCCAGGTGTGGTGGCATATGCCTGTAGTCCCTGCTACTGTACTCAGGAG
The DNA here is from genome assembly GCF_006542625.1 of Nomascus leucogenys. Classification (NCBI taxonomy): domain Eukaryota; kingdom Metazoa; phylum Chordata; class Mammalia; order Primates; family Hylobatidae; genus Nomascus; species Nomascus leucogenys. The sequence goes on from NC_044386.1 coordinate 78,492,899, forward strand.
GCTGAGGCAGGAGAATCGCTTGAACCCAGGAGGCAGAGGTTGCAGTGAGCCAAGATTGTGTCATTGCACTCCAGCCTGGGCAACATAGTGAGACTCTGTCTCCAAAAAAAAAAAAAAAGAAAAAAAATCATCTACTTATTTAACAAATACAGGGATAAGATGAACTAACAGCTCTGTTCTCCAGAGGCTTAGAGGAATTAAAAGGCATCAATGAGGTAATTTTCTGGCCAGGTGCAGTGGCTCATGCTTGTACTCCCAGCATGTTAGAAGGCCAAGGGGGTGGATCGCTTTAGGCCAGGAGTTTGAGGCCAGCCTGGGCAACATAGCAAAACTCCATCTCTAAAAAAAAAAAAAAAAAAAAAAATCAAAAACATTACCCTGGCATGGGGGCATGTGCCTGCAGTCCCAGCTACTTGGGAGGCTGAGGCGGGAGGATTGCTTGAGGCCAGATCAGAGGTTACAGCAAGCCAAGATCATGTCACCACATTCCAGCCTGGGTGACAGAGACCTTGTCTCAGAATAATAGTAATAATCATAAATAAGGTAGTTTTCAGAGAAGAAAATTATAAACCCACCTACATCAGGTTTAGGGAAAGAAAGTATTATTTCTGCTTGGGGAATACAAGATGGCCTCTCAGAGAGGCTATGCTTATGCTGGGCCTTAAAAATTTTACACAACACATTTTAATATACCAAAATAAATGAAGACTTATGATCACATGAAAAATATTTCCACTTATTCATTCAACAATCAACTAATTTGAATTGGGTGCTTACTTAACATGCCAGGCACTGTTTTAGATGTTCAGGATATAACAGTGAACAAAATAAACAGAATATATATAACTTCTTGACTTCATGGAGAGAATATATATAACTTCTTGACTTCATGGAGAGAATATATATAACTTCTTGACTTCATGGAGAAAAAAAAATCTAAACAACAAACACACACAGAGACATTCAAAACTGTTTCTTCCAATGATCAATTTCGAGGTGTTTAGAAATTTTACAAATAAATTGTTAAACAAAAAGTTATTTACAAATATATAGTTTTAGATAAAGACTTAAAACTACGAGATTTCCTCCCACAGGGGGACATTTTTATATTTACATATTAAGACCTGTGTACCATGAAAGCCAGCCCAGGTGTTCAGTCAGATTGGCTGGTGCTGATGGAGATAAAATAGGACCTAGCTGATAGTCTCACTATACTTAAATGAAATAATTATAAAATGCTCAGTACTGTGAGCATAGCACATAGTAGTGGCTTTTCCTTAATTAATATCCTCTAAGGCACATATTTTATCATCTAATATCTGAAATCATGATGCATGTTTCAAGTGCGGCTTAACATGCCAGGTGCTGTTTTAGAGGCAATAGTATGTTAGTTTCTATTAGACACAGTGTTATTATTATTGAATACAAATCAATGTGAGATGGATCATATAATCATGTAATTTTTTTAAGGATAATCTTTTAGATTATTGTATATATACAAAGGTAAGCATGCAGAATGACATGATTGTGATTTTACTTCTCTTTGTCACTGACCAGAAAGATCTTCAGACTTGAAGGGGTGGAACATGAATTGCTATTAGGGAAGATGAGGTGGTTTTAAGACCACTTCAGCGGTGCCCAGTTCTGGTCTAAGGGCAGGCCATAGTGCTAAGAGAAAATGCTGATGAGACAGTGAGCCATAACTGAAAATTACTGAAGAGTTATGGAAGCAGGGCCATGGAAAATGTATTCCCAATTGCCAAAGTCAGATGAGGCCAATGATAGATCAGTGAAAATTTAGGACACATATATGTACTGTTAAAATTATCAAGCAGGTAAGACGTCCATGACGCCATAGCCAAGACTCAATAAGGGGTGATAAAATTAATTAAACACATACACATTTACATCTTAGCACCAAATAACAACCTATTTGACTTCAGGTTGACTATCCCTTATCCAAAACGCTTTTGCAGATTGTGCATTTTTTCATATTTTGGAACATTTGCATTACACTCACCACCAGTTCAGCATCCCTAACCCCAAAATCCAAAATCGAAATGCTCTGAAGAGCATCGCGTCAATTATCAAAACATTTCAAACTTTGCAGCATTTCAAATTTGGAATTTTCAGATTAAGGATATTCAACCTGTACAGGGAAACTGAGGCATGGAGAAATTTTAAAAGTTGCTTAAGGTCACACACTATAAGTGGCAGAGCTATGATTCAAACTCAGGCAGTCTGGATCCCACGCCCATACTCTTAATCAAAAGCTAGAATGTCTAAGATAAGCAGGTACTGTTGTGTTAATATTATTATTGGTAGCCAGATTTAGCAAATAAAAACACAGAAAACTAGTTAAATTGGAAAAGAATGAAAACAAGAATTTTTTTAAGTATGTCCCAAATAAGTATGTTCCCCAGTAATATTTGGTACATACTTACAGTAAAAAGTAACTTGTTATTTATCTGAAATTCAAACTTAACCAGCAGTCCTGAATTTTATCTGGCAACCCTAAATTGGCAGCCTCTTCTAAGTTAGATTCTGTGATGCTTTGCATACTCGAAAACCTACTTCCCTTAGGTGGATTTTTAAAGTATCTTTTCTAATTGGTAAGGATCTAATCAAAATTGAATGAATGAGCGGGGTGTGGTGGCTCAAGCCTGTAGTCCTAGCACTTTGGGAGGATAAGGTGGGTGGATCCCTTGAGCTCAGGAGTCCAAAACCGGCCTGGACAATCTAGTGAGACCTCATCTCTACAAAAAAATTTTTAAAAATTAGCCAGGCATGTTGGTTGGTACGTGCCTGTAGTTCCTGCTGAGGTGGGAGGATTGCTTAAGCCAAGCAGGTCGAGGTTGCAGTGAGCCATGATCATGCCACTGCACTCCAGCCTGGGCAACAGAGCCAGATCCTGGCTCCCAAAAAAGAAAACAAACAAACAATTAATGAATGAAGTAATAATGATTCTTATGGTAAACCCAATTTTAAAGAAATACAGCACTGCTAGAACCATCTTCACTTCAGAAGAGGAAGATGTTTATTTCCTGTCTACATCCATCCCCAGGGAAAAACAAACAGGCAAATAAGCTCCTTCCATGGAGGAGGGTACTCCTTCCCTTAGTTGTAAAGGGAATGTGGTTACTGCCGCCTTGTCCTAGACAAATTGATCACTGCACACAAAGAATAAAGGGCTGCCCTCAGGACAACAGACAAAGGTACCACCTCCCCACCAATCCCTTGGTTACTCAATGAATATGAATTCAGTTGCATATGAGCTCCTAAAGTAACCAACATTTTAAAAACTGTTAATCTGCTATATAAAGAGATATCTCATTAAGTCTTGATTTTTCACCAAGTAGATTACATAAATTCTGATTAGGGCCTGGTTAAGGAGATATTCAGGAAAAAAACAAAAACAAAAATTTATTTTGGACTATTCTAGGCCAATCCTGAATCAATGACTCAGAATGAAACGAAGAGGGAAATTTGTACCTGCTCCCTAAATTTATCAGTAGGGTTCTTGGGGATAATACTATTTGGGAAGATACCTGAAAAATAAAGTTTGGTTTAAAATGGCTGTTTCTGGTTGGGTGCTATAATCACAACACTGTGGGAAGACAAGTGGGATGATTGCTTGAGTCCAGGAGTTCAAGACCAGCCTGGGCAATATACTGAGACCCCATCTCTTAAAAAAAAAAAAAAAAAATTGCCAGGCATGGTGGTCTTCACATGTAGTCCCAGCTACTTGGAAGGCTGAGGTGGGAGGATCACTTAGGCCTGGGAAGGCAAGGCTGCAGCGAGCTGTGATCATGCTGTTACTCTCCAGCCTAGGCGACAGAGCAAATAAAATAAAAAATAAATTTAAAAAAAGCCTCAAAAAATAACATGGATGTTTCTACAGAAAAACTAAGGAGAATTTAATTGATTTAAAGAAAATAAACATATTGTAGTTATTTCCGGTGAGAGTTTGGAATAATTGTTTAACTAAACAATTCTCACCTTTTCCACCTTGCTATGTCTGCAGAGGCCTTAGCTATTTTCCGGAGACCTGTGCTCTCCTGCTGGTTTGGGAACGCCAGGTAATTCCAACAATGTTCACTCCCACTCCTGTTGCATAATTCAGGTGTGCCTCTGGGAAAAGCTGTTCGGATCATTGTCTTTACCCACATAATCCTTGGTGGTGAAGGTGTGGCCTAAGGTTAATTTTCAAACTGCATAAAGATATGAAGGTATGATACCAAAAAACAGGAGGAAAAAAATATCAATTATTTAAAAGAGTCTGGGAGACAGAAGAAACCCAAGATATCTTTAATTGATGGGTTCCCAAATGCCTGTCCATGGATCTATCAGTTTTCATTGACCTGCAGCAAGAATGACAAAAAAACAAACAGTGCACTGAATTTTTTATAAAGCATAATTTATTCAAAATAAAGAAACGGTCCTTTATTCTTAGATTATGTCCTTCCTATGTTTTTGGTGTAAAAATATTCTTTCTTTTATGAAACGTGATGGTAGTACAACTTCCAAATTTTGTTTTTTGTTTTTTTTTTAGATGGAGTTTTGCTCTGTCACCCGGATAGAGTGCAGTGGTGTGATCTCGGCTCACTGCAAGCTCCGCCTCCCAGGTTCACACCATTCTCCTGCCTCACCCTCCAGGGTAGATGGGACTACAGGCACCCGCCACCACGCCCGGCTAATTTTTTACATTTTTAGTAGAGACGGGGTTTCACCTTGTTAGCCAGGATGATCTCGATCTCCTGACCTTGTGATCTGCCCGTCTCGGCCTCCCAAAGTGCTGGGATTACAGGCGTGAGCCACCATGCCCAGCCTCAAATGTGTGTTTTTAATAGTCTTATTAGGCAATGCTAAGAGTTGAACTTTTAAAAGCTTTTTTTTTTTTTTTTTTTGAGACGGAGTCTTGCTCTGTCACCAGGCTGGAGTGCAGTGGTGCAATCTTGGCACACTGCAACCTCTGCCTCCCGGGTTCAAGCAATTCTCCTGCCTCAGCCTCCTGAGTAGCTGGGACTACAGGCATGCGCCACTAGGCCTGGCTAATTTTTGTATTTTTAGTAGAGACGGGGTATAACCATGTTGGCCAAGATGGTCTCAATCTCCTGACCTCATGATCCACCTGCCTCGGCCTCCCAAAGTGCTGGGACAACAGGCATGAGCCACTGTGCCCAGCCGGTTAAAATGTATTTTAATAGTCAGTGAATTTCCCAAAACCACCTATGCTGGTCGAGTGGACTTCCCTGGGTTCATCCCTGAGGTGGCACAGGGAGGTGAGTTGACTTCCCCAGAGTCACGTGGAGAATGGGTGGGCCGGAACTCGAGGCTTTGGCTCCATCCTGGCGTCTGTCTTGATATATAGCATGCTGCCCCTCCAGTGAACTGGATGCCAAGGGCCAGACCTCACTCGGAACAACTACGCTGCTTTGAAATCTAGTGGGCCTGGCACGAAAGTCTGGACTCCTAATTCAAGGACTAAAAATGCCAAACACACTTGAGTGCGGTCTTTGAGTAAAAACAAGTTTGGAGAAAGTTGGACCGAATGAACACAGAGTGCTTTGCACAGGAACTCTTTCCGTCAGCCAAGTGGTCAGAAGTGCTCTCTCCCCACGCACAACAGAGAACACTGTAATGTTTTCCGCATAGATCTTACAATGTAATTGTAAAAAGTGTGGCAACATTGATGACAAACAGATGGCAAATTAAACCTTGTCATAGGACAAATAACTCAAAAATATGGAGTTTTATTGGTAAACAATGTCAGCATTTTCTTTTTTTTTTTTTTTTTTTTTGAGACAGAGTCTCGCTCTGTCACCCAGGCTGGAGTGCAGTGGCGCAATCTCGGCTCACTGCAAGCTCCGCCTCCCGGGTTCACGCCATTCTCCTGCCTCGCCTCTCCGAGTAGCTGGGACTACAGGCGCCCACCACCACGCCCGGCTAATTTTTTTGTATTTTTAGTAGAGACGGGGTTTCACCGTGGTCTCGATCTCCTGACCTCGTGATCCGCCCGCCTCGGCCTCCCAAAGTGCTGGGATTACAAGCGTGAGCCACCGCGCCCGGCCAATGTCAGCATTTTCTAAGTGGATTTTTTTTTCCTAATGTAGAAGAAATGTGCATTCAGCCTGAATGCATTAACAATCCATCGCCCCAAATGCTGACTTTCAATACAAGACAATGTAAAGGAATTAGATATAGAAGGGATAAAGTGAGCAATTTTATAACTTAATGTGAAATCAAGTCTCTTCTCGTCTTAACAATTAAACATAGGAGAGGAAAAAACACAACTCTTACTTACAGTAATGCCATTCTATTATAATACTCCCTTAACATTGGAGTGTTAAAGGATGCTTTTATCACTTAGCAGAGGAAGATTTGCGGCAGAGCCCTCATATTATTTCATAAACATCCATCAAGCTTCCTCAAAGCTGAAAGCTACTCTGTGCTAATGATAGAAAGCACATTTATGCTGAGCTTCCCATATATTGAGTGGGTAGAGATTTCTAAAACATAAAGTCATTAGCGGTCAAGTAACTCATTTCCTTGGTAGAACACACGATTAGTCAGTCATCGATTCAAAGGCATGAATTCAAAGGCGCATAAACGGCCCTCTCTGTGTGAGTCATTTAAAAATTCTGTTGTCTGAATTTAAAAAGCAAGTCTTAATAGTCAACAAATTGTCAATGAATACTTAATACAATGCACCATGCCAAAAATTATGCAGGAAACCAAGAAATACATGAGGCAGGATGATGCCATTTTTATTAAAATTAATAAGAAAGCACACATATGCATGGCCATATGTGGTTAAACTGAAAGCTCTACACCAAGAGATTAATAAGAACTAATCTTTGGTGATGAGTTCTGGGTGACTTCGGTATTTTCCTTTTTGCTTGACTGCATGGTATGAGCCATGTTAAATAAACCTATATTGCTTTACAGGGTTTTTATATGTTGCTTTTTGAAGAAGATATACAAGACATAGTCCCTGCTTCTGGTGTTTTGGGAGTAAACAATCGTGATGGGGAGGAGTGAGGCTTCCTGGAGTTAGGAGGGACTGACTACGGACATCATTTGTTTCTTTTTATACTCAGCTTATCAAAAAACCGTTATTTCCATCTTTACAATGCAGTAAGTTCAGCCCACATTCCAAGAACATTTCAAAATATAATTTGTACAACTACTACATTCAGTGGAAATGAAGACTTCTATGGGCTTGTCAATCCTCCATTTATAATGGTTTCCATGGCAAAATGCATTTTAATTTCCAATAAACAAGTTTACAGTTGAATTTTTGGAAAATAACTCGGAAATACGGGAAGCACTTACACACCTGCCCTAGTGCGTGGTAATGACTCATACTTACTGTTTACTTGCTGCATTCTTTATTTCGTTTCACCCTACAACAGCCTTATGTGGGAGATTTTATTATTACTCCCATTTTACAGGTACGGAAACCAAGGCACAGAGGTCACAAAACAATACGGTCACCAAATCTATGCAGAGCAAAGTTTGAAGCCAGACAGTCCAGATCCACATCCTGCCACCTAGCTCCTTCTCATCAATTATCTGCCAGGTTTCATGTGCTGTGGGTGCTGCATGTAAAAGTGATTAACATTTTTTTGACAGTGATAAGCCAACATAAAGTAAGCATATTTCAGTATTTTGACCAAATAAAATAAAAACCTGCAACTGAACATAACTGCTTTTGTACAATTCAATTAAATGAAGCTGCTGGGCACAGTGGCTCACGCCTGTAATCCCAGCACTTTGGGAGGCCGAGGCAGACGGATCACGAGGTCAAGAGATTGAGACCATCCTGGCCAACATGGTGAAACTCCGTCTCTCCTAAAAAGACAAAAATTAGCTGGGCGTGGTGGTGCACGCCTGTAGTTCCAGCTACTCGGGAGGCTGAGGCAGGAGTGAATCTGGGAGGCGAAGGTTGCAGTGAGCCAAGATTGCGCCAACTGCACTTCAGCCTGGCAAGAGAGCAAGACTCCATCTCAAAAAAAAAAAAAAAAGGAAACCCTGCACAGGTATCTGGAGCATAAGTCGGCAAATTTTTTTCTGCAAAGGGCCAGAAAGTAAGTATTTGAGACTTTGCAGAGAGTCTGTTACAACTACTTAGCTCTGCCACCATAGTGTGAAAACAACCCTAGACAGTAACTAAACAAATGAGCATGGCTGTGTTTCAACAAAACTGCTGTCCAAAAAATGGTGGTAAGATTTTGTCCGTCAGCCATAGGTCGCCACCCTGATCCAGAAGTTGTATAAGTAAACAATAATGTAATGTATATTTCAAAATTGCTGAGTATAGATTTTAAATGTTTACACCACACACAATAAGTATGTGAAGTGATGGATATGTTAATTAGCTTGATTTTATTATTCTAAAATGTACATACATATTAAAACATCACATTGCTAGGCGCGGTGGCTCATACCTGTAGTCCTAGCACTTTAGAAGGCCAAAGCAGGTGGGTTGCTTGAGCTCAAGAGTTTGAGACCAGCCTGGGCAACGTGGTGAACCCTATCTCTACAAAAAATCAGCCAGGCATCGTGGTGTGTGCCTGTAGTCCAGCTGCTTGGGAGGCTGAAGTGGGAAGATCACCTGAGCCGGGGAGGCGGAGGTTGCAGTGAGCTGGGATCATGCCACTGCACTCCAGCCTGGGTGACAGAGGGAGACCCTGTCTCAAAAAAAAAAAAAAAAAAAAAAAAAAAAAAGAAAAAAAAATCACATTATATCCCACAACTATATACAATTACTATTTGTCATTTAAAAATACAATAAATTTACTTTTTTTTTTTTTTTTTGAGACAGAGTCTTGCTCTGTCACCCAGGCTGGGGTGCAGTGGTGCAATTTTGGCTCGCTGCAATCTCTGCCTCCTAAACTTAAGCAATTCTCCTGCCTCAACCTCCTAAGTAACTGGGATTACAGGCATACGCCACCATACCCCGCTAATTTTGCATTTTTAGTAGAGACAGGGTTTCACCATGTTGGCCAGCCTGGTCTCAAACTCCTGACCTCAAGTGATCCACCCACCTCTGCCTCCCGAAGTGCTATAAAAATAAAATAAATGTTTTAAATGATGCAATTATAATGTAGCCAATAAATCCAACTATATCTGTTAATCCTTGAAAACAGAGGTTCAGAGGTTTAACTACATAGATATTGGTAAAATTCCCTTATAGTAAATAAGAAACAGCAGAGTACTGGTCAGAATGGTCCAAATGCCTTGGAATAATGCTGTTAATTATTTAATAGTATTGTATGCTAAATACCTGATAAGTTGAACCCCACCGCCCCCCCCAACTTACCAGTGATGGGAGAGGCAGCCCCTGCAAAAGTTATTACTGCAAAGGTTCCAGTGCTTTTAGCTAATAGTCAAACAACCAGTTTAAGTAATCATAATAAGCCACTGATGTGAAAACTATTCTTCCCCAAGCTTTTTGGGTAAAAATCTAAGATGTATATTACATCAGTAGCAAAGACTCCACTTTTTAATAGGTCATCCATGATACCATACTTTCAGAAGGCACTATTGGCATCAAAGTTAAACTTTTTGGTACTATTGTATAGATTTCACACAGAGTTTTGCATGTCCATGACTAACTCTCACAATAGTTCCACCAGTATATCTTTACATAGTTGCATCAAACGCAACTCCTGAATCCTATAGGAACTTAAGCAAATACCACAGTTCCCTGTTGATAATGAAGTCAACCCATATTTGAATCAAATTTCCATTCCGCATTTTTTAAAGCCCCATAAAAAATGGCATCTGGCAAGCTAAAATTGAAACATAAAGAACAACTCAAGAACGTCAGGCATTTTCAATAGTCGATCTTCACTTCTCACATTTCCTTTAGTAAACATTAAAATGCAGAAAAACTGGCAAAATTTTTAAGCCTTTTAAGTGCAGACTCAAATGTCTCTGCTTTGCAGTCAGGATGCATTATTGATAGAACTCTTTGCAAACTAGGACTTCCTCTAGGAAGAGCAGAGGTTTTAGACACCACGTGCATGACTAGAGCATGTCAAAGGGACAATATTATAGATTAAAATAGATAAATACTGGCTGCATTTTACTTTGTGAAATGCCAGGAGAATAACCGGGCATCATCTTTGGCCTTTGCACAGCCTGAATCAAGTGACATAAACATACAAAACCTTATTCTGAAATGGTGAAAACAATGCGAGCACAGCATCTGTTCGGACTTTCAGATAGCTCTTCTCAAGCCAGGAATAAAGCCACAAGTTCAGTTTTTATTTTTTGTAATAGAGATGGGGTCTCCCTGTGTTGCCCAGGATGGTCTGGAACTCCTGGGCTCAAGCAATCCTCCTGCCTCAGCCTCCCAAAGTGCTGGGATTACAAACATGAGCCACTGCACCCAGCATAAAGCCACAATTTAACTGTGGACACTGTAATATCACTTAGAAACGTCCAAAGCAGCCAATAAAGGATACAAAAATGTAGTCATCCATGTATCTCTTCTTCAGATTCTCCACGATGGAGCTCTCTGTGATCTTGGACAGTAGCACCATGTCGTCCACACCACTGTGCTTGACATTGTGGCTTTGCCAGTGGTACTGGTAGGCACCTTTGCTTCCCTGGGAACATAAAACACACAGTTACTAGGACAGTTTGTTCTCCCCTGTAGTAATAAAGAGAAAATGCTGTTAATTTCCCAAATATTCTTCAAATAAAATGTAGCAGAAAGAGTAGTGCAGAGAAAAATTCTGCAATCAATAAGATGAGGATTCAAGTTCCAGCTTTGCTACCTACAGACTAAGCAAAGTGGGCAAAAGCTAGTTAAGCTCACTGTGTCCCTGAAGTGACACAAAGTGACTTCTCTTTTCTCATTTGTAAAGTGGGAGACAGACCCATTTCACAACATTGCTGTAAGGATTAAATAAAATAACAAGTGTGAAGTGCTAAACAGTGTCAGGAATACAGCACAACACATGGTCGATAGTCTCCGATGAGACTATCCTTCAACCATACTGTTGTGTTGAATTTGTCAGTGAAAATAAGCAACGACATAGAAACTTTCTAGTCTCATTTTGCAAATTACGTGGCAGAATCCAGAAGTGGAAAGAATATGTATCAAACAAAGGCTATGTCACACGGTCATAATTTGTCAAGTCATCTAAATTATTTTCCCTTCATAAACTTATCACTGTCATATGTGTAATACTGGCTTTCCATATTCAAAAGATAGGCTACATTTTCATGACTGATTACTGCTCTAATAACGAGGATGTGGACAGGACAAACGAAACGAGATCACAGAACACGCCCAGGAGAGGAAGGCCTCATCCCCACGTGGCCCCCTTGGGTAGATGAAGTTGTGGCCCTCATCTACGTCTGGGATTTTTCAGCTTCACACCAGGGGCGGCCTCTGAACACTCTGTGGACTGCAGGGCTTCCTTTCATTTGGCATTTCTGTAGTGGGGTCCCCCATGTGTTCAGCTATGTGCCAAGTTCTTATGGCACACTTGGGGAGCTTAAAGTCCTATGAAGACACCTAGATAATGACGGAACCAAGTGACTCAGGAGCACTTGGGGAGCTGAGCACTTGGGCAGTTCAAAGTCCCTTGAAGGACACCTAGATAATGATGGAACAAAGTGATTCATGCATCAATAACAGTCAACATAAACACACACAAAATGGGTGTTTCAGGAGTGGAGGGTAGGCCACTTTGTCCTGGGAGAGGCAGAAGAAATGACTTCCCAGAAAAGGAGCCATTTGAAGTAGGTCTAAGATATTTAGAATTTGCCGGAGGAGACCAGAGGAGGAAGGACATTCATTATAATCTACACTTATCAGCAAAAAAGCTAATAAATATGAAGTAATGGCAAATATTACATGACAATATTAGAAGATCCTCCCTTACCTTCAAATGCTTGCATTCTACTGGGAGTGTTGCCAGTGGGTAAGTGCAGTGGGCACTGAACTGGGTGAGCCTCGCCCCTGGCCCCTCCCTGCTCACTGCTTGGAGGACTTCGAATGAGGGAGAGAAAAATTCTAAATAAGGATATTTAGAAAGGCCAACTGCTCAGACATCAAAACTAGGATGAAAAAAGGGAAAAGGAGGCTTTTTGAGAGGAGAAGATGAAAAGAAACGAGATGGAAGCCATTTCAAATTTTATTTTAAAAATTCATTAAATGGTTTACTTTTTTTTCTATGGGAAACATAGATCCTTTGCTAAGAGCAAGTTCTAAGAAGCTCTGGGAAAAGCCATCTTTTAAAATCAGCCAAGAAGGAGCTACCACAGGAAAAGTGTACAGTGTCGTGGGCTCCTGCTCTGGAAAGGGATTATGGAAGGCTTGCCACCCATGCTGTCTTGCATAAGGAAACTCTCTAGATCTGGCATTCTCAGAACCACATGCAGCATCAATTCTACAAAATTACCTCAGAACTCACCACTCCTTCTTCCCCTTGTGGCAAAGCAGAAAGAGAAAAAAGCACTGGCCACAGCATGACTCACTAGATTTCCATTGAATGCCCATGGTCTACTTCCAGCCGGATAATTCCCAGTGATTCCTCCTCTCCTCACCTCCCCCACCTTTTCCAGCTTTCTGGGCACCCACAGTTACTCTGCACAGAAAACTAGGGTCCCAGAGTAACCAACCTGCAGATTGGTTGGTTGGTTTTTAACCCCCATAGACATCTAAAAATGGAAGCAGAGTTGAACAAAACACAAGGGCTGTTAATAAGTAGTTATTCAACTTCTATAAGGACAAGAAACAGAGAAGCTCTGTGTCATGGTGTGTATGTTTGTACTGATCCAAAGAAACTGCCTTCCTAGCGTAACCCAAGTTTGTCTCAGTATCAAACCCATCGGTCTTTCTCTGTCTCACTGCACAGAGACACATTCCTGACTGCCCCACCTCAGAGGCTGTTTCCTCCTTTTTCTCATGGTAGTTATTTCCTAGCAGAAAAGCACTCACAGTGGAGTTCATTGATTCTCATAGTTCCAAATATCACTGGACACTGAAGATTCCTAGCTCCAGTCTCTAATGCTCGAAGAGGACTCATTTTCCAGTCTGCTATCTACAACAAGGTGACAGTGGTTACAATATGCAAAGGAATTAGTTATTTGATTTGTGGAGGGTGTTCTACTTACTACTGCAAGCAATCCTAGGAGACAGGGGTTAACATTCCTGTGCCACAAAGGAGGAAACAGATCTCCCAACTAGTAAGTAGCAAAAGCCAAGATGTGAACCGAAGATTCGATGACTGGGGACGCATCCAAACGCGGTTTCTTCACAGTCTCATACATGAATGAATGACTTATTGGATATTTCTACCCGTTAAGTTTAACATGACAACGGAATGACAGACTGTCTCCAAAACCAAATGTATCATTAAAAAGACATATAATTTTTATTCATGACCACCTCCTCTTAGCATTAAAGACTAAAACACCAAAGTTATTTTTGATTTGATACATTTTTTATATCCAATAGGTCACATATCAGTTTCTGTCTCTCTCTCTCCCCCTCTCCCTCTCTCTCTTCCGCCCTCCCTCCCTAACTATCTCCCTTCCCCATCTCTACCTCCCTCTGCCAGGCAATTATAATTACATATGTGAACTCATTCAACTTTCACAACCATCCCTCCATACTATGTATTACTATCTCTATTTTACTGCTGAAAAAACTGTAAACTGCCCAAGGTTTTCTGATGATAACTTCTGTCTTTAGTGACCACTCCTCACTATGGGTTTCTTCTCCCCACTCCCCTAAAAACCCACGCAGATGAGGCAAAGGGAGAGAGGAAAGAACCTGGAGGTTGGAGCAACTCAGAGCCTTTGGGAGCACCTGACTTGCCCAGCTCATCAAGGACAAGGTGGATCAATGAAAGCTGGGCTAGGGCTGAGCTGGGAAGCTTTAGCAGAGGGCGATATGGTTATCAGGAAAGCTGGAAACCAAACATGGATGTGCAGGCCCGCAGCCCAGCCTGGGAAGCTGAAAAGTTCCCCACAGTGAAACAAAAATCATTTTCTGTTGCTGGGTAGGGGACAACAGAATTTAGTACTAGTGTGACTTGTCCAGAGGCACACGGGCTCTGCACACAGCCGCTGAATCCCAGGAGTTACGTGGGCGGGGTGGTGGGGCATTGTTACCATGCACTATCCTACGCTCTAGGGAGCAGAGGCTGAAAGTTGTTCTAAGACACAAACTACCGCCCTGGAATTGTGAGAATACGCAACAGGGCTCTGGAGCAACTAACCCTTCGCACCTGTTTTGCCCCTCATTTCTTCCTCTACCCCTGCTGAGAGGCAGGGGCAGGTTTGGCTGCCATGTGTGCTGGGAGAGGGGCAGCAGAGATGGTTCCTCATCAGTGTGAGGGCAGCCATTCTCTTCAGAGGGCAAAGACATTGTTTATTGGGCTACTACCTCACGACTCTCAGGCGAGCTTCATTTTTGAGCAATTCCTTTTTGCTTCCCCCACTAAAAATGATACCATTTTAAACAGGTGGATACTCAGCAAGGTATTGCATTTTCCAGCAGCCACTGGTGAGCGCAGCACACTGTACAAAGGGAGGAGGGCAGTGGCGGGTGTGCCAGCTACGACACGAATGTAATAATAACAATAATGAAAAGTTACTCTTATCCCTGACACTTCTTACAAATTATGACGGAGAAATTTCCATTAGATAGAGATTGAGTGCAGACACTCTCAGATCCACATTCGGTTTCTAAGGATGATGTAGTTTATTAAAAAGCAGTTGATTCATGTGCAAGTTCTGGAAAGCAGGGTACACCCCTATCCACATAATAGCCTGGTTTGTTGCTAACATTTAAGAGGTGGAACCCAAACACCAGAGTCCCTCACACAGGGGAAGAACTTGGCCTTGAGGCTGGGAACCTCAGCTGGGCGATTCCCTGACTGATTTTTTTAAAGGTGGAACCTCACTGACCGGTGCCTGTTTACCAGGGCGGGGACCAGGAAGAGCAAAGGTGAGGCAGCATACACAGGAAGGATTATTCTCTCCTGAAAGTCCACCTTCACTGCCCAGGAGATAGCCCCAGCGAACACTTCATTAGTGTCCCAGGGAGCACTGTTCTTTGATTCAACTAGGAGAAATGAGGAGTTACCCATATACTGGGTAACCACCATCTTCAAATGCCCAGAAAAGGGAGACAATTAAGTGTGTTGTGTAAATACAACAAGCCCCCCCCCCCCCCCACCGCCGTACAGGGCAGTGGGGAGGAGGTGACCATCAGTACTCTTACAAACTTCTACAAAGAGTATACTGTTTTTAGGTAGCAATTTGGAAATCGGTATTGAAATTTTAGACACACAGACCAATATATAAACATAGTTAACTAAATAAAAATCAAAGTCTGGGCCAGGCGCGGTGGCTCATGCCTGTAATCCTAGAACTTTGGGAGGCCAAGGTGGGCGGATCACAAGCTCAAGAGATCAAGACCATCCCAGCCAACATAGTGAAACCCCGTTTCTAATAAAAATACAAAATTTAGCTGGGCATGGTGGCATGCGCCTGTAGTCCCGGCTACTCTGGAGGCTGAGGCAGGAGAATTGCTTGAACCCAGGAGGCGGAGGTTGCAGTGAGCTGAGATGGGGCCACTGCACTCCAGCCTGGCAACAGAGCAAGACTCCGTCTCAAAAAAAAAAAAAAAAAAAAATCAAAGCCTCATCCTCTTTGAGCCAGCAACTGTATGTTTTAGGAAACTATCTCAAGATACACCTGCAAAAGATTCATGTGCAAGGTTGTTCACTGTAGCAAAGTTTCTAATGGGGAAACAGAAGCATCATTAAGGGACTGATTAGAATACAGAATGCTCTGCAAAGGAGTACTTTGCAGTCATTAAAGGAACTTGCATGTCCTGATATGGAAAGAGCTTCAAGACACTGTTTCATTGAAAGAGTAGTCAATATGTGGAATAAATATGGAATTACTGAATTTGTGTAATTTTTAAAAAATGGCATGTGTGCTATAATTGTTTTGTTGGTACTTTTGGGGAGAAGACCTGGAGTTTTAGGAGAAATGTAACTTTTATTTTCCATTTTAGACCTTTCTGTACAGTTTACATTTTTTAATCATATGCATGTTAGTAAAATCTTAAAACAAATAGAAACATCAATACAATTGAGCATTTTCTGGGTTGCTGTTGGGCACTGACCAGGCTCTCAAAGTCAAAAGCCAGGACTGTCCTAAGACTGGATTCTATGCTAAGTCCAGGTTTGAAAGGTGATTGGAAGATGCTGTCTGGACAATAAGATAGTATCATGTCTGGGCCACTTAGTTGGCCCATGAGCACAACAGGACAGCCGATCTGATTTCAGAAAACCTGGGACTAGAATGCCCCCAGTGTTATAAGTAGATCACCCTGAGAAGCAGATAAACCATATTCTTACGGTGAACAATGGACAATGGGTAACACTCTGGCCTGCAGTCAAACTGAGCTTGTTTTGTAATGTGACTTTTCTGTCTCCATGAGTAACAACAGGAAAGGGGCTACCTATTACACTTTGATCTTTTAATTTTAAGACATTCTGGAATTCCACCTTTTACATTTCTGCCATTTTACTGGACTGAAACATTTGTTTCCATTGCAAATGATGAAAAATCAACCAAAAATATTTGTCTGTGTGCTACATACAAGGCACTGGGCTTGCAAACTGGTCTACAAACCAGCATTGGGCTTGCACTTTATTTCAACTTTATGAAATTTAAACCCCTGATATTTTGGTGATGGGAAGATGTGTCTCTGAAGCAAGTATGTGTGTGCTGGACTTCAGTGCACAGAGTACAATATGAGGAAAAAGTGTTTCTGAAACAGTGCATGGGGGACAGGGCATAGTCAGTAGCCAACAAACCACTCTCATCCCCTTACACCCCTAGATAATTGGAACAGTTACTGAAACCAGAAATATGTGCCAATGCTTTTTACATAATTATCTCATTTAATTCTCACAACACTTGCAAGACACAAGTATTATAATTTCTGCACTATTTTACAAATGGAGAAACTGAAGCCTGGGGTCATAATGCACCATGTTGCCTTTACTTGGGGTGGGTGGAAAAGTGCACTGAGGGGTTGGCATGTAGGGCTCGGGGCAGGGAATACTCAATGAATATGGAGTATGTGCTTATTCATAAAGTGTCATCCATTTAAATATATGTGACCATACCACATATTCATTATTTGTGTAGCATTTTCACATACGTGGTCTCCTTTCATCCCTGAGACTTGACACAGGGATTTCTGACTTCCTTTTCTCTGCTCTTTCTGCTGTACCAAAGCTCACTTCCAATATCATCGTTAAGTCCAAGTGTAGACACTGGCTCCAGGTCTACTCTGGGTCCAGTGATCTGTTAGTCGGTGGTGCCTGGAATCAACCTTCCTAGAAGAGTTGGCCCCACTGGAGAAGTGTTCCACCACTAGAGCAAACATAGAACGTATCATTCAACCTGGGACACTTTTGATGCAGAAGAAAGTGTTGTTAATAATAAAGCTGGAGGAAGAGGCATAAACTGGGACTGTCTCAGGCTGCTAGGTTGTAACTGTGACCAACTTGATCTCAAAAAAGCCAAGGACAACTCTCAAAGACTAGCCCTCCCAGCCAAGACCCTGTGCCACTTAGCCATAGGGTGTCACACAAATCACTCAGCCTCTTGGAGCCTGTCCCCTCCTCAGCAAAAAAGGGTTCGTAACACTACACTGCCCCCTGGGCCATTGGGAAGATCAAATAAGACTGACAATCCCCCAATCCTTTTAGGCGTAGAGTTGGTTTTACATGATGACATGATCCAGTGCATGGAAGATGCACACCAAGCTAGCAACACTGGTTGAGTGGGTTAGAAGGGGGAGGAAAAAAAAGGTTTGTTAAAAATAACAAGGGATGGTAAGGAACCCCAATTTTGTTTTGATTGAACATATGATAGTATTTATATGCACTATCTCTGTACAAAAATACAGTTGTTAAAATGTTGTGGTTGTTTATCTCTAAGTGTACTTTCTGTATGGTTTTATTTTTCTGAGTATGTATATATAAAATATACACACATAGAGCTGTTTTCATTGTGAAAAAAATTAGATCAAATAAGATAATGGATGTGAAACTGTCCCTAAGCAGAATGAAATATATAAATGTCTGACACTGTTTTCCATATTTTTTATCATTTCATGTCAACTCAGTCTCCAATTCTTTTTGTTTATTCCAGCTTGCAGATATAGCAAACTTTTTTTAACAACAGGCCCCCAGAAAGAAGAGACCCAACAGCTTTCTTTTACTTTCTCTGCCTGAAATGTCAATCTCAAAAGGATCATTTTCTATATCAATGAACAGTTCAAAGATAAGATGTTGTAAATGAACAGTTAATGCATTCCATCAACTCTAAGATGCATTTTTTTTCACATTTTCACATTCTGAAATTAGGATGTCTTATAATCAGCTGGGCGCAGCAGCTCATGCCTGTAATCCCAGCACTTTGGGAGGCCAAGGTGGGCAGACTACTTGAGGTCAGGAGTTCAAGACCAGCCTGGTCAACATGGTGAAACCCCGTCCCTGCTAAAAATACAAAATTAGCCGGGCATGGTGGTGCACGCCTGTAATCCCAGATACTCCAGAGGCTGAGTCAGAAGAATTGCTTGAACCTGGGAGGCAGAGGTTGCAGTGAGCTGAGATCGCACCATTGCACTCCAGCCTGGGCAACAAGAGCGAAAGTCCATCTCAAAAAGAGAAAAAAAAAAAAAAAAAAAGGATGTCTCATAATCAATGATGTGTTATAGCCTAACTGGCAGTGTTTTTTTTTATTTTTCAATACAGTAAATAAAATAATGATGCTCCTTTTATAACCAGTAACATCTTAGGTGTGATGAATTATGGCACATGACATTTACTAAAGGCCAGGTACTCTTCAAATATCACTGTTTAATATCATCACAGATAAAAAATTATAAAAATTTTGATTATTCTGGAAACACTGTACCAAATACTAATCTCATGTCAGGAACTGTGCAGTGGCTTTACTGGTGAGGCTGATGATCACCCAGTTTTAGAGCCTTTGTTGCGGAAATTTTTGTAGCTGACACCTCCTCCTCCATCCCCATCTCCAACCCACTACAGGATGAGGACAAGGGTCCTGGATGACAAGCTGCCCAACAGAAGCCACCCATCACCAGACCACAGCTCGCAAAGCAAGGTCTTTATGTAATTTCCTCTTCGCTTGGTAAAGACATGTTCAAGTTTGTATCTCTTTCAGCCTACAGGTTCTTTCAATATTAACACCATTTGAAGCAGAAAGGTGTCCCACCCTCCATGCGATATGTCTGCTCTGGGATTACTATGAGGTCTGACTTTCCCCATGACTTTTCCTTTTTTTTTTTTTGAGAAAGAGTCTTGCTCTGTCACCTAGGCTGGAGTGTAATGGCATGATCTTGGCTCACTGCAACTTCCACCTCCCTGGTTCAAGCGATTCTCCTGCCTCAGTCTCCCGAATAGCTGGGACTACAGGCGTGCACTACCACACTCAGCTTATTTTTGTATTCTTTGTAGAGACGGTGTTTCACTATGTTGGCCAGGCTGATCTCAAACTCCTGACCTCAGGTGATCTGCCCGCCTCGGCCTCCCACAGGGTTAGGATTACAGGCGTGAGCCACCGCGCCCAGCCCCAATGATTTTTCTGACATACACCACACCATATTGCAATCTTTCCTAAACCTCAGTCATTTTCAACTATTTTAACAAGTTTCCTATATCCACATTCCACAGCACTTGCTCAAATTTTTCTATAAACTGTCCTTAATAATTTTGATTAAACCTACACAACAATCTTCATAAAATCCACCAGTTTGGTGTGCTAGTTTTGTTTCTTCAAAGCGTAAAAATAGCTACGAAGACAAATGTAAGCCGGTCGTGGTGGCTCATGCCTGTAATCCCAGGGCTTTGGGAAGCAAAGGTGGAAGGATTGCCTGAGCCCAGGAGTTCAAAGCTGCAGTAAGCTATGATTGCACCACTGCACTCCAGCCTGGTGACAAAGCAAGACCCTGTTTAAAAAAAAAAAAAAAGGAAAAGAAAAGAGAAATATTATAAAATACACCAATGTGGGGTTGTACATACCGATGTTAAGGTCTACCTTGGTGCCATGTTCCACAACTGGGGACACACTGGCATTCCCTATTGGGCCTTTTCTTGTCAATTCCAAGTCTAGCCACAGGGAATTTAAATAACTTCTGTTCTATTTTCCAAATGCATTCTACTGTGTTGTGGAAAATTTCACATGGTAAGACCAGATTTCCCTTTTAGTTTGCAGGTGAGAGCCTAGGTTTTGTTCTCACAAGTAGAACCTACCCTATGTTCGTGTTCTGAATTCCCTGCACTTTCCATCAGGGCTCCCAAGCCCCCTGCTCCGTCTAGACCTCCCACCTCAGAAAACCCTCCCAGTCACAGGTGGGACATGTCAGTAGTCCCCAGGGTCAGGGCTTGTCTTGAGGCTGAGCAGGAAATTCTCTTGGGCACCAGCTTTTTATTCTTTCTCTCTCAGAAAGTGCTTCCTGTAAGCATTACCAGAACGGTTTTGTCCTCTTTCCCTCACAAACTCCAGGAACCCTAGAATGATGGCTCCTATCTCTGATCCTCACCAAAAGCCCCTTTGAAGACTGGGTGTGGTGGCTCATGCCTATAATC
Source organism: Nomascus leucogenys (assembly GCF_006542625.1). Classification (NCBI taxonomy): domain Eukaryota; kingdom Metazoa; phylum Chordata; class Mammalia; order Primates; family Hylobatidae; genus Nomascus; species Nomascus leucogenys. The sequence continues at coordinate 78,513,577 of NC_044386.1, forward strand.
CCAGCACTTTGGGAGGCCAAGGAGGGAGGACTGCTTGAGCCCGGGAGTTAGAGACCAGCCTGGCCAACATAGCGAGACCCCCCGTCTCTACACAAAATCAAAACATTAGCTGGGCGTGGTGGCACATGCCTGTGGTCCAGGCTACTCTCGAGAGCCAGATGCAGGAGGATCGCTTAAGCCCAGGAGGTCAAGGCTGCAGTGAGCTGTGACTGCATCACTGCACTACAGCCTGGGTGACAGAGTGAGACAAAGAAAAGAAAAGGGAAGGGAAGGGGGTGGGGGGAGGGGGAGGTGGAGGGGGAGGGAGGAGGGGAAAGGGGAAAGGGGAAAGGCAAAGGAAAGGGAAGGGCCTGGGCAGCCCAGACTCTCTGAGATGCTCAGGGCATCCATCCTCCAGGGCACGAAAAGGGCTCTGGTTGCCCTTATCCCAGGGAGATGGGCAGTCAGAGGACAGTGGCTGCCTTCACAAGCCTGGTCTGGAAGCCCTCAAGGTAACTGCACATGCATTTGAAGTGCAAATCTTAGCTAGACTTCCCTGACCTGTCCTTGTCCATCTCTAACCCCTGCTTTCTACCAGTTTTGAGGTTCCCACCACACCATTTTCTGTGCACACCATGCCGGGCTTTGTTTCTGTTTTTCCACAGTGTGTGTGTGAGGTGGGATCTTCAGTACCTACATTCCCACTGTCCCCCAGCTTAGGGTATTCTTCTATGAACTCCTCCCTACCTCAACCCCAACTCTATACCTACTAAACTCTCACCCAGCACAGGTCAGGCATCATCTTGCTAAGAAGCCTGCTCTAACAGCATTACCTGAGTGCCTGGCTCCCTGATTAAACTGACCCCGGGACCAAGTCTTATTCACCATTCTGCCCCAAGACCTAGTAGAGTGCCATGATGCGTGGCATGGGCAGCCCCCAAGTATTTGTTGAATGAATGAAATACATTATTATTATTCTCACATAACAGCTAATTCTTATTACATACCAAGCACTGCTCTAAACATTTTACATATAACTTATCTAATCCTTACAACTTCACAAGGCAGGAAACTGAATGAAGCACAGAGAGGTTAAGTAACTTGCTCAGCTCCCACAGCTGGGCTTCAAACCCAGGCAGTCTGCTCCAAATCTCTGCCCTTAAACACTGTACCTACTGCATCTCATAATAAAGTAACAGCAGTTGGAAACAGCAATAATTCTAAAGTTCATAGTAACTGCTTTATTGCATGTTTACTACGTGTCATGTATCAACTTCTTTCATCTGCCCAGTGACACCACCAAGTACTTGTATTATCCTTTTTTTACAGAAGAAAAAGAAGTACCACGTGGTAAACAGAATACCTGATACAAAGCCCTGCAGCTAGGAGCCCACAGAGCAGCCTGGCTCTGCACAGCCTTGCATAAGACAGAGGAAGTTCCGTGCCCTGGAGTCAGCCTTGGGATGATGTCTGTCCCCTGCCATGTCCCCAGCAGGGTGGTGCCTGGAGCATGGGAGTGCCCAATCTGTACTAGCTGGGTGAATAAATTCCAGGCTACATTGACTCACCTCACAACATGTTTGCTGTAGGTACACGGCGGCAATGTGGCAGCAGCTACCGTGGGGCAAATGGGAGTCCTAGGCCCAGAGTCTGCTCCAAGGAAGAAATAAGTTTTCAAAGCGTTCCTATTTGCCCCCAACTTAGGAGATCAAAGGGAAGAGATATTGCCCCTAAAAACAGTTCTCCTTCTCTTAACCATGTAAGTAGTCCAGTTAAGAGTAACAGATATTTGAGGCTGGATGATTACTATTTTTATTTTTTTGAGACAGGGTCTCACTCTGTCACCCAGACTGGAGTGCTGTGGCACAAACATAGCTCACTGTGGCCTCAACCTCCAGGGCTCGATTAATCCTCCCTCTTCAGCTTCCCTAGTAGCCAGGGCTACAGGTGTGCACCACCATACCTGGCTGTGTTTCTCTATCAAAAAAAAAGAACTTTTTTTTTTTTTTTTGTAGAGACAGGGTACCACTGTGTTGCCCAGGCTGGTCTCAAACTCTTGGGCTTGAGCAATCCTCCTGCCTCGGCCTCCTGAAGTGCTGGGATTATAGGTGTGAGCCACCGTGCCCGGCCTGGACGATTAACTTTTTAAACAGAATAACAGGCTAATCTTCACCACATCATTAGTGAGGTAAGGACATTTCAAGCTACAGAATAATATGAATCAAATGGTTGAGATTCCTTAATATGACAAATGCTCATTTCACTTCTGCTCTGAAATGACAAGAGTCACACTGATGTTAGTCCCTGTCTTTCCAGCTGTGGCTCTGCTAGCATGCCATATACATCAAGCATTTAACAGTCCCTTAAGAGAGGTCCCACATCAGCACCCTTGTTTTTAAGTGCAAAGCTCTTACACATTCGGTAATACGATTCAGGAATGTAACTTTTCTTCCTAATCTAGCAATTGATTAAAATCAACAGACTTGGGTACAAGCTCTACCTCTCACATGCCTTGGGCAAGGCCAGTTTCACAGAATTCTATTATTTACAGTTTTAAAGCAATCTTGCAAGGTGTGGCAGTTCATGTCCTTAACCTCAGTGGAGGCTGAGACAGAAAGATCACTTAAGGCTAGGAGTTTGAGAACAGCCTGGGCAACATAGCAAGACACTGTCTCTCTCTCTTTTTTTTTTTTTTTTTTTCAGACGGAGTCTGGCTCTGTCACCCAGGCTGGAGTGCAGTGGCGCAATCTTGGCTCACTGAAACCTCCGCCCCCCTGGCTTCATGCCATTCTCCTGCCTCAGCCCCCCGAGTAGCTGAGCTTACAGAAGGCGCCCGCCACCACGCCCAGCTAATTCTTTTTTTGTATTTTTAGTAGAGAACTCCTGACCTTGAACTCCTGACCCCAAGTGATCCACCCACCTCAGCCTCCTCAAGTGCTGGGATTACAGGCGTGACCCACCACGCCCGACCAGACATTGTTTTTTAAAAAAAATAAATAAATAAAATTAATTAATTAGCTGAAATGAATTTTAAAAATAAAAGTGAAAAAGATTTTTGTGAAAAAGATTTTTAAGAAAAAGAAAATAAAAGAAAAAATTAAGTCAGCCTGTTAAATGCATACCAAATTAGTGTGTGAATGTCCATCAAGATTTTTATTAATCATACAGGTCGGCACAAAAGTAATTGCAGTTTTTGCCATTAATGGCACCGGCCTAATAGATTCATAAGTCAAAAATCCTACCAGACTCTGTGTCCTGATTTGTGGTTTGAAAATGATAGTCTCTGAAGTAGTAGCTGCTCAATACGTTTTTCTAATTGAATTAGGAAGCCAAGGTAATAAGGCAGGGAAACTGGCTAGAAATACCAGCAGCTGTGCACATAAATAAAGACAGGGAGGTAACTGAACAATTTCTTGTGACATAATATGAACTATCGCCCTGTACCATGGAAGAAAGAAACCCTAATTTAAATGCTATTCTGAGAAAAAGAAAAATATGCAAAGAGTTATCAGCAGGCTGTGGCAGAGTTGATATCAACCTGACAAAACGTCAGGATTTCCTATCCTTGGAAGAATCTCTCCTGTACTGCTTGCAAAATACGCATTATTTATAAGTCATGCAAAATGCTGGAGGTATGCTGACATGAGTTAACCAACTACTCACATGTTATGGTTTTCTCAGATTGCCTTATTTTTCTGAAAAATGTTTGGGGCATATCTGAATAAGAACTCAATTTTTAAAAGTTTTATAAGGTTGATGAAATTATTTTCTCATCTCTGTCTTTTAAAAGCCAACCTGGAAACTCCACAAGAGTATAAAGAGTTGGATTTTAAGGAGCGGTGACACAGGTAAGGTGTTGGTGTATCATCTCTCACTTAGGGGTACTGTGTCTGGACGTGCTAAGTGGGGGAAGGGTCTGGATGTGATCAGGGGTGTCTTGATGTGGGCACAGCCTTTGTTGTGGGTTTGCTATAGGGATACTGAGTCCAGGAAAAAAAGCCAAGCTCAGGGGCAAGGAGCATTCCCGGAACAACCACTAGCCAACGCTGAACCAAATACAGAAGTGAGGAATGCCTGTTTCTGGCGTGGTCACTTCTGGCTTGCCTGATCTGCTCTGATCTATGGCACACTGGCACCATGTCCCTCTTGGGGCAAAATGTAACCATAAGGGCATTGGTCTAGAGGCCTTTAGGGTATCAGTGAGACATGTTTACAAACAGAGATCTCAGACCACAGCTGGTTGATGGGTGGCAGAGATGAGAGTCCCGTGGGCACATCTCAGGGAGAAGCCACAAGAGCAGCCACTAATCCACATGGCAGATCAGTGTCGCCAAGGGTCCTGCAGGCTCAGGGCCACTCAGTGTGTGACCACAAACAAGTTCATCCTCTCACTCCCTTCTATCACCTGACAGAGGACGCAGGGCTATCTTGCCGTTTCTTCTGATCCATACCTTGGACTTTAGGAGTTGGATAAAAACAGGGTTGGGCTTGGGGAACTTAGAAGGGGTGGGGAAAATTAAGAACAAGCTTGATAATTCAACTAAAAGCCCTAGGATAGACATGAAGGAAGGCACTGTCTTCTAATGGGCCTGCCAGGGGCTTGTCTCTCAGAACCCACACCCAAACCACAAGCCCAGTTTGCAGAAAGCAAGCATTGCAGCATGCAGAGACAGGAGCCTTATCTTCTATTGATGTGTCCTCCCCTACAGACTTTCTGAGGGCTACCTGCAGTTGCTGCCACCTCCCCAGCCCCAAGTTCAATCCGCAAACCCTGGAATGAATTTCCAATAAAAACCAATTTGGAAGATCAGCACGGCTTCACTGATCCTACCAGGACCCTCACTGTTGTATGCTTCTAGGGTGGCCACAAACTGGTAGGCTCTGCCTTCCTTTGATCAGCTTAGATCTTTATTAAAGGTTCAACAGCAAGCCAACACAGCATGTCCTCGAATGATGCCATTTTGTGATAACGATAGTGAGGAAGAAAAATGGATTCCTGGTCCAGCCAGTGAGGAGTCTGCATGTTTTCCCCATGTCTGTGAGGGTTTCCTCCCACACCCCAAAGACATGTGTATTGAGTAAATTGGGGTGTTGACATGGCCTCAGTCTGAGTGAGTGTGGGGGATTGTGTGAGCACCCTAAGACAGGATGGCGTCCTGTCCAGGCCCGGTTCCTGCCATGCTCCCTGAGCTGCCGGGATAGACTCTGGCCATCTGCAACCCTCAACTAGAAGGCGTGGATCAGAAAATGAGTGAAAGAATGATTATAAGTTATTGTCAAATAAAAACTTGTAAAGTAGATGACAGTCATACAAATACATGGCAATCAATGACGTGGAGCAAAGGCGCTCAGCAAGCCTGCCATGTTCCTGATGGATTTTGAACTGCATGGTGGGCAGAGGCAACCCTTACAGTTCTCACTTTGCAAACAGTTATTCCTTGACTTAAACCCCACTACTACTACCACTGTCACTCGCCTACTCACCAAATATTGGGCAAATAATTCTATTACTTTTTTTTTTATTAATCTTTCTTTTCTTTTCTTTTCTTTTTTGAGACAGGGTCTCACTCTGTCACCCAGGCTGGAGTGCAGTGGTGTGATCACAGCTCACTGCAGCCTGGGCATCCTGGGCTCAAGTGATTCTTCTGCCTCAGCCTACTGAGTAGCTGGGACTACAGGTGTGTACCACCATGTCTGGCTAATTTCTTTATTTTTTTGTAGGGATGGAGGTCTCACTATGTTGCCCAGGATGGTCTTGAACTCTTGGGTTCAAGCGATCTTCCTGCCTTGGCCTCCCGAAGTGTTGGGATTACAGGTGTGAGCTGCCATACCCAGCACCGTTCAGTGCTTTTGAGGGCATTAAATGAGATAATGCATAGAGATTTCATATTACCCTAGCTCACAGTACCAGCTAAGTTTTGCATTAGTTATTAATAAGTGAACTGGGATACTGCTAGCCACTAATATAGCTCTGATTGGATGTATGATATTTCAAGAAAGAGACTGGGTACTGTCATCTCATCTGGCTAATAAGAAGATAATAGGAGAGACAGGATTCAACTAAAAAATATAGAACTTTTAAAGTTTCATGATGCTCAAGTGATGTATAATTGGATACTATAAATGCGAGTCATTTGAATACGGGATTCTCTGAGAATAGGGATCCGCCACAGAAAAGAAGAAGACAGACGGTAGCTGCAAAGAAGACACATAGGGAGTTCAGCAGGCTAACCAAAATGGAAGCCAGTGACAAAGACCATTTGAGCAACAGACTGATGCCTTGTAGGCAAAAAATTAAGGTGTTTAAACAAACAACAAAGTGGGAGGGATAAGGAAGGGGCAGAATACTTACATATTTACATTCAGAACCCTAAAATATTGTAGCTGGAAGGGGCCTGGCCTATCGATTAAGCAGTCCAAAACTTTTACTTTACAGATGAGGGACCTGAGGGCCAGAGAGGTGAAAGCATGTGTCCACGGGGCCATCCTGGACTGGAACCAGGACTAGAACTCGGGGCTTCTGACTCCCAGCCCAGCACTGTGCAGCTCTCTGCTTCCAGTCCCTCCTGAGCAAACCTATACCAAAAGTTTTTTGTTTCTGGGAAGAAAAATAAGGCACTATTTTGGATGCTTACCATAAAATAATCAGCTGAGTCCAGGCATTTACATAATTTGAATTTCTCAAATCATAAGTAACACCATTTGTGAGCCTTGACACTCTGGCAATCAAACTGCATGACGAGACTGGGGTCCATCCAAATATTAAATATGGGAGCAGCTTAATTTCATCTTAGTTTTTAATGTAAAGATAAATACAAACTAGGTTTTAATATTTTCTTTCCAGTGAGTTACCTTGCACACAAAAGTGCATAGACCCCACTTTGGAGATCTCTTTCCCAGAACCCCTTGTCATCCACCCAAGACAAAGGTCTCGTTTTATGGGGAGAAAATAAGAGTTAAGGCATTGGCTTGAAATCTAGAAACAAGACAGACAGAAAGGAAAAAGGCAATCTCCAGAAGATGAGGGGCAATGCCAGCAGAAATTAGAAAGCTGTCATCTAGTTAGAGATCTCTGGCTGTAGCATTTCAAGGTGTTCCTTCTGCCAGTAACTCTCTCCTGCCAGAATCGCTAAAATTGAAAGCAAAACACAAGCTGACCATGTCTGATGTGATTATGGACATGGTTGGGTCACACCAGTTTAAAACTCACAACTCCCTAGAAAATCCAAGGAAATTTTTGGATTTCCTTCTCCAAGAATACTTACTTCTCATTGTATCTGTGAAATATAATATGGCATTAAAAGGGCAACCCATATCAAGAAGTGTGCCCCACAATGTTTGGGGAACGGGGAACGGGCATCACTTTTCTTGAGCACCAGCTAAGTGCCCAATGCTATGTTAGGTGCTTTGCATACATTGTTTCATTTGGTTTCAAAAGAACTCTAGAAACAGGGAGGTACTGTGATCCCCATTTGACAGATGAAAAACTTGGTGACAGAGTGTGTGTCATGGAATCCAGATTTGTACTGGTTTGGTGGCTTTAGAAACCTGACAGCTTCTATTAAGGCTACGGTAGAAGACAGAAGAAATGGATTCCCCACTCGGTGAAAATATCTCACAGCAGATGTCCTCTGAGAGCCAGGTTTCATATGCAACCCTTGAAGCTGCCCTTTAGATCCCGCAGTGGTAAAGTGGATGAAGTGTTACCTTGGCTACGGAACAGAGCTACCCTTTCTAAACAGAGGGACATTTTGGGTACCTTGAATGATTGACTCTTAGAAAGATCATGGGCACAGGAGATGCCTCAGCAAAGCTGAGATCAGAGCTTTGGAGCCACCCTGCGACATGTTTGGGCCTCTACCTTGTCTCCTTGAAAGCATGCCTCATAGCCAGCTTCAAAGTCAGACTCCCCATGCCTGGTGTTCAGTAACAGCGGGCTTCTCATTCAAAAATTTTGCAGAGGGAATAGACTGTGACTTTCTTTTGTGACAAAGGTGCCTCAGCACAATCAGACAACTCGAATATGTTAAAAATAACCTCGCAGAAATCCTCCGAAAAAGTAGGCAAGATAGACGTCAATTGCCAAGACAGTTCCAGCTAGGGATCCACTGGAAGAATTTTTAACGTAGTTTCCAAAGTCAAACAGCATGCCACTCTCAACCCTGCAAAGTCAGAGCTGGTAGTAAATGCTGGGTTCCCTTGCTGTACTGACAGGAATGAGAGTCAAAGGCGCTGGGATAAACACACAAATTATCTCAAAGCAGTAATAGTAAAAATCATTTTATGCAAGGAATGGAGACCAACTGATACCCGCTCTCCACATTAGGTAGAAAAGAGTGTGCTCACACAGTTATGTACAAAACAGTATGCTCAATTTGGGGCAGGACAGTGAATAGAAAATAGAAGTCAACATCACCACCTCAAACAGGGCGTTGTGCTCACAAACTGCCAGCAAGACCACAAGCATATTTGCAAAAATATTTGCATGGTTTCTGGTTGCAAAAATGCTGACAGGATTTGTATGATACTCTGCTTCCAAGTGCACAAAAGTCTCTTTCTACCTGAGCCCAGAGACCCAAAATACGAAGAAAAGCAGCACCAGTACTCCTGGTATTTGTTGCTGGTCTGTGACCCCTTCTTTTCCTTGGAGTGGGGCCAAAAACACAGTATTACCTCCTAATCAAATAACCAACACCCAAAGACACCTGGGTGTGACTACATGTCAATTCAAGTTCACCGGAGTTAAAAGGAAAAGGTTTCACCGATTGTTTGTTGGTGTTTGTTGGAGGTTGGTGTGTTTAAGACACAGAAGTAGCTGCTAGCTTTGCACTAAAAAAAAAAAAAGGCACATTTCAGTTATGTTTTATTTTTTAAATTCAGTGCAGCAAAAAGAGAACAAAGGTGGCCACTCGTGGTGGCTCACACCTATAACCCCAGCACTTTGGGAGGTCGAGGCATGCGGATCACCTGAGATCAGTAGTTTGAGACTAGCCTGGCCAACATGGTGAAACCCCGTCTCTACTAAAAATACTAAAAAAAAATTAAAAAAAAAGAAAAAGAGAACAAAGATTAACAAAAAGAGAAATAGCTTGAGATGCCAAGGAAGATAAGAAGCAAATGATTTAAATTAAACATGAGGGAAACATTAAAGAAGGGAAGGAAATAAAACAACCCTAGAGATCTAAATATACAACAAAGAAAAGTTGTTTGATCACAGGGCAAGCAGTATGAATAAATCAAATACCATAAATGCTCTAAAGGAAAAAAAATAAGAAAAAAAGTTTCCTTCCAACTCCCGTTCTAAGGAAACCACAGCTCTTTTGCCAACACCCTCTAGGTTTAAAAATGTAAGTAAACCATTCAGATCCTATTGTTAAGTAAATTTTGTTTGGTGAGTGGATTTGTTTTGAGTGGCTGTGGATAAAGGCAAAGGGTGATTTTATTTTACTGGTCATTTAAAGATTTCATTCTTTTTAAAGAAAAAAATCTATGATAGTTTTACAGGATTTCAAGGCAAATTCATCAGTTTTGTTTCAAACACACCCAATGGGTGTTTCCCTTGTCTCCAAATGAAAAGCCTTAATCCACCTTTTCCTACATGTGTTTCTGCAGCATCTTCTGGCTGTGAGTTTGTACACCACTACAGAATTATTATCACTATTTCAACTCCCATGAAATGTACTACGACTGGCAGGCATATGAGTTCTGAAATTTAAAGTGCGTTACTAGAGAAACTAACACTCATGTTGGCCGCAAGGATGGACAACAATGCGAAATGCTACAGATGGTAATGGGAGGCCTAAAACAATGTGCAGTTCCTTTCTATTCTGGTTTGCCCCATTGTGTTCTGAATAGACTGAATCACTGCCCAGCTTCAGGGCCAGCCTCTGAAAGGCCCCATTGTAAGGGCTATGCTTTCCAGAGCCGAGTTAAGGTTGCTGTAGTAACCTTCACTATGAATTTCCTGACCAGTGTGATGAAAATCTCAACTGAACTGCGACAGTACTATAGCTACACACAAGACCGCGAAATAAGCTTGGGTCTGCCCATTTAGGGGGTCTTTCTTATCTCAACATAGCCCACTATCTACTACTTCAGACATCCACATTGCCAAAGAAGGGAATGAATTTCTACAAGCCAGAGCTTGAGAGGTGACCTTGTTGTATCAAGTGTCAGGGGGATCTATCCCATACGATTGGAGGTGGCAGGCAAATGGGAGTTTGTACACAAAGGGGAGGCCTCGGCTCATAAACTGTTTAAACTGTCCTGTGTGCTGGGCTGGGGAAGCCACTTTTCTGGAGTTGAGCAGGGAGACATGGGGTACCAATGGTCCGAACACCACAGGTAAGGAATAATTCTGCACTGAGTGGGAGAAAACAGTTTAGAATTCACCAAGGCACCCTTTTTATTCTGCTAGGAAAAGGAGGGCAACAGACAATCACCCCCATCTACCAGATGGAAGGCACACTGGCTTCGAATGAAACCCCCTCCCAGTTAAGTTTATTGAGGGTTCACTATCTGCCAAGCAACATTCTAAGCACTTTACTTATACTAACTCATTCAGTTGTCCCAACAGTCCATAACGTTGGCATTATTATTAACTTGAGGTCAGGAGTTTGAGACCAGCCTGGCCAACATGGTGAAACCCCGTCTCTACTAAAAATACAAAAATTAGCCAGGCATGGTGGCAGGCACCTGTAATCCCAGCTACCTGGGAGACCAAGGCAGGAGAATCGCTTGAACCTGGGAGGCGGAGGTTGCAGTGAGCCGAGATCACACCACTGCACTCCAGCCTAGGTGACAGAGTGCGACTCCCTCTAAAAAAACAAATAAAATAAAATCAATAATTTTTGTGAACTTAAAAAATACATATAAAGCTAATGAAATTCAGCTGAATCTAAAATACTAGGCCCCTAACATATGCACAGTGTTGTTTTAGGCATCACAGTGAATTCAGAAAAGGTAAATGAAGCCCTCAAAAGTTTTTTCATCTGATTTAGCAAAAACAAAACAAAACAAAACAAAAAACCCTGATATATGGGCCAGCTGTGGTGGCTCACGCCTGTAATCCCAGCACTTTGAGAGGTTGAAGTGGGTGGATCACTTGAGCCTAGGAGTTTGAGACTAGCCTGGGAAACATGGTGAAACCCTGTCTCTATTAAAAATACAGAAGTTAGCCAGGCATGGTGGCACATGCCTGTGGTCCCTGCTGCTTGGGAAGCTGAGGTGGAGAAATGCTTGAGCCTGAGAAGTCAAAGCTGCAGTGCACCGTGATTGTACCACTGCATTCCAGCCGGGGCAACAGAGCAAGACCCTGTCTCAAACAAAACAAAATAACAACAGAAACCCTGACACATATACAGAACTGATACTCAGTTCCCACTGGAAAGAGCGACTGGCTGGCATCCACCCTGATTGTTCGGTGTTCATGTTGCTAACTATTTAAACATTTTATATCACCCCTGCTCATGTTAAACAACTAGACAAACTGTAACAGTCTGAGATGGTTTGCTGTGAGTTCTATCTCATGATCATGCCCCTTAGAGGTCTCTCAGATTTTCCCGGGCCAGCTGCTTCGAAGGCAGATATCCCTCATTCTCTGAGCTCCAAAATCAGGAACAGATCTGTATAAAATTTTTGATAAATCACCTCTTATCCGGAATGTCACTACTTCCGATCCCAAATAGATTTGGACAAAGGAGCATTCCTTATTCCCAAATGTCCTACCCAAACTCCATTGAACTTGGAAATAAACAGCTTTGGATAGTGAGGGATAGCTGTGCTTGGTCACGTCATGCCATATATCACAAAATGTCCTGGAAATGCCAGTATCTTTGCCCTCTCACTTCCAATTGTCAATGGCAGCCACAGGAACTCAGGGGAGAACACAGGTCTTCTTGGCTCCCTTGCCCCTGTCGTTCTCAGCCCCCACAGGACGGGGGTTTGACTCTTCCTAATAGCCAGGGTTTCTCTTGCCCTCAGGGGAGCTCCTCCCTACCAGTCAGTAAGGTTCAAATTCCTTAGCCTAGCTCACAGCCCACTCTCCTTGCCAGTGTTATTTCCCACAATGCCTCATGCTCCTGCCACCAGTCTACCTGGGGCTCTTTGCATGGAACATCCGACCTCTGCATTTTGGTCCATGATGTTCTCACCACCTGGACCAAATATTCCTGCATGTTCAATCTACAGTCCATCCTTGAAGACCCAATGCAAATGCTACCTCTTTAAAGCCTGCAAGTTCCCAGATTATCGGTAATCTTGTCTGTCCTCTGACCCCCACTGTTGGCTTATTTATATCTCCTCTCCCTCCCTTTCTCCACTGTAAGTGACCTGAGGATGGGGCATGCCTCATCTCTGAACTCTCCTTGTCCTAATAAAGAGCCATGCACATAAGTGGCTTTATAAATGCCTGTTCAATGAAGTAATGAATGAGACAAAAATCACTAAAAGTTAAGTCATCCTAGGAGGCTTCAGGGAGATCAGATTTGAGCTAGGACTGAAAAAAGTTTAAGCATTGAATTGGGAGAGAGGAGGGAAAAAAAAGGCATTCCTGAGAGGGAAACAAGGAGAGTAAAGGCATGGACGAGGATAACAACATCGCTTGTGTTTGCACTGAGCTTTTCACCACGTGAGAACCCCCTAAAAAGACCAACTGGACTAGAAAGGCGGATTTGTGTTGAGGAAATGGTAGCCTCGGTTAAGTAGGAAAATAGAGCCGACCGAAGGAGGGCCAGGAAGGCAAGGCTGAGTACTTGGCACTAGAGACAGGAAACAGGCAGCCAAGATGGAATCGCCATCAGAGGGTGCAGCCCAGGTCATGCAGAAAAACTGTCTTCTTTCCAGAGGGAAAGAGCCCAACTACTGTAGTCAGATCCCCATCCAGCGAGAGAAAATAACGCCACCTCGCATTTGCTTCCAGTGTTTCACAACTTAGCCGTTAATCATCCCAGGAGAGTCCTAAAACAACTCTGCGAGGAGGGCGGAGAGCAGGTATAATTATCTCCGTGTTACAGCGTGGAAAGGCTGGCAAAATTCCCCTTCTGCTTTGGAGGACCCCAAAGGAGTGGTAGAGATGGGGAAGGACTGACGTGCAAATTTCCGGTCTGGCTCATCTGCTTTGGAGAACTTACCTCTGTGTATCTGTCTAGTGTAACAATGGCTATGTCACTTACTGTGGGGTTATTATGAAGCTGAGCTGTGAGTCCCTCTGTGTGCTCAATCTCGCCTACTTAGACCTAAAAAGGGGGCAGGAGGAGGGAACCAGAACCAGCAGTGGAGCTAGACTGCTTTTAACCTAGAGACAGGGAAAAAACAAACAGCTCTTTAAAAACACAATTTCTAAGCATACTAAAGGGTAGCAATTCCAGCCTAAAAGCCTGTCAGCTTAGTAATGCACCACCCTAAAGAAAGGGCAAAATTATCAAGGCATAGAAAAGCAAGAGACATCACGCTGTGGATGAAGGACCCTGCTCCATGCCAACTTCTAAGTAACACGAGGAATTACAGTAATCCAGCGCACAGCAATTTCCCATTTTAACTGACGTTTCCTGTTTTCTATGCTGGGCATCATAAGGATATTCAGAACCAAACACAGGGTTCACAGGCTGTCCCTTCACTGGGGTACATTCTTTTCTGTTCACTCACCAAATTGTGTGCAACATTACAAACCAAAACAGATCTGTTTTCCTACTGACCTCAAACTGTGGCCACCATTACTGTTGCTGAGAAAATTCTTGGCTCTGCAGGGCAGAGCTGGGACTCTTACCAACACAGGCCAGCATGAAGGCCTAGGGAGAACAGCTCATTTGCCCAGCAGTTCCCTGGGTCTAATTGCCCATGAAACACAGTCGGGACGTGCTGGTAGGTGTCTCTCTGCAGGCACTGTCCACATCAACTGGAGTGACTTGATTTTGGAGCAAGGGTGAGGGGCAGAGGGGATGGAGACCTCTTCCAGTCCTTTTAGTGACTGCTGATCCATCCCAGAGTAAAGGAGACAATTGGGTTTTCTGTTTGTTTTGTGTTTGAGTGCAGGATAATGAAGGTAGGGCTGTTTAAACCATCTATTTTTAAATTCAACATAACAGTTACACAAATATACAAAGAATTCACATACTTTTTTTTTTTTTTTTTTTGAGATGGAGTCTCGCTCTGTCGCCCAGGCTGGAGTGCAGTGGCATGATGTTGGCTCACTGCAAGCTCCGCCTCCCGGGTTCACGCCATTCTCCTGCCTCAGCCTCCCGAGTAGCTGGGACTACAGGCGCCCGCCACCATGCCCAGCTAAATTCTTTTGTATTTTCAGTAGAGTTGGGGTTTCACCATGTTAGCCAGGATGGTCTCAATCTCCTGACCTCATGATCCACTCGCCTTGGCCTCCCAAAGTATTGGGATTACGGGTGTGAGCCACCGCGCCTGGCCAGGAAATTTAACATTGATAGAATACTTTTTATACAAGTCAATATTCTAATTTTATTATCCCAATAATGTCCTTTATTACTTATTTTTTCCCTTGGTGCAGGATCATGTAGCACATTTGTCAGAATTTTTTTTTTTTTTTTTTTTTTAAGACAGGGTCTCACTCTGTCACCCAGGCTGGAAAGCAGTGGCACGATTTCAGCTCACTGCAACCTCCACCTCCTGGTTCAAGTGAGTCTCCTGCCTCAGCCTCCTGAGTAGCTGGGATTACAAGTGCACACCACCACACCCAGCAAATTTTTTTTTTTTTTTTTTTTTTTAGTAGAGATGGCGTTTTTGCCATGTTGGCCAGGCCAGTCTCAAACTCCTGACCTCAGGTGATCCACCCGCCTCAGCCTCCCAAAGTGCTGGGATTACAAGTGTGAGCCACTATGTCTGGCTTTTTAAATTTTTATTATTTTTTTGAGACAGGGTCTTACTCTTGTGGCCTGGGCTGGAGTACAATGGTGCGATCAGGGCTCACTGCCACCTCGACCACCTGGGCTCAAGTGATCCTCCCACCTCAGCCCTGGAGTAGCTGGGACTACAGGTGTGCACTACCATGCCCGGCTAATTTTTTTTTTTTTTTTTTTTTTTGAGACGGAGTCTTGCTCTGTCGCCCAGGCTAGAGTGCAGTGGCGCAATCTCGGCTCACTGCAAGCTCCGCCTCCCGGGTTCACGCCATTCTCCTACCTCAGCCTCTCCAAGTAGCTTGGACTACAGGCGCCCGCCACCACACCCGGCTAATTTTTTTGCATTTTTAGTAGAGACGGGGTTTCACCGTGGTCTCGATCTCCTGACCTCGTGATCCGCCCTCCTCGGCCTCCCAAAGTGCCGGGATTACAAGCGTGAGCCACTGCGCCCGGCCGGGCTAATTTTTATGAATTTTAGTAGAGATGAGGTCTCACTATGTTGCCCAGGTTGGTCTTGAACTCCTAAGCTCAAGTGATCCTCCCGCCATGGCCTTTGAAAGTGCTGGGATTATAGGCATGAGTTTTCGTTTGTCTTTTATGATGGTGACATTTTAAACAGTTCAGGCAAGTTATTTTATAGAATTTCCCTCCATTTGAGTTTGCCTGATATTTGTCATAATTAGATTCATCTTTTACATTTTTGGCTAGAATTCTAGGCAAATAATTTTGTGTCCTTCTCAGGGCGTGACATCCAGAGGCACATGATATTTGTAGGTGATATTCATTTTTATCATTTGGTTAAGTATTGTCCAATTTCCCCACTGCGTAATTTTTCCTATTATAAATGCAAAGTGATTTGTGGTGAGATACTTTTGAGACTATGTAAATACCCTGTTCCTCATCAAACCTTAAGAACTGACTGAAAAAATTTACATTTACAAATCTAGTTATTTGGTACCCTGGGGAAATGTATTAAACTCCGAAACTGAGTTTTTCAGACAGTGAAGGGCTATGGAGCATGTGTTTGGGCTTCTTAGATACATGACTTCCTCACAGCCCGCTGAGTTCCAGAGAGGCTGAGGTTGCCAGATAGCTGCGCCCTGATCTGTGATGCTGCGTTCTACCTCCACAAGGTGTGAAATCATGCATTCCTGGAAGCTGAACTGAAAACCGGAACTATGAGTCAAGGTGATTCTTAATGGCCCAGACAGCACTGTGGGAAGAGGCAAACCAGGAAATCAGGTCTGTCCATATGCAAAGCTGCTATGTGTGGATGTTCACGTCTGGTTTCCTCCCTCAGGGTGCCTGTGAGCCTCACCCCTGCTCCAATCCTGTTCCCCCTCTCTTCCTTGGCTACAGTGGCATTAAATAAGAACCTATTTAAAGGGTAGAAATGGAAGGAGTTCTTTTAGACCAGATCGCTTAAATCCAGGTGAGGACTGGGGGTAAAGGACAACATGAGTGAAAAGGATGGAGTCCAACCATTCAGTTCAAAGAGGTTGCCAACATCTGTCCTTGAACCACAAAGAGGAAAGTTCTTCTCTATGCCCAACCTTTGATTCCAGCTATTCTTGTTTCCACAGGGGAATCTGCGGCCACCTGGGATAGCCATCAAGCATTTTCTTTTTGCTAAAAATTATTGTGTGGAAATATTACCTCAGATGACTTTGTTATACAAGAACCACCACTTCCAAAACTACAGCGACTGGGATAGATCCTCAGGAAAAAGGCCTGGTCTCTATAGCAAATTATCACAGACATGAAGGCCAGTGAGCTTATTCAGAGGCCAAAGATTCTTGCTCTGTCAATATTACAGCCACATGTTTTACAAGCCTGGAGTCCATTTCTGAAAGGTATATGTGTAGGTTCGTGATTTTAATATTAATAGCTACTGCTGACACATCACTGGAAAAACACAGGTTTTCCATTTTGACGGTAAAAGGTTTACATTTAGGATTCATTTATCCCTCCCTTAGCTTGAGTAATGAGATACAAATTATTGGTAGTGTACTCCAAAATTCTTCAGGATTCATAAACACAAACAGGAATTGGCAATAACAGTAATTACAGGGATGGCATTTTTTAAATAGCCGCCGCACTCTTGTGGTTTTTTTTCCTGAACTGCATCCTATATTTTTCATTTATTCAATCATTCACTGATTCAGTCATTTAACCTAGTCAACAAAACTTTTGCTAGGCCTTGGGGATAGGATGATGTTTTAAAAAGATACAAAGGTTTACAAATTAATTACTTAAGTATGCATTTATAGTTCCATTGTGAAGAAATGGGCTTTGTTGCCATAACATTCAATTCTTTCATCTTCTAAAAATCCTGAGTGAGCTATGAAGAAAAAGAATATAAATGCAATTCACTCGTAAGTGTGAAATATTACCCCTGGCTACCAGGTAAGCTGAGAAGACTGTGAGTTCACACAAATCATTGATCTTTCTTCACAACTGAATCCTAACCCGATGACCCCATTTAAAGAAACTCTGTAGTTTCATTTTAGAAACATCAGCCCAAATTCTGACAATAATTAGCTCTAATCATCATTTATGCCATTTAAATTAAGTTGATTAGATTTTCCCTAACAATTTTCCACTCAGAAGTTGCTTTTTTAAAAATCTCAATGCCCAGCTGTGAGACGCACAAATTTGGTGTGAGGTATGTGATACCATCTCCTATCTGGCAAAGGTTTTAAATATCCTAACTGGAACCCCTAAATCTTTAATGTAATGTAAGATCTCCGTGAGGTATACTTTGTCACCAATGAGAAGCTAAAAGGGCATTTGAGCAACTGTTCACCACAAACCAGTCAGCTACTTTATAATTTATCATCTGGTGAAGTCTGAAGAGCCTGGGCTTTGGGCCCTCTTGAATCTCTTCTAGATGAAAATCTTGGGCAGTTCTTCCCAACCAGCATGCCTGGCAATGAATGCCAGTCCCTGGGAAAAGGCTGAAGGGGTGCTGGGTTTTCCTGTTCCCATGGCTCTGCCTGCCCAGCACACACACACACACACACACACAGCCATTCCCTTTTCTGAGTCTTTATTGGCAAAGATACTTCTAGAGGCTTAGAACCACTGGACACTCCCACAAACTTATCCTCAGACACCCACCCTCCCCACCCACCGCTACTTCCCCACTCTGCCCGCTCATTCTCAGACCTAAGCACAAGAGGAAGTGAGTCTACCCATGATGCGGTCACACTTTTTGAAACCTGGAAGTGGGCCACATGTTGTAAAAGGAAGCTGAACGCTGGTGCACTGATCTAGAAACCTGTGATCGCCTTCTAGCTATAAATCTTCCGGGGTTCCCATTAAAAAAGAAATTCCCAAACTGCCCCTCTTTGGTTGGAGGTATGATTATGAAAAATCCTGACAGGCTTTCTTGAAGGGCTCACAGGCTAGCTCTAAGAAGCTAGCCAAACGATAAAATCACAACCATAACAAACTGTTGGAGGAGGGAGCTTATTGTACATCATTTTTTTTTTTTTTTGAGACAGAGTCTTGCTCTGTTGCCCAGGCTGGAGTGCAGTGGCACCATGTCAGCTCATTGCAACCTCTGCCTCCCATGTTCAAGAGATTCTCCTGCCTCAGCCTCTGGAATAGCTGGAATTACAGGCGCATGCCACCATACCTGGCTAATTTTTGTATTTTTAGTAGAGATGGTGTTTCACCACGCTGGCCAGGCCAGTCTTGAAATCCTGACTTCACGTGATATGCCTGCCTTGACCTCCTAAAGTGCTAGGTGTGAGCCACCGCACCTGGCACATTTGTTTTCCTTTTTAAATTTTATCAGTGGCAGCCTCTGAATCCTCAAGATGTACTAAAAATGTCTCCTTAATTAATGTATCCATCCTCTTTTGAGGAAAATGTGGATTCAACAATAAGAATGTATCTTTACATCTGAGCATTTAAAAATAGATTAATTCCCCCGTTTATACTATAACAACTTGTAGTCACCAAAATTTCCCTTCTCTTTTCCTCAGAAATGTCCTCATTCCCAGGAAATTTTACCCCAGTCTGCTGGGAGCAGGTACATCTCTGTGCAATCCTGAAATCCAGCCTCCTTCTGAGATGCCCTCATCCCCTCACAGACTCAACAGCCCTGCCTTAGGTGAAAGCACCTAGGACCCTCAACTGTGTCTCCTGGGCTAATGCCCGAAGGCTATAATGTTTAATTGACAAGATCTTCTTGGATGCTGAGAGGAATAAAGTCAGTCAGTAACAATGACTCTCCTCGGTCCTTGAGGCAGCTTTATTGTGGCTAAGTCCATATTCTGCCATGACCTGGCAGAGAGAAGAGGCTTAGCACTGGAGCCTGAAGAGCGGACTCCAAATTCCTCTTCTGCGACTTACTACCGGCTGGGTGGCCCAGGTGATTCTCTTAAACTCTTTTGTTTCCAACCTCACAGGGTTGACTTCCAAGATAGAGAAAGGGAAAGCTAACCTGAAGATGTCATATCAATGAGTTATTTTGATAACATCAAGAGATCATCTGCGATACTACTGATTCGTTTTTCCTAACATATACCCTCATCCTAATTGCTACACACTCAAATAACTTACCTTTCCCGGCCCTCAAACCTATTTTCAAACTAATGCAAACAGAACACCTAAATAAAGGTAGGCTCATCCCCTGCCTGGCAGAACTAAAGCCTCTGTTGGAGGTAATAAGAACATGGGGTCTGGCCAATTCTCAGGAAAGTCCCAGGAACCATGAGCATCAGATGTGGGGAGAAAAAAGGCAGGAAAAGTTAGAAAGAGTACACCTTGAGGCTAACAGAAACCAGCGCGCCAATGAGGGGATCAGTTTGTGACTCAAGTAAGATTTAGGGACATGTCCAAATAACGAAGGCACTATCCTAAATGTCTTGAGAAAAAAGGCACCCCAAAATAGAACTTCTATATGATCACAGACATTAACATGCCATCTTGAAATGGCAACATACTGCGAAAGAATGCTGACAAGCTGAGAGGTGGGGCAGTGTGTTGGGTAGACAAGGCCAGTATTTAGAAGTCAGACCACCTTAGCTGGGTGACCACTGCAGTCACTTAAGGCCGCTTAGTCTCACCTTCCTCATCCATGACAAGGGTGCCACAATCTAACTCATGAGGCCAGGAGGAAATGTGCTGTGTCTAGGACTCATCTGTATTATTGGATTTCACACGTTGTCTTGACCTTAATTAGACATAACACAACTGATTTTTTTACTAGGCGCCGCATGCCACCCGAGCAAAGAAATCTGTCTCTTTTTCTCTGAATCTCCAGAGTCCATTTAACACAGCGCCTGACACGCCTTGGGGCTTGATCAATTTTATTCCATTTACAAGTGAAAAATGAGGTGTAAAGTAATACATTATAAACTCTGAAACACTATATAAATTATACAAATATGTTAAAAATTATTGAAAGTAAATAAAAGACACTTGCCAATTTAGAAGCTAAAAATGGCATTGGAAGGTAAGGACTGGTAAAGCTGTCTCCATTCCGCCCAGGGGAGAAGGACATTTTGACCAGGGCACCTATGAATACAATCTCTTAGGCCAAGGCATCTCTGGAGTGGAGAAAGGAAACTTTCAGTTGTTGTCTGGTGAGAATACCCCTCAGAATCACTCCAAGCCACCTACCTATTAACTGGTTCCCACACAGAAGAAAATGTAATGCCTGGCTGGTATTTTGAGAAGACAGCTTGGCAGGTGAGTTCCATGCTGCAAATAAAGTCTTCAACTTCAGACCCTCATCAAGTCTAAATTTGATTGGTAGAATTAGATGTCAGCTTGATAAAATCCATCATCTAAAATGCAAAAGCCAGCCTGGGCAACATGGCAAAACCCTGTCTCTACCAAAAATACAAAAATTGGCCAGGTGTGGTGGTGGCATGTGCCTGCGGTTCTAGCTACTTGGGAGGCTGAGGTGGGAGAATCACTTGAGCCAGGGGGTTGAGGCTGCAGTGAGACGGGATCATGCCATAGTCCTTCAGCCTGTGCAACACAGTGAGACCCTTTCCTAGCTACTCGGGAGGCTGAGGCAGGAGAATTGCTTGAACCCGGGAAGCAGAAGTTGCAGTGAACCGAGACCGTACCACTGCACTCCAGCCTGGGTAATAGAGTGAGACTCTGTCTAAAAATAAAGAAAGAAAGAAATCAAAAGGAAGAAAGAAAAAAAGATAAATAAATAGATACATAAAATGCAAAAGCAAGAGGCAACAGTGCCTTCCAGATCTCTCCTTGGAGTAAGCAGCATAATCCCACAGCGAGATGGTATCTGCGAGTAGTGGCACTGAAGTATGATCATCTCGAATTTGCCCCTCTACCTGGCTCACAAATGTGACAGGGAAAGGCAGCAGCACAAAATATCAGGCACAGTGACTGGACACAAAACCATTGCTCAAAAGCAACTTGTTCTACTGAGTCGGCAGTGTAGGACTCTCTCCTGATAAAATCAACAACAACAACAGGAATATAATGGCCCCTTTCCTGGATATATGGCCTTTCGCAGTTCAGAGTTTCCATACACATTAAAGTGATGCCTGGAAGTATCAGGCAGGCGTCTCTATTTTCATTTTCTTTTCTTTTTTTTTTTTTTTTTTAGAGGGAGTTCCGATCTTGTCACCCAGGCTGGAGTGCAATGGTGTGATCTTGGCTCACTGCAACCTCTGCCTCCTGGGTTCAAGCGATTGTCCTGCCTTAGTCTCCCTAGTAGCTGGGATTACAGGCATATACCACCACGCCTAGCTAATTTTTGTATTTTTAGTAGAGATGAGGTTTCACCATGTTGGTCGAGCTGGTCTCAAACTCCTGACCTCTGGTGAGTCATCTGCCTTGGCCTCCTAAAGTGCTGCGATTACAGGCGTGAGCCACTGCGGCCGGCCTATTTTCTTTTTCTATATGAGAAAGGTGAAGGTCAGGTATGTGGCCAAGGTCACATATAAAGCAAAAGGCAGAGCTGGGTTCCTACGCTACTGTTTCAGTTGGCCTCTTTCCATCTCTTCACAAAACTGACATGATGGTAACCCTGGATTAACTGGAGCTGAAATATGTCTTGGTGCTAGAATTTCCCTTTAGACCTCCAAAGCCCAGTGACATTTTTATAGGTGCCGCTAGAAAAAGGGGCTTTCTTCTAATTATTTAGGTATGACACAAAATAAATCATGTCATCTTTGCCTTCTTTTTTCTCCTTTCAAATGGATGTTGCATCATGGATTCAGCATAACTTTTTTTTCAAGGGGGCTCTGCTGAAACTATGCTCTGTTGCATCCTTAGCCTGTGATCTGGTTAGGGCAGAAATGCCCGGGGATCAGGCTCTTGGTTCAAATTACCCTCCCTAGTACAGGTAAGTGGGACCTAAGACTGCAAAACTATTTACTGTTGTCAATTAAGCTATAAAATAAGCTATTCATTGACCTTGGCTCAAATCAAATCCTAGAAAATGGAATTTGTCTTTACTCTGTCATAATCAAAATTATGGGTCCTACGGGAAACTTTTTTGTGTCTGTGCTCAGAAAAAAATATGAAGTGGCTTTGCTTTGTCTCTATTTACCATGGTTTCACCATGACCTTGTCCAAGGTTGGTGCTCTGTGAGACGGCTTATGGCCAACAGGAAGACAACATGGCCGAGCTGTGAGCACCTGACCAGCGTCGAGCAACACTGTGAACGAGTGGTGTCCAGTGTCCACTGTCACCAGTTCCTGGAGGTCAGGGCTTGCTTTCTTCTTTCTCAAACAACTGCCTCTAAGCAGCGTTCATATCTAGCAGAATGTCAAAGAAGATCATTCCACAATTTATTTATTATTTATTTATCTATCGAGATGGGGTTTCACTCTGTCGCCCAGGTTGGAGTGCAGTGGCGTGATCTCGGCTCACTGCAACTTCTGCCTCCCGGGATCAAGCAATCCTCCTACCTCAGCCTTCTAATTAGTTGGGCCTACAAGCACGCGCCACCATGCCCAGCTAATTTTTTGTATTTTTAGTAGAGATGGAGTTTTGCCATGTTGCCCAGGCTGGTCTCGAACTCCTGAGCTCAAGTGATCCACCCACCTCAGCCTCCCAAAGTGCTAGGATTACAGCCATGAGCCACTGCGCCCAGTCTATTCCACAATAACTTAAATGAAACTTCTACTTAGAGAAACCAAAAATACAGCCAGTATTAAACTGCCCCTTGAACTCCCCAGCAGATGAGATAAACCCTGAGTCACAACTTTCTTGCCTGACTTGTCTCTTCCTCTATTCAGATTTCCTCCCATCTGAACCATTGGCTCATGGACAGACAGAGGTTGATCTGTGACAGCAACTGTGAGCTGTGCTTCCTTTCTTTGAGTTATAAAATCTCGGGCTTTTTATTGGGCACACAGTTACCCAGAATAAAGAATTCACTCCCAGCCTACCATGCAGTTTAGATGTGGCCAGGTGACATAAGTGGAAGGGGTATATTCAAGTTCTAGGACATTCAAAATTAGGAGGTCTTGATCAGAGCTTCACTGGGGGCCCATAAGGATGAGGACAGACCAAGGCCATACCCTAAGGATGGCAGAGCAGGAAAACCAGACAACTGCAGAGCTACACAGCAGCCTTGAACTCCCTCCATCCAGAATGTTAAGTGGGAGAGAAATAAACACACGCGACAGTAACCACCAATAAAACTCCCTCATAATTACAGCTGCATATTCTCAGGTAGGCATTTTTCTATTTAAGTGCAATAAAATTAAATTCAACCTCAGAAGTTTTTCTGTGGCACCAGGTTTACACAAATCATTTGCAATTAAATCCCTTTGCACTGTGTTAGTACTCACTTCTCAGAATCCAAAATAAGGGAAAAATCTGTTGTAGATTATTACATGTACATTATTATAGATTACCTTATTGTATATTGCTGTGCTAATTGTTTTACGAGTATATTTATGGTCTTTTCCATTACATAGACTATTTCTAGTTTTCACCTTTTTGTCTTACTCTTTCTTTCTCAATAGACTAGGGCACATTAATGAGAGCATAAAAGATACTGAACAAGTATCTGTTTTAATGAGCATTTAAAGACTATAATGTAATCATATTGTAACCTTTCTCCTTCATTCACTCACTCCTCATCCTCGTGTGAGATACTCAGGTTGTGGATGGAGGAAAATATATGCCTCAGCTAAATGGCAAATTGCCATGGGGTTGCTCCACAGGTTGGCAAAACCTCAAATGCTAAATTCGTGAGTGCCAAGGGTTTAAAATGCCTTTATTTGTGAAAGGTCTCAAAGGACTTTGTTCATTGTTGATTCATCATATCCCTTAGGTTTGCAAAACCATTTGCAATTTACAAAGTACTTTCACACTCATCATCTCAGTCCTTGGAGTCAGGCTGGCTATTAGGGACTGACATGTTATCAACAAGGAGCCAAGATGGTGAGGCACGCCTGGTGCTCATGCTCATGAGTTGCTCATGATGTCACTCGTCTCAAAAACCTGGTGCGTGAACGGCCCTTTGGGTTACTTTCCTGGTCTCCCTCTTATGAGCAGCGTTACAGCAAGCGTTCTCATTCCTGTATCTTTGCAGCCTTGAGCTAACACTTCTGTGGGATGGACTTCAACGTGGAACCGCTGGTCAGAGACTTGAGAATGGGATGCAAGCAGATAGGGGCACTGGGAAAGTCCTCCTGGCAGGAAAATGAAGGAGAGCACCAAAGCATGAAGTACAGGAGGCAGGCCTATCGAGATCATCATTTCCAGCTTTTATTTAGCTGAAAATGTAGGCTATTGCTTCCCAGCTTCAGAGTGAAACTAAGTCCAAGGGGACATCACCCAGGGAGCTGCTGGTATGGCCTAGGCATTGGAACTCTCCGGGCATCTCCAGTGGGACATGAGCATAGGCTAGCTCACCAGATCCCTCAGCAGCTGCACCAACACCTTGGGCCCGGGGAGGACGAGGTTCCACACAGTCGTTTTTTATTGGAAGGAGAACACGCGGGAGCTTTGGCTTACAGACAACAGCAGCTGGGCTGCTGGGGCTGGCCACCATGGGAAAGGGACAGAGCAAGAACCAGATTCTGTCAACTTTAATCTACGTTAATCCTGCTTATAATTCTGACATTTCCTTCCCACCTTCACTCTCAGGGTTTGCTTCACAGACTCTAAGACCCCTCATCTAGCTATTTGGGTGAGTATATTATTTTTAAATGATTCCAATGAGTTTAGTTTTTGTTTTTTGTTTTTGGTTTTGTTTTTTTTAAGATGGAGTTTCGCTCTTGTTGCCCAGGATGGAGTGCAATGGCGCGATCTTGGCTCACCGCAAACTCCACCTCCCAGGTTCAAGCCATTCTCCTGCCTCAGCCTCCCGAGTAGCTGGGATTATAGGCATGCACCACCACGGCCGGCTAACTTTGTATTTTTAGTAGAGACGGGGTTTCTCCATGTTGGTCAGGCTGGTCTTGAACTCCTGACCTCAGGCAATCCACCCACCTCAGCCTCCCAAAGTGCTGGGATTACAGGCCTGAGCCACCGCGCCTGGCTCCAGTGAGTTTAAAACAAATCCTTGGGGCTGGCGCAGTGGCTCACGCCTGTAATCCCAGCACTTGGGGAGGCCAAGGTGAGCGGATTACTTGAGGTCAGGAGTTCAAGGCCGTCCTGGCCAACATGGTGAAACCCTGTCTCTACCAAAAAAAAAAACAAAAAAAACAAAAATTAGCCAGATATGGTGGCATGCATCTGTAGTCCCAGCTACTCGGGAGGCTGAGGCATGAGAATCACTTGAACCCAGGAGGCAGAGGTCACAGTAAGCCAAGATCATGC
Organism: Nomascus leucogenys; assembly: GCF_006542625.1. Classification (NCBI taxonomy): domain Eukaryota; kingdom Metazoa; phylum Chordata; class Mammalia; order Primates; family Hylobatidae; genus Nomascus; species Nomascus leucogenys. The sequence goes on from NC_044386.1 coordinate 78,539,197, forward strand.
CACTGCACTCCAGCCTGGGTGACACAGTGAGACTCTGTCTCCAAAAAAAAAAAAAAAAAAAAAAAGTCTGGGCACGGTGGCTCACGCCTGTAATCCCAGCACTTTGGGAGGCTGAGGTGGGCAGATCACCTGAGGTCAGGAGTTCGAGACCAGCATGGCCAACATGGTGAAACCTCATCTCTACTAAAAATACAAAAATTAGGCTGGGTGCAATGGCTCACGCCTGTAATCCCAGCACTTTGGGAGGCCAAGGCGGGTGGATCACCTGAGGTCAGGAGTTCGAGACCAGCCTGGCCAACATAGCAAAACCTCATCTCTACTAAAAATACAAAAATTAGCCAGGTGTGGTGGCTCACACCTGGAATCCCAGCTACACGGGAGGCTGAGGCAGGAGAATCACTTGAACCCGGGAGGTGGAGGTTGCAGTGAGCTGAGATCGTACCACTGCCCTCCAGCCTGGGTGACAAAGCAAGACACCATCTCAAAAAAAAAAAAAAAAAAAAAAAATTAGCTGGGCATGGTGGCAGGTGCCCCTAATCCCAGCTACTCAGGAGGCTGAGGCAGGAGAATTGCTTGAACCCAGGAGATGGAGGTCACAGTGAGTGGTAATTGTGCCATTGCACTTCAACCTGGTGACAAGAGCAAAACTCCATCTAAAAAAAAAAAAAAAAATCCTCTAGAGGGATTTGTTTGTTATTTATTTATTATGTATTTATATTTTAGCCCCAGAGAGGCAGAATGGCAGAAAGAGCTCTGGGCCTCAAGGAGAGTCAGAAAACCTGTTCGATTAGCTGGGCGTGGTGACACATGCCTGTGGTCCCAGCTACTTGGGAGGCTGAGGTGGGAGGATAGCTTGAGCCTGGGAGTTGGGAAGCTACAGTGAGCCATGATCACACCACTGCACTCCAGCCTGGGTGACAGAGTGAGATCTTGTCTCTAAAAATAAATTAAAAGAAAAAAACCTGGAAGAAAGAAGAGAAGGAAGATTGATGGGGAGGGAGAAAAGGGATGACTGTGTACTATGCACTAGCTCTGGGCCCGGCACCTTACATACATTAACTGATGTCTATCCTCAGAGTAATGCTGTAAGAATGGTGTTGGTGCTCCATTTACTGAAAAGAAAATGAAGCTTCCGTAAGTTAAGTGTCTCCTCACAATACCACAACCCCCAAAAAAGCAACTAAAACAACAACAAAAAACAGGACTTGAATTTTCTGACTTGTCAAAGGACTTTCCATTGTTCCAAGATTGTTGTGTAAATTAAACAGATGCAAAAACTGTTTACTAAATGCTACTGAAGAGTGACAGAACATCATGACGGTGATGCCAGGACCTGCAACACAGGTTCACTAAGAACTTTTGAGTCTCCCTGGAAGTCAGCCAGCTGTGTATGCTCAGGCTGGATGAAGGCCCTAGAACTGCCTTGTGAGAAGTCCACTCAGCAGGGCAGTAGCTGCCATTCCCTGAGACATCTACATTCCGTTTAGAGAAATCTTCCCAGAAAGGCCAATGTGTGTCTTTCTCCCTTTAAAATATCTTTATTCACATGCATTTCTAAGGTTGCCCCTCAGTTTCTTCCATATCATTTTCACCTTTTTAGCCTTCTTGGCAGCACATAAAGCATAACTTAAGTGGGTAGAGACAAAGAGAAACTTGTCTGGATAGGCCTTCGTATATACTGATAGGGATTATATACCCCACCACCACATTTGTAAATAGGCTAAGAATCACCCTTGATCCTTCCTCTCACTACATCAGATCTTAGTGGTTCTACTTCAGACCCCCCCTTCGACTACTCCCCTTTCCTCTCTGTTCTCACGGCCACTGCCTTACTTAAGGTCTCCTTATTTCTCACCTGCAATAGCGCCCTAACTCATCTTTTTGGTCTGTTCCCCACAGCCTGCTGCTTTGGTCCTGTGCACCTTCCCTTCATAATTACTTAAGTGAGCTGCTACTATTACTTACTCCAGGTCCAGGCAGCTTCCTAGCCCTCACCAAGAACACATGACACTGCCAAGTTGGCCAGCTTGAGTGTGGCAGCAAGCCCACTGCCCCCTTGAGTCCTAAAATGATAAGGTGCAGCGAAGTGTGTATCTGTTGTGGGTTGCACTGTGTTGCCTCCAAAAAAGATATGTTGAAGTCCTAGGCCACAGTATCTGTGAATGTGACCTTATTTGGAAATAGTCTTTGCAGATAGAATCAAGTTAAGATGAAGTCAGCAAGGTGGACCTTAATCCAAGATAACTCATGTCCTTCAAGAAGAGAAGAGACCCTGAAACAGACACAGGGAGAAGGTCATGTGATGATGGAGGCAGAGATTGGGGCGACACAGCCACAAGCCAAGGAATGCCAAGGCTGGCCAGCAACACTAGAAGCTGAGCAAAAGCATGGAACAGAATCTCCCCAGCCTTCAGAAGGAGCATGGTCCTGATGCCGATGCTGATTTTGAATCCTAGCCTTCGGAATTGTGAGAGAACACATTTCTGTTGTTTTAAGCCACCAGTTTATAGCAATTTGTTAAGGCAGCCCTAGGAAATGAATTATAGTATCTAAAGAAAGGTGGGAAGGGCTGACCACCAAGATGAAAGAAGCCTTCGTGCCCAAATTCCTCTACTTCACGAAGTTGCCTTTGGTAGTTTCATATATATACTCTGTAAGAAGCTAGTGGTCTCAGAATTATGGTTCTAAAGAACAAATGTGATTTTGTTAAAAACCTCCACTTTCTGTAGGACAAATTCCAAGCAAGCCCTTAGTGTGCCATGTAAGCCCTCTCAAGTCTGGCCCCAACCTACCTGTCCCATGTACTCATGTACTCATGATCATCTTCCCCCTCCACCTCCCTGCCTGCATGCTGACCTCCAGCCATCACTCTGCCCTGGAGTCCAGCGACTGATTCTCACGCACAGTAGACAACAGGCATGGTCAAGGCAACCATCCAGGGTGGCCCTGGATGTCCATTATAACGAGCAAAACCACAAGGTCCTTACTCTAGAACAGCAGTCCCCAACCTTTTTGGCACCAGGGACAGGTTTTGTGGAAGACAATTTTTCCATGACGGTCGTAGGAGTGGAATGGTTTCAGGTTGAAACTGTTCCACCTCCCATCATCAGGCATTAGATTATAACAAGGAGCACATCACCTAGGTCCCTCACATGTGCAGTTCATAACAGTGTTCGTGCTCCTATGAGAATCTAATGCCACCACTGATCTGACAGGAGACAGAGCTCAGGCAGTAATGCTCACTCATCCACGCTTACTTCCTGCTGTGCATCCCAGTTCCTAAAAGGCCACAGACCATATCGCCCAGGGGTTGGGGACCCCTGCTCTAGAAGACCAGAAGTTTGGGCAATTCTGAAGCAGGCAGAAGGACCTGCAGCTTTGGGCACAGAAATCACAGGAGTTTACCATATAAAAAGCATAAAGCATAATTTGGTGGGTATCTCCGGCACTATATATAAGGCAATCTCAGTTGGTGTTACAGGCAATGTTATGGTTTAAACGTGCCTTCCAAAGTTCATGTGCTGAAAACTCAATCCCCAATGTAACAGTGCTGAAAGGTAGAAAAAGGGGGAACCTTTAAGAAGCGACTAGGTCATGAGGACTCTGCCCTCATGAATATGTGGATGCTGTTATTGTGGGAGTGCGTTTGTTTTAAAAGTGAGTGTGGCCCTCTCTTGCTATCTCTCACACACTTCCTCACTCTTTCTCGTGCACGCTCTTGCCATGTGATGCCTTCTGCCGTGTTGAAGCAGCAAGAAGGCCCTCACTAGATGCAGCCCCTCGATCATGAACTTCCCAGCCTCCGGGACCAGGAGAAATAAAATTCCTTTTCATTATAAATTACCCAGTCTATGGTATTCAGCTATAGCAAACCAAATGGACTGCAACACTCAGCAATGTTATTTTCTCTCTTAATTCACTTTGAACTTTCATCACAAAATAAATAATTGAGTCCTGTGCTTGGCTCTGTGCTAAGTACAAGAACACACAGAAGAGCATCTAAGGGCTGGTCACATTCATAAATCAAATCAGTTCAGTCTAGTTGGGAAAAGAATTACCATGCATCAATCTGAGCATAATACAAGGCAACAAAAGAAATTTTAGGGTTTCATTTTTACAACTGAAAGAGTTCAGAGAAGAGAAAAGATCTGTGTGCACCGGTCAGGAAAGGTTCCGTGGAGGAAGAGGAACTTGGGCCGAGCCTGGAGGAAGCAGAGGACTCAGCCACTGGGAGGAGGGGGACTTTCCAGGGACAACACAAATGAAGAAACAGAAGCATAAAGGAGCAGCTGTCACTACTGCTGTGAAAAACCTTGTGTTTACAGCACCATTCTTTGTTTTTTAAGAGACAGAATATTGCTTTGTCACCCTGGCTGTTACAATGGCATCATAGCTCACTGCAGCTTCAAACTCCTGGGCTCAAGCCATCGTCCTGCCTCAGCCTCCCAAAGTGCTGGGATTAGGCGAGAACACCATCCTTGATTATGCTAGTTCACAAAATGAGGCCCCCAAAACAGCAGCATCAGCAACACCAGGAAACTTGTTAGAAATGCAAAGTCTTGCCTGGGCGCAGTGGCTCATGCCTGTAATCCCAGCACTTTGGGAGGCTGAGGCAGGCAAATCACGAGGTCAGTGAACCCCCATCTCTATTAACACAGTGAAACCCCATCTCTACTAAAAAAAAAAAAAAATACAAAAAATACAAAAAATACAAAAAATTAGCCGTACATGGTGGCACACCACCTGTAGTTCCAGCTAATCGGGAGGCAGGAGAGTCGCTTGAACCCAGGAGGCAGAGATCACGCCATTGCACTGCAATGTCTTGGGCCCCACCCCAAACCTGCTAAATGAGATGCTCTGGGCATGGGGGTGGGGCCCAGCAATCTGTGCTTTAACAAGTCCTCCCGTAGATTTTGGTGCTGGCTAAGGCTTTTGAGAACCACTGCTTTAGTGAGAAGACTTATAAATAAGTTTATAATTATTCCTACAGAAGAAACATTGAAATAATCTCCAACTAGATTTCATTTAGCTCTTGATATAACCCAAATGGAGGTCCACATGAAGGCAGAGTCAGTTTATGGACATATGTACCCCCCCAACACACACACAGACCAAATCAGCCACCTGACTGCCAGGAAGCAACTGTTAATACGCATCTGAAGGATATTTGGAAAAATTCATTATTTAAGGAAGCAACACAGGTCTGATGCCATGGTTCTATGGGACAAGAAATCTTCTGTACTACTGATAAAGAAAGTGACTTAATTGTGGTTATCTAGGACCCTGAAATAATAATAGGAGTACAGATGCAACTACCCCACCCCCACCCCACCTCCAACACTCCATCATCTTTCAGTGATCATTTTGTGGCACGTTCTCCTATCTCCTATGCTCCCATCCTGGAGATGAGAGGTACATGCTCTTGTATTTCAAGCTCTTGTATCTGAGAACCTCCAGCAATTCCCAGCTTCCACCACTCCTGCCAAATGAAGGCTGGATTTATTTTGATTTGTGTTGGCTCTGCAGCCCCTTGTTAAGTAAACTAGAACTCTGTGTCTGGCCAATGCATTCACAAAGAGAAAAATAGAAGGAATCAAAGTGAATTATAGGGAGAGAGGGAGGGGGAAGTTCCCTGGAAGTCTAAAAGTAGGAACCAAGGATGGTATTTTTGGCTTGGGACTTTCTGTACCACATGAAATTATGAGAATGACTTAATTGCTCCTGTGCATTCGAAACCTGAGTGAGACCATAATGGCTGGGTTACGCCCAGACTGACTGGAACAGGAGTTAGACAGGGTGGCCTCCTGCCAGCTAAACCTGCTCTGCAAACACAAGTGACTGCATCATTCATGTTTTCAGGCCTGGGCTGAGTCTGATGATGGCCGGTGTTGCTTTTCTTCCTCAATCTCCCTGGACTAGACAGGGCAGAGTATGTTACAGAGGACTGTCATCTTAGGGGTAGCCAGAGGGGCAGAGGTGGGCTCCAGAATCCTTTCTCTACCTCACTGTGTGCACTTAGGCAGCCACTTAAACCATTCTCTGCACCCTAGTTTCCTCATCCCCTGAATAAGAATGACAACTATGTGCCTTAACTATTTCACACAATGTTGGAGAGAATAAACTGAGAAAATAGATTCAAAGAATTTCTGGGAAGTGAAGATTGTTATACTATTGAGAGTTATTCCTGGACTCTCTTGTTTTCACACAGTATCTTTTGCTCTTCTTTTGCTCTTCTTTTGCCCTCTTTTGCCCTCCTTCCCACATCCTGTGATGGATACCTATTGAGTTGCCTGCCCTGATTCCCTCTCTGCAGGAGGTAGCAGCCATGATGGCTAATGTCACCCTGCCACCTGGTCACAGGAGAAGGCCTCTGACCCAAGCCAGACCAAGTGATCTCACTCCCAGAAATGGTATAATGGAAAGATTTAGGGACTAGGTGGTCAGTGGCTTAGGCTTATTATACAACCCAGTGATTTTCACTCCAGGGCAGCTTCGCTCTCCAGGGGACATTTGGCAGAATATGGATTCATTCTTGGTGGTCAGACTGAGGAGGGGGTACTACTGGCATCTAGTGGGTGGATACCAGAGATGTTGCTAAACATCCTCCTATGCACAGGACAAACCCCCACAACAAATAACTCTCTGGCCTAAAATGTCAGTAGTGCCCATGTTGAAAAACCCTGGCTTAGCTGACTGCTGGAGGTGGAGGGGCTGAGGAGGAGGAGGCAGCTTCCATCTAGCTCCAGCCAATTGTTACCACAGGTGGGGTGGCAGGGGAAATGAGGCCTCATGGTTGCCTGGTCTGATTTTTCTAGAGAAGCTGGAAATCTGGATTTCCATGAGTAATCTTTTGATTTTTAAGCACCAGCTCAATTTTTAATAAATGTATGGTCCAAATAAATACATCTCCAGGCCTCATGGAGCCTGGGGGCCACCAGCTTACAGTTTCTATTGGGGAGAGGAGACCCAAAGTCTCTTTTACTTGAGCTCTTTGAAGCTATCTGGCTTCTCCCCTTCCTTGGATGTTGTGAGGCAACAGACCATGACTTCTTTAAGTAAGTTCTCTGTGTTGCCTAAACAATGGCTTCCATTACATGTGCCCCCAAAAGCCTTAACTAGTACACAACTCCTACCTGTTTCTCTACCACTCACTTCTTCAGCTTCATCTTTTGACCTGATTGCCATCCCCATCCACATAAAACATTTTAATCTCAGAATTGGAAGGGGTCTTAGGAAAGGTCTAGTAGTTAGGTGGGCAGGGGAGAGTATTAGGAAAAATAGCTAATGCATGCTGGGCTTAATACCTAGGTGATGGGTTGATAGGTGAAGCAAACCACTATGGCACATGTTTACCTATGTAACAAACCTGTACACCTTATACATGTGCCCTAGAACTAAAAATTAAAAAAAAAAAAGTCTAGTACTGATCTGCCAAGAAATAACATTGGGTAAGTTACTTAACCTCTCTGTGCCTCAGTTTCCTCATTTGTAAAACAGACATGATACTCATACCACTTCATCAGACTGTGAGGAAGATTGAATGAGCTCTTATATGTGCAAGGATTAGTTAAAATGATCACATTAACCTCTTCCTTGAATTCTTTGCCTTTGGAAATAATGCCCCAATGCTGCTGCTGTTGCTGTTAATAAAAATATTAAAATAAGCACACTTAGATTAAGACTGGTGTTTGTATTTGTCTGAGGCTTAGCATAAAAACTTGCAAAGGTGGAATTTGAGCACTAACTCGAACTTTCTCAGTGACAAATAAGCTGCGACCCATCAGCTTACTCAAACACGTTTTTGTAACATTTTGTAGACACAGAGGAATACTTTTGCATTGAGGCATCCGTGGGCCAACAAGTACCAGAGTGGTTTGGCTCGTGGTAATTCTGAGAAGGAGCCTGAGCAACAGGAGACAGAGCAAGTAAGGAAAGGGCAGCTGTCAAACCATCAAACCTCCACTTGCAAAAACCGAAAAAGCATACAAGAAATTCTTGGGCCAGAGTGCAACAATCTCTCACCATCTGAAGAATTTAGGGTATCCAGGTTTATGGCTAATCTAACCTGTCACAAGGGCTGTGGCTTTCTTTGCTGAAGCCAAATCATTCTGGCCTGAATTCTTGCCAATACCACTTGACCCTCATAAAAGTCCTTGACAGGAGAGTGGATGCCATTTTTCCCTCGGCTTTGAAAAGCTTCCTTGCCGGCACCCATTACAAAGAGAATAGGGTCTGCTCTCCAGACTGGAGGCCAAAATGCTAATTAACTCATACCCAAGTCTGCCAAAAAAATTTGTGGGCAGCACTCTTTCTTCCCAGCAGTCACTATTATAGCAGTATTATAAAGAGAAAGAAAGAAAACGAATGGAAATGAATAAAAGCCAGAAAGAATTCTGATATTAAGACCAAATGACTGTATACGCTTTTTTACATTTGTCTTTCCTACATTATTTATTTTTTATTGTTTGGAAGTCTGATCACTTCTTGCCCATATAAACTGGTCTTTCAATTATAAAATTTATCTTGTTATGTATGGATTCGACATCAATCCTCTTGCTTTCCATAGCGAACTGCACAGAGGATTTATGTGAGGTCAACGGGATCCGTTAGCAAGTCTTTCAAAATATTTCTATGAAAGCACTGTCCTTTGTAAGGAAGATATCACACAAAGCAAATAATGCAACTATAGTAGGGAAATAAATCTGGAATCCATCCAAGTACCTGTGAAAGTTGGTATTAGTAAGATACCACTCCTAAATGTAAATAACTTCCCATGGTCTTATCAGCAGCAGAGCTAAATAAGTAACCTCGCTAGCCCAGGAATACTCTAGAGTATTAAGCTGTCTTCTTGCTAGGAATAGCTTCCTCCCTAGGCAGAGAAAAAAGCTCATCTGATGTTTGTATATGCCAAAAGGGGCATGTACATTCCAATCTTTATCCATCTATCTATCATCCATCCATCTACTCGATAAATATTGAGTGCCAATTAATGGTCCAGATACTTTGCTATAAGTTGGCAGACAGAGATGAACAAAGCACACACATTACCTGCCCTCATAGAGCTTACAGTCCAATAAGGCAAACAGAGAAGTAAACAAGCAATGCTAACAGTCTGATAAGAGCTGTGTATGGTAAGACATACCCTTTTCTCCTTCCTCCCTAAAGAAACCTGGAACAAGGTGCTGAAACAAGATGCTGAAAGCTGGTAACTAAGTAGAATTTAATCTGGCATGAGTCATGATAACATGTAGGATGCTTAGGGTAAACTCTAAACTCACAATCACTAAGGGCAACGCAACAGAGAAAGTGATTTGGGAAGACAGCAGCAACAAGAGACTTCCATAAAGAAGGCTCTTGTGGTAGCATACGCAAGATGACCACTTGGAGCAGCTTCCAGCCCTGGAAAACAGCAGGCCAAACCTAGGACGACTATACAAACTGTTATCAGAGGGACAGTGCTGATAGTTTCAGTTTCAGGACTGCCCCATATTAGTCTGGAAGTCTGGGTACAGGTAGAATTTCTGTTCTTCGGAGCAATAAACCCTGTGTAAGAAAGGGAGGCAGAACTGGGGGACAGATTTAGGAGAACAAATTGTCTGGCTTGTCAGGGCCTAGGGGTGCTAAAGATGAGCAATGGAAGAAAAGATGGAGAGAATGCTGGTGTGACAGAGTGAGGGCGTGAAACAGGAACTTTTCTCAGTCCTTCATGTGGGCTAATTCAATATTTACGATTGAGCCACATAACCTCATAAGGCAGGCACGATTATTGTCACATCCATTCTACAGATGTGGAAACTGAGGTAGAAAGTTATGAAATTTGTTTCAAGGTAGCTAGTAAGTCATAGAGCCAGAATTCAAACGCATTCAGCCTGGTTCTCTAGTTCAGTGGGGCAGAAGAGTTTAGATCTGCCTAAGTAGGAAATGGGGAGTCACTGAAGATATTTAAGCAAGACACTGTGTAATTACAATTGCGATTTCATAAGTGCATGTGGTCACCACACGTAGGACGAACCAGAGGGGAAATGGAAGATAAATGGCATTTAATGAACGCCTCTGGTATACCCAGGCCTCTCCAGCCGTTATCTTATAATCCTATCTCATTACCCAACAATCACTCTAGAAGAGGCAGACATGGAGGTCCCATCTTCCTCGTGCTGGAACTAAGTCTCAAAATGCTTCAATGTCTTGCCCATACACTCCTGTATGCAATAGAATTGAGCCCAACGGAGACTACCATGAAAGCCCCTGCTTTTCCCACCACACTGTCCTGGAAATGCTAGACACAACAAACTAGGTAGTGGTTTTTATAATTGTCAAAGCGAGTGGTCATGAGAACTAGAGGACTAAAGCAAGGTAGACTTGATAACTGATCAGACATGAAAATCATACAACAGATTAAAACCAAAAAACAAAAAAGACTTCAAAATTATGAGTCTAGAAGACTTGCATTGCCAGTCATGGACATTCAGAAGTTACAAAAGAGGAAGATGTTTTTGTTTTACTGGAGTTTGGGGGTAGGGAGTAGTAGAAGCCTACCAGAATGTTGACTAAAAATACTAACATTTATTGAGTACTTACTGTTTGCCAGGCAGTGTACTAAGGACTTTACGTGCACAAATTAATTTAATCCTCACAAAACTCTTTGAGACAGATGTTGTTATTATCCTCATTTTAAAGATGAGGAAAATGAGAAAGTCACTCAAGATTACACAAAGAGTAAATTGCAAAGCTAGACTTGAACCCAGGTCTATCTGACTTCCTGTCTTATAGAAACTGGGCATTTTAAGCCTCAGAGAAGACATGACAGTGGGTTAAAAAGACTTGCATGACTGGCTCATGCTAGAGAAGCAGAAGCAGTACGAATGGGTAAGTGTCATTTTAAAATACATTTTAGTGGCTGGGTGTGGTGGCTCACACCTGTAATCCTAGCACTTTGGGAGGCCAAGGCAGGTGTATCACTTGAGGTCAGGAGTTTGAAACCAGCCTGGCCAACATGGTGAAACCCCATCTTTACTAAAAATACAAAAAAATTAGCCTGGCATGGTGACAGGCACCTGTAATCCCAGCTACTTGGGAGGCTGAGGCAGGAGAACTGCTTGAACCCAGAAGCCGGAGGTTGCAGTGAGCCGAGATCGCGCCACTGCACTCTAGCCTGGGTGACAGAGCAAGTCTCCATCTCAAAAAAACGAAAAAAAAGAAAATTTAGCTCAAACATGAAGTTTCTGTGATAACTTTTCTGTATTCTACCTTCAAAAGAAAATAAATGCATGATGTGAAATTATTTTTTAAAAATAAAATAAAATAATGCAATTGCCCTGACATTTCTAGTAAGTTTAGCTGCTCAAAAATAAGCAGGCTTGGAAGTTTTAGCCAGAGCTATCAGGCAAGAGAAAGAAATAAAAGGCATCAAGATAGGAAAAGAAGAAGTCAAACTATCTTTTTTTTTTTTTTGCTGATGATATGATTCTACACCTAGAAAACCCCAGAGACAGCTAGGCACGGTGGTTCATGCCTGTGATCCCAGCACTTCGGGAGACCGAGGCAGGCGGATCACCTGAGGTCAGGAGTTTGAGACCAGCCTGACCAACATGGATAAACCCTATCTCTACTAAAAATACAAAATTAGCTGGGCATGGTGGCATATGCCTGTAATCCCAGCTACTTGGGAGGTTGAGGCAGGAGAATCACTTGAACACGGAGGCAGAGGGTGCAGTGAGCCGAGACCGTGCCATTGCACTCCAGCCTGGGCAACAAGAGCGAAATTCCATCTCAAAGCAAACAAACAAACAAACACCCTAGAGACTCCTCCACCTCGAACTGACAAGTGACTTCAGTAAAGTTCAGGATACAATATCGACATACAAAAATCAGTAGCATTTCTATACACCAATGACATCCAAGTTCTGAGCCAAATCAAGAATGCAATCCCATTCACAATAGCAAAAAAACTAAAATACTTAGGAATACATCTAACCAAGGAGGTGAAAGATAACTACAAGAACTACAAAACACTGTTGAAAGAAATCATAGATGACACAAACAAATGGAAAAAACATTCCATGCTCATCCACTGGAAGAATCAATATCGTTAAAATGGCCATACTGCCCAAAGCAATCTACAGATTCTATGCTATTTCTATCAAACAACCAATGTCATTTTTCACATAACTAAAAAAAACCTATTCAAAAATTCCTATGAAACCAAAAAAGGGCCCAAATACAAAAGCAATCCAAAGCAAAAAAAAGAATAAAGCCAGAGACGTCACATTAGCTGACTTTAAACTATAGTATAAGGGTACAATAACAAAAACAGCATGGTACTAGTACAAAAATAGACACATTGACCAATATTCTGTTCTCTGTTCTGTTCAATAGAGAACCCAGAAATAAAGCTGCACACCTATAACCATCTGATCCTTCAACAAAGTTGACAAAAATAAGCAATGTGAAAAGAACTTCCTATTCAATAAATGGTGCTACGGTGCCTGGCTAGCCATATGCAGAAGAATAAAACTTGACCCTACCTTTCCCCATATACAAAAATTAACCCAAGAAGGATTAAAGATTTAAATGTAAGACCTCAAACTATAAGAATAATAGAAGACAACCTAGGAAACACCACTCTGGATATCAATCTTGGGAAAGAATCTATGATTAAGTCCTCAAAACAACTGCAACAAAAACAAAAATTGACAAGTGGAACCTGATTAAACTAAAGAGCTTCTGTACAGCAAAAGAAACTATTAACAAAGTAAAAAGACAACCTACAGAATAGGAGAAAATATTCACAAACTATGCATCTGACAGAAGTCTAATATCCAGAATCTTTAAGGAACTTTAACAATTGAACAAGCAAAAAACAAACGATCCCATTAAAAAATAGGCAAAAGACATGAACAGATACTTCTCAAAACAAGACATACAAACTGTTAAAAAAGTGAAAAAATGCTCAACATCACTGATTATTATAGAAATGCAAATCAAAACCACAATGAGATACAATCTCACACCAGTCAGAATGGTTATTAGAAAGTCAAAAAGCAACAGATGGTGGTAAGGCTGAAGAGAAAAGAGAACAATTACACACTGTAGGTGGGAATGTAAGTTAGTTCAACCACTGTGGAAAGCAGCTGGGAGATTTCTCAAAGAGCCTAAGACAGAACTACCATTCAACTCAGCAATCCCATTACTGCGTATACATCAAAAAGAAAATAAATTATTCTACCAAAACGACACATGTACTTGTATGTTTACCACAGCACTATTCACAATAGCAAAGACATGGAATCAACCTAGGTGCCCATCAACAGTGAATTGGATAAAGGAAATGTGGTACATATATACCATGGAGTACTATGCAGCCATAAAGAAGAGCGAAATCATGTCCTTTGAAGAAGCATGGATGAAACTGGGGGCTATTATCATAAGCAAATTAATGCAGGAACAGAAATTCAAATACCCTATGTTCTCACTTAAAAGTAGGAGCTAAACATTGGGTACTCATGGACATAAAGATGGCACCAATAGACATGGGGACTACTAGAGGCAGGATGGAGGGAGGTGGGTAAGAATTGAAAAACTAGCTATACCCCATCTCTACAAAAAAATACAAAAATTTGCCAGGAGGCTATGTGGGAGGCTGACCTGGGAGAATCTCTTGAGCCCGGGAGGTTGAGGTTATGGTGAGCCGAGATCGCACCACTGCACTCCAGCCTGGGTGACAGAGTGAGACCCTGCCTCAAAAAAAGAAAAGAAAAGAAAAACTGGCAGGGCGCGGTGGCAGGCGCCTGTAATCCCAGTACTTTGGGGAGGCCAAGGCAGGAGGATCACCTGAGGTCAGGAATTGGAGACCAGCCTGGCCAACATGGCAAAACCCTGTCTTCACAGAAGTACAAAAAAATTAGCTGGGTGTGGTGGCAGGCACCTGTAATCCCAGCTACTTGGGAGGCTGAGGCAGGATAATTGTTTGGACCTGGGAGGTGGAGGTTGCAGTGAGCCAAGTTCACACCACTGCACTCCAGCCTGGGCAACGGAGTGAGACCCTGTCTCAAAAATAAAAAAAAAATAAAAAGAAAGAAAAGAAAAACTAACTATTGGGTATTATGCTCAGTACCTGGATGACAGTACCCCAAACCTCAGCATCACACAATATACCCAAGCAACAAATCTGCACATGTACCCCTTGAATCTAAAGTAAAAGATAAGGTGTTTTATGTTACCTTTACAACATAAGAAACTGTCACCATGAAACTGTATCTATACTTACAAATTGCTCTGAAAATTTTGACCTTAAAAGCTTTTTTTTTTTTTTTTTTTTTTTTTTTTGAGAAGAAGTCTCGCTCTTTCACCCAGGCTGGAGTGCAGTGGCGCGATCTCGGCTCACTGCAGGCTCTGCCCCCCGGGGTTCACGCCATTCTCCTGCCTCAGCCTCCCGAGTAGCTGGGACTACAGACGCCCGCTACCTTGCCCGGCTAATTTTTTGTATTTTTAGTAGAGACGGGGTTTCACCGTGTTAGCCAGGATGGTCTCAATCTCCTGACCTCGTGATCCATCCGCCTCGGCCTCCCAAAGTGCTGAGATTACATTAAAAGCTATTTTTTAATTTTGAAAAGTAAAATTAAAGGTAAAAAAGAAACCCACAGCATTTTTCACTATAAAAGACCAAATCTTTTGTGGTTAAACAATCCAGATCATATGAGTGTTAGTCAAGTGTTTTTCAAGTTCAAAGTGCTTACCTAGCATGTGTAAGAAGGAAGCCATGAGAGCCAGCGATGGGCTGAAAGGAAATTGTCCTGCTTACCTGGCTATTTTAAAAGCATAAGTGGCTCTGTCAGAGGGAAAGTGAAATCTAATAGAGTCCTGACTCAGTTTGTATTGATTCTAAAAAGCACATTGGGAAAAAGAAAAAGGTACATGGGTTTTGAGTTTGTTGTTTTTTTTCCATTTAACATATCTTAAACCAGAATATGTCTTACAACAGAAGACATGTCTTAATTTAGTTAGCAATATTTTTCTTTTTTAAAGGTATATAAAAAATGGTGTTTTTTGGCCGGGCGCGGTGGGTCACGCCTATAATCCCAGCACTTTGGGAGGCCGAGGCGGGCGGATCACGAAGTCAGACCAAGACCATCCTGGCTAACACGGTGAAGCTCCGTCTCTACTAAAAATACAAAAAAAAAAAAAAAAAAAAATAGCCTGGTATGGTGGCGGGCACCTGTAGTCCCGGCTACTCAGGAGGCTGAGGCAGGAGAATGGTGTGAACCCAGGAAGCGGAGCTTGCAGTGGTCCGAGATCGTACCACTGCACTCCAGCCTGGGTGACAGAGCAAGACTCCATCTCAAAAAAAACAAAAAAAAAAGGTGCTTTTTGAAAAATCAATGACAACCAAAAATGGAAATAAGATTGACAGAAAAGAAACATCTGTTTCTAAAACCAAACCAAACCAATGGTTCTGATGAAATATGGTAATTTCTGAACGTGAAACATAATAAGGGAATTAACTAACATTCAGATTTAAAATTAAGGGTGATATGGGCCGGGCACAGTGGCTCACACCTGTAATCCTAGCACTTTGGGAGGCCAAGGCGGGAGATCACGAGGTCAGGAGATCGAGACCATCCTGGTTAACATGGTGAAACCCCATCTCTACTAAAAATACACAAAAAAATAGCCAGGCACGGTGGCGGGCACCTGTAGTCCCAGCTACTCAGGAGGCTGAGGCAGGAGAATGGCATGACCCCGGGAGGTGGAGCTTGCAGTGAGCCGAGATCGTGCCACTGCACTCCAGCCTGGGTGACAGAGCGAGACTCCGTCTCAAAAAAGAAAAAAATAATTAAGGGTGACATGGAGAACGGCTGTGTGCATTTGTCTGCTGACTGCACTGATGTTGCTGTGTGCTGCTGGGCCCCAGCACACTGGAGGGCAGGGGGGCCTGGAAGTTAAGGGAAAACAGCAGGCTTGGGACAAAGAGTGCAGCCAGAGAGGGGTCTGGATGCCCATAAAGAGCCCCTGGGGAGCTGTCACCTTATATTATTACTAGAGCTTGTGGGATGTGTGTTCTGAGTTTGAAGAAGAAAAGACCCTTCAGGAACCCACAGTGACTTCTCCAGCTCCACGGAGAGAAAGCCACCAAAGGCAGGAAATAAAAAACAAAAACAAAAAAAAATGGAATCCTCGAGAAAGCTGAGGTTCAAGATCTAATCTGGGCAAAGTGAGGGATCTTCCCTCGTGCCCTCAGTTCTCAAGAGCAGGACCCACTTTGGCCACAAATCATAAATAAGAAAAGAAGGCTCAGCCGACAGAACGTGAGACAAGAATATATATCCGTGTGGGTAGCAAGGCAGAGTGAATGACACCTAAACTGTTAGAAAACCCAGACTCTAATTAATTATATTCTGCAATGTCCTAGGTCTGCAAGCATCCAAAAGTGCAAGCATCAGTCATATCCGTTAAGAGAGAATATGTTTTTAAATTTTAAAAAAAGAGAATATTCAAAAGAAAATCAATGACACTATTGGAAAGGGGGCCCCCCCTTGCCTATGAGCAACACATGTCTGTGGAGAGCCTTGTGCTAAACCACCCAGAAATGATCTGCTTCTGGGTCTGGGTCTTAAAAGAAAAAAATCAGGCTGTCTTTGGAGTTGGGCAGGTTCTGGGGATCAGTCGGGGATGCTAGAGCATGTGGGTTGGTTCAAGGGGAGGAAAAGGTAGAGAAGCAGCACACCTCAGAGATGCTGCCAGATAGAGCTCCTCAAGTTCAAGGTGACATTCTTCTCCCTGAAGCCCAGGTAGGAGAAAGAGCTGTGTCTCACCATATTTATCCCCATCCCAAGCCCCTCACACAGAGGGCAGCATACAGCAGGGCCTGAGAATTATTGGTTGGATGAATGCTCAAGTGCTGCACCTGCTTCTTTCAGACTGAAGGGGACTTGAGGAGTAAAATTGAGCCTTATGTCCTAAAGACGTTAAAAGACTCCTAAAGGCCTTGCTTCTATCAGGGAGTAATTAAGACATAAAGAAAAATCCAGATAGTCTCAACTACATTTCCCATTTACAAAACTTCAAGTAATAGTTGGATTTGTTTTTACTTTTAGCATTCTAAGGGTTTTTAGAAAAAAAAAAAAAAAGCCTTTTGGCTGAAGAACTATCTTCCCTTCAGTAGGGTTTAATGATCTAAATGAATTCAATTTTCCTTTTTTTTTTTTTTTGAGACAGAATCTCGCTCTATTGCCGGCTGGAGTGCAGTGGCACGATCTCGGCTCACTGCAACCTCCAACTCCTGGGTTCGAGCGATTCTCCTGTCTCAGCCCTTCTGAGTAGCTGTGACTACAGGCGCCCGTCGCCATGCCCAGCTAATTGCTGTATTTTTAGTAGAGAGAGGGTTTCACCATGTTGGCCAGGATGGTCTCAATCTCTTGAACTCGTGATCCACCCACCTTGGCCTCCCAAAGTGCTGGGATTACAGGTGTGAGCCACCATGCCCGGCCAATTTTCCTTTTTAGTTAGGGGATAAAAGATCTCCAAATGGCATAACCAGGGATTTCGTGGAAGTGATCACAGCTTGACTGAAGGCCTTAAATTCCTGCACAGTGAGTCCCAGTCAGTAGGCTGTGACATCAGCTGACCAGCACCTATCTGCACCACAGGTTGAGATTATTTATATATTTCAACTCCAGATTTTATGGAGTTTGATAGTGCAATCCAATAACACATCTTTTAAACAATAAACACTAAAATGTATACATGTCCAATCATTTTGTTAGCTTTTTTCCATGAAGGAATACTAATATTATTTTTAAAAATTAATTTAGCATTTCTTCATTATCTTTTAAAAATTAAGTTAGTTAAGATGAAACCATTGTTTCCTCCATCCACTGGCCCAGGCTTGGGGAATACTGCTGTGCTTGGTGAGCATAGGAGCAGGTGTCTATTTCCATGGCATCTGTAGTGCCCCATGTCAGCCCATGCAAGTCCTTGAACTCTAAATATCTGGCCTCCAGTGTCTGACCTGTCAAACGCGGGACATGGATTGACTCCCACAACCCCTTCCAGCTGTGACCCCCATGGCCTATTATCAGGGCTGTCCAGTGAATCAGAATGTGGAGGCATCAAGAATCTTCCCAAAGCACAAAAAGCAACAACTACAACATGTAAAGTAATGGAAACAGGAAGAGGGAGTCACCACACATTCTTCATGATCCTGAATTCTTTAAATACCAAAACTCTCATCAAACTCAAAGGTTCGGTCCTCTTCCATTTGAGTACATTTGTATTATCAGATGCTTAAAGGAAAAAGAAAACAGAAAAAAAACCCAGACAGCTATGTATTTCCTTGAAGACACAAATAATTCACACTTCTCTGGAAAAGCGCAGAGTAGTAGAATTAGTACGGTGGGACAGGCACGGTGGCTCACGCCTGTAATCCCAGCACTCTGGGAGGCCGAGGCGGGCAGATGACGAGGTCAAGAGATCGAGACCATCCTGGCCAACATGGTGAAACCCCGTCTGTACTAAAATGCAAAAAAAAATTAGCCAGGCGTGGTGGCGCATGCCTGTAATCCCAGCTACTGGGGAGGCTGAGGCAGGGAAACGCTTGAACCCAGGAGGTGGAGGTTGCAGTGAGCCGAGACTGCGCCACTGCACTCCAGCCTGGCGACAGAGCAAGACTCCGTCTCAAAAAAGAATTAGTTGGGTGGTCAGCCTGAACCCCTTTTTCAATTTAAAATCACAAGATGTTTTTCAATGTCATATCAACAAGTGATAACTGTTTTTTTTTTTTTTTTTTTTTTTGAGACGGAGTCTCGCTCTGTCGCCCAGGCTGGAGTGCAGTGGCGCAATCTGGGCTCACTGCAAGCTCCACCTCCCGGGTTCACGCCATTCTCCTGCCTCAGCCTCTCCAAGTAGCTGGGACTACAGGCGCCCGCCACCATGCCTGGCTATTTTTTTTTGTATTTTTAGTAGAGACGGGGTTTCGCCATGGTCTCGATCTCCTGACCTCGTGATCCGCCCGCCTCGGCCTCCCAAAGTGCTGGGATTACAAGCGTGAGCCACCGCGCCCAGCCAACTGTTGATTTTTAAATTATTATTTTGAACCTAAATGTCTCCTAACCAATAGATTTACATTTTCATGATTTTACCATTCTGTCTATGAACCTTGCTTTTGTGTTAAAATATGTACTGCTACTTGCATAATTTATAGCTATGCTTTAATTAAAGATGATGTATTCCTACATAAATTCTTCCCTTTGTCAATATGGTTAAAAGGACACTGGAAAAACAACCCGAAAGCAACCTGTTCAGAGTCTACCTCTTATGGGCTGAGTGGCCAAGACCTGCCCCCCACTCTACTCTATGTAAAAAGGTTTTATAAAACAGCAAGTCAGGGAACCACTCAGGGAACAGTGGGGAGAATGTAGGACAATCCTGAGCACCAGGCTTCAGGCAATCAGGCACCTGCACCCCGAGGAATTGGAACCTAGGTGGGGCTTTTCAGGTGGGGTCGCAGTAGGGAAAGAGAACTGAAGAGGTAATGACACCATCTCCCTTTATGGAGAAGGCGTTTTCTCACTTGACTCTTTCACGGAGTGCACACCTCCGTGCAGGAGTCTCCCGTGTAATCCTCCACCTTGTGTGGACCCAAGACTTTGCTTTCTATTCCCATGTACCCACCAGTGCAGCCATGGCTCACCGCTGGGCACTGCTAGCCTTGATGCCTGCTTACATCTCCATATACCTGCTTTTTAAAAGGCACTTTGTAACATTTTTCTTTTTCTTTTTTAGAGATGGGGTATCACTCTATAGCGCAGGCTGGAGTGCAGTGCCAGCCTCGACCTCCCAGGCTCAAGCAATCCTCTCACTTCAGCCTCCTGAGTAGCTGGGACCAGAAGTGCGCACCACCACATCTGGCTATTTTTATTATTATTATTAGTTTTTACAGACATGCGGTCTCCCTATGTTTCCCAGGCTTGTCTCAAACTCCTGGCCTTAAGCAATTCTACCTCCTCTGCCTCCAAAAGTAGTGGGATTGCAGGTATGAGCCAGCACGCCCAGCCATTTATTTACTTTTTAAACATCATTGTTAAGTGGACAGTGCAGGAGGGTGTAGTGTGATGGCAGAGAGACCAGTTAGGAATATCCTAAATCATCCTGAGCGAGAATCGCCTCTCCAGCTCGCTGAATTAGGAGGGCAGCTATAGAGCGGGGTAAAGCTGTCAGATTCGATGTATTTTTATAAGCAGAAATAACAAGACGTGCTGACAACTTGTACGTGGAGGGGCTGAGGGAAGGAGTGAAGTTAAGGAAAGGCCAGGGTGGACTGCCATTTCCAGACATGTCTTGGGGAAGGCTGAGACTTCTCATCAGTGGGCAAAGGAATGTTTGCCACATTGACACCCTCTCCATCCCCAGCACTTCGGGAGCTGTGTTAAAAGAGGAGATGGTGGGCCCAACAGCCTGGGCAGGAGTGTGGGGGCTTACCCTGCTGAAAGGAGGAAGCGGAGGAAAACACAAAGCTCCATGGGGCAGGGGGAGTTCCCCCTCTCAAAGGAGATGGGGCTGGGTGGCAGAGGTGTCAGCAGAGGGTGAGAGAAAGTTCACCCTGGGAGATTCACTGGGCAGCAAACGGGCTTGCAAAATGTGGCCTTTGCTCAAACCAAAGGTAGAATGTGCGAGTGGAGTAGTACATTTTCTTGCGCTGGGGAAGTGGCCTTCTGCTTAGTCCCGTCTACCTCCCAGAGTGTGGACCAGAAGAGAGATTCTGCAGGAGGAAAGAGAACTTGATCCATCGCCAGGCTCAAACCTTCAAGACTTCTGAAAAGGAACCCACCTTCGTTGGGGTGGCAAGTTGACCAGACAATGAACTTTCTGGCCCCTCTCCCAATACACGCTTGGTACTGGGAGAGGGGCCAGAAAGTTCATTTTTACAACCTCTATGAAACCCCAGCTGTGTTGTTGGTATCTCTTCATTTCATGAGACATAAATTAGTATTACTATACTTAGTATTTTATAATGACCAGTTATGGAAACTTAAAGGACATACACAACTCCAGCTGTGCAGAGATGACCCTGATCAGAATACAGATGTTTTGATCAACCTGCTACACACAGCTGTTCTGTGCGGAGGGGACATCACCAGCCCTCAACATATTGGGCAATCTGCAGAAGACTCTGGTATGGAGCATGCAAAGCCTATAGAGTTAAGCACTTAGGGCATGTGACTAGGTCCCAGGGCTACTTCTATCCATATGTTTGAGAAAACTAAGGCAGGGGTGTGTCACCCTCTTAGACTCTGTGGGAGGGCATTATCATCACAATTTACAGACAAGGAAACTAGTTCAGAGAGGTTAAGAAACTGCCCACAGCTAATCAGGACAGGGTTAGAATTTGAACCCAGCATCCTGTCAATGACACCACAGCTGCTTCACGAAGATGACTGTTGTCAACAGAAGGTAAGGAGAAGGACTCAAAATGGGTAATGTAAGTAATAATGAGACTATTATTCATGACAACAGTAACAATTAACATTGACTGAATGCTTACTGTTAATTTAGCAAATGTGTGTTGAGCTCCTCACTATATGCCAGACACTGCTGGAGGCACTGGGAAGACAGCTCCTCCAGGGAGCTTACAATCTAATAGAGACTCACGCCAAGTCCCATGAATTATTCCTCTTAATCCTCAAGCAACACTATGACGTAGATACTGTTCTAACCTATATTCAGTGTGAGAATCAGAGTGGTTAAAGGACTTACCTAACGTGCCATAGCTAGAAAGTGGCGTCGAGCTGGGGCCAGAGATCCTGAGAATCTTACGATCAATCCAGTTCATTAGGTACCCAATAGCAATCCTAAATGTGCATTGTTGGAGGAAATTGGACCAAAGACTCAGAATGTAAACATTTTGGGTAGCCCCAAACCAAAAGAGATTTGACATCCATTCAAAAGCTGCAGGAATACTCTAAAGAACATTCTAGGACCTCTGAAAATCACAGGGTGGTGAGCAGCCCACCCAAACTTTCCCACAGTCTAGTGTGCCTTCCAAGTTCATGGTCTCATATGACTCCCCTATGAAAACTGCCAGCCGTCAAACGCTGGACAGGCCAACTTCCTGAATAACCACCACTTTTTGATTCTCTCCTAAGGTCTTTAAAAGAGCAAACCACAGCATTCTGACTTCCCAGAACCCTTTGCTGATTACAGCGTGAGATCAAATCCCCACGGACAGGGCGGACTGGCATTTCAAACATGAAACACTGGAATGCAGATTAATAATTTACCAATGACTGTAAACAAATATTGTTCATGGAGGGAAAAAACTTCTCTCTTTTAAATGGGAACTCAGTCAGATTATCTCAGTACTTTAAGAAGCAAACTGCAAAATGCCTTCTTAGAATTCAATATTTATTAATGCTGATGCTTTATTTTTAAAGAATTAATCATTCCCAGCTTCAATATTCTGCTTCAGCATAAAGTTCACTTTATTCTGCATGTGGATTTCTCTATTCTCTGCCCAGATAAATTAATACATATTCCAGAGTCTGGGGCCACGGTCAATGAAAAACCACAGCAAATTCCTAGGCAGTAATAGATATTCCACATGGCTTGAAATGGCTGAAGGAGAATTTTTTTTAAGGTTAAGAATCAAAGTGCTGTAATTGAAGACCTTAAAATCAAGCAGCAAGGGATTTTCAAGGTACCTAATGTTGACTTCAAGGATCATTTAAGGTAAACTTCCCTCTCCTCATCCTTCCTTGCTCACCCTCGAATCCAGTTTCCAGCTTTAAGAGTGGAACATTGTTGACATTAGGTCAGTGACGTTAACTTAAATTGGCAATGCAATGTAAAAAGTGGCAGGCAAAGTAGGTAGAACTCAATTACTTGAAAAAAGTAAATATCCCCCAAAATTCCCAAGGTCTGTTGTCAGGCTTTTGCCTAATTCAATCTACAGATACATGGTACAGGGAGGTACTGTAATAATAGTCTTTTGTAGGTAAATTTCTAAGGAAACTGCTTTAAAAACCTATCCTTGATTCAACTTGAGGGTATTTACAATAGCACCCTCCATTCCATTTAATATTATAAGTGCACCTGTCCCACCTTTACGAAAATCATGTAAAACAGGAGTCAGCAAACTACAGCCCGTGGGCCAAATCTGGCTCAATGATTATTATTTTTTTTTATTTATTTCTGTTGGTTTTTTGAGACCGAGTCTTGCTCTGTCACCTAGGCTGGAGTGCAGTGGTGCAATCATGGCTCACTGCAGCTTTGACCTCCCAACCTCAGACGATCCTCCTGCCTCAGCCCCTGCAGGTAGCTGGGACCACAGGCATGCACCATGACGCCCAGCTAACTTTTTAAAAATCTGTGGAGATGGAGTCTCCCTACGTTGCCCATGCTGGTCTCAAACTCTTGGGCTCAAGCAATCCTCCTGTGTCGTCCTCCCACAGTGCTGAGATTGCAGGTGTGAGCCACCACGCCCAGTCTGATTGTTTTTGTAAACTGAGTTTTATTAGAAGACAGCCACGT